>NC_135499.1:97190924-97559674 GCF_052857255.1 Amblyomma americanum | reverse complement strand
AGTAACTTGCTCGGTCAGAAAAATAGGAACTTAAAACAACTATTTTATTTTCTAGACATCCTAGGATACCGTCCGCGCTGCAGTACACTACGAAAATTGGCATAGTCTATACCCGATTTTGTAAGAAGCCAGGTCAGCAAACAATCTTAACCAAGTTTCTTGGTGATCGCTGTCTTCTCTCAGGAGTTTGACTAACTGATGTATCTGCCAAACCTTTATAATTGCATGAAAAAGCTGTGCTCACGATAGGGCCTTCTGTTCTAGAAGTCAACTTTTTTAGCCGCCGCCAAGAGTAACGACCTCTTGGCGTCGTCTATGCGGGGAGCATATAAAACTCCCCTTTCGGTTGGACGATAAAAGTTTCGCAATCCAATCCAATCAGCAAGGAGTTTCTGCCTGGGGCACAAAATTGCTGCATTGAATCTACATCTAACTGCTCGCAGAATGATTGGCTCGAGCAGCTGAGGAACAATGTCACTGCTCTGTATAACGTCTTCCTTTAACCCAGAGATGGTCCAGAGAGTGGGGTTAGTTTTCGATCGCTATGTGGGTGCAGGAGAGATTTTAGGGGCGGAAAACACTCATTGGGATGTTTTCCTTGACGAGATGTGTGGACAGGAAGGTTCAGACAGGTCAGAACCGGAATGCTTAGTGATGATCAAAAAGTGTCTTCCTGGGGAATGTCGTGCCAGGTAACATATTACATAAGCCAAATAGTTTAACTGAAAGCTAAAGCTGTCATTATTTTGATCGCCTGTTTCTCGTGCAGACCAGCACGACTTGGACGTCTTTACTATAACAGGTCACGAATGGAGTGATTTTATCGGGAGAAATAATGTCTTCAAATTATCTGTCCTATAAATGCATTGGTAGGACATTAAATAAAATATTCTCGCGATGGTGTGCAGGTCGATGCACACAGATATGCGATTATTACAGTGATGATTAGGATACTGAGTACGACGCTTAAAGCAGCTTAGGTCTGCTGCTGAATTTAGTGACTGGTGCAGTACTCCTTAGAGGTAACCAGCCAGCTGGGCCGTTCCATTACTACAAAAGCTTGGGAAAGCACAGCCCTTTCGTATGCTGTATTTCAGCGAGGTTTATTGGGATGTGTCCTCTAGTATATAGAAGGGGGTGTGCGATCTTTAAGGAGGTCATGCACGAAGATTTAAAACATGCATACGCTCTCTGTTTCTTAGACTCAAGGAGTGCATGATGTGGCCGGTGAAATGTGGTGCATTGTAGGCGTCAGGAGTTCCCAGCCCTTCTCCTTGTGTAGATGACGAGAGAGGAAGGGCATGCTGTTAGAGGGGATATAGATCTCAAGTGAATATATTCGAACGAAAATCAATTCGCGCATGCGAAAAGAGTGAAATTGTTGCCAGTCCTGAAAGCGGCGCTAGACCCAGACCATCCTCTCTTTTACAGAGGAAGGGAATAATACTTTGTGAAGGTGAGTAACTAAGGGGGTTTCCACTTGTACTCATCATGGCGATCAAAATGGACTGAAATTTGGGTAGTTACACTTCATCCGCTGTTTTATTCCTACTTCTCTGAGATACCCAAGATGGTACTGTAAGGTTTCTCCAAAGAATGAATTATTTGGTGCCGATGCGAAGTTCAGTTCTGTTTACGTGAATGAGCGGTGCAATTCTGAGTATTCGGAGCCTCTCTTAGTATGGTGCTTTGATGAAATCTTATCGGCCTACACAAATCCAGGAGGGCTTGAAAGACTTGCACTGAACTCGGAAGAATTATTTACTGTAATTATGGGGGTTGCCTGGATTGTCAGGATTTAGCAGAAGTTGTTGCAAATGTGATGATGAAGATTTATGGACAGCGCTATTGATGTGATTACACGCTGGGCTAAATTTTGAAACATGTAAAGAAGTCCAGTGCTTAATCATTCTTTTTAAAGAAAACGAGGAAACTCCGAGGAAGTGCATTCTGGCAAGAACGAATCCTCACATTTACCGTTGGGATGGTATATGTGTTTGTCTGAATTGATCATTGAACGGCTGATGGGGGATTCGTTTTAAGACACTATTGTATCGTTATTAGAGGCGCACCAAGTGACGATGTCGCTGTCATGACGACGCAGTTATATTTTCAGGTGTCTGGGACTCCTTCATCTAGCGAAGCAGCACAAGTAATTGGCCCAACATTGGAACTGTATTGGCAAAGCTGGCCCTACAAAGGACCAGGGTGGGACCATCCTGTTGCAATATTGGGCCGATGACCTGTGCTGCTTCAGAAATTAAAGAAAAATCAACAGGTCTTCGCATCTGTGAAGCTTACTGCAGAAATACCCTGTGAATACATCGTGTGCAAAGTTCACGACCAACGCAAATAAGGATTAAATTATTTCACTTACTCTATGCAGTGTAGCTCGCTGAACTCAGCCAGACCAAAGCAAGCAATTGCTGAATTTTTTTTTGCAAATCTCTACTCTTTACATCCCTTCATTAATCCCTGCCTTAATAGAATGCTCCAGGTGTCCATACGCTGTAAGACGTATTGCTTTCGCTCCTTTTATTAAGAATACTTATCATCATCACCATTGGACAGAATACGTCCAAAGCAGGGCAAAAGCCTCTCCCATGTTTTTCCTATTAACTCTGTCCTGTGTCAGCTGCGGCCACCTTATACCAGCAAACTTCTTTGCCTCATCAGCCCACCGAACTTTCTGTGACCCGCTGTGGCGTTTGCTTCTCTTAGTACAAATTATAACCCCTGAATTTGCTTTCACATGGCACTCGAGAGGCATTTTGAATCGTTTGGACGCGTGTGCACAACGATATCTATTTATGACCTCTTCATACGCGTGCACAGAGCGTCTCAGAGACGTTTGGACAACCGAAGCAAGAAGTATCTCAATCTTTCTGCCGTTGAGGTTGTTATGTATTGCCTGAAATTATCAGGGAGCCTCAAACGTCTTTTCAGGTCTTTCTTGTGCTGTCATCTGTGCTGCATATTTAAATGCTGAACGCCAAGTCCAGCCTCCGCTAGACAGATGGCACAGGATCAATGGAGCAATTGGGGTGCTTCATGCTGTATTGAGGCCCCCTAAAGCAAAGAAGCTTGGCAAACTAATGTGTCATTCAGGAACGAAGAAAACGCGAGGCGGAGCCCAAAATGCATTTCTGCGCTAAAAACGCATTCCTTTCCGCCATGACGCCCCCTCGTACTTACCTCTTCTATTGGTCATACGGCCGAGAGACCACAATCGTTTGAAGACATTGCTTCCTCTCACTACTTCTACGCTTTCTGAATACGCCTGCGATGATATTGCCTGTGCCAACCGCACTTGCCGTGTATCCCGTTCACTCCAAGAATCCTACGACCACAGGTGTCACATAGCTATCTTGAAATATGAGCGGTCTATCTGTTAGCTGTGGTCGCCATCTGCACGACCGGTTATCTGAAAAAGATCCCATTAAACTGACCTCTACCCTTTCCTGCGAAAGGACTTCGCTGCGACACCCACAGAGGCAACTTCGCACACTTTTGAGCCTGGTGTTTTGGATACTTTGCGGCATCAACCTTACTAGTCGCCATGACCCTAACAGCCTAATATACCTCAAGACGTTTCTTTTTTCCAGCCGGTAGAATGTGCAATGCCATATGTCAATGTGGATGACGTTAACGAATTGATAGGACCTTGCTGACGCTGGATGACCTGAGTTTTGAGCAGTGTTCTCTTTTTTGTCCCGCCTCGAGGACGTCTTGTGCTACGTAAAGAAATAAAATCCATACTCGTCCATCGAGGTAGACAATTTCGAACCCGACCGCGGCGGTGGCGTTTCGATGGAGGCGAAACGCAAAAAGTTGCGATGTCAGTCAAAAAGGTTCGATGTCAAAAAAGTGCAATGGCAGTGCACTTTAACCATCCCCAGGTGGTCGAAATTATTCCGGAGCCCTCTACTACGGCATGTCTTCCATTCTTCTTTCGCTCTCTCCTTTATACCTTCCCTTACGGCGCAGTTCGGGTCTCCATCGAGATATGTGAGCCAGTTGCTGCGTCATTTCCTTTTCTCAAAACCAATTATAATTTTTTTTCATTTCCTCCATAAAAACTCAATAAAGTTGTGTTTTTTAACACTGGGGTCATTTAAACGGCGTTCTCAAGGACAATGATACAATGCAGGTAAAGAGGAAAATAAGAATAAAACAGCTGTTATTGGCGAGGAAAACCAGCGGATGTGTATTTTTTCGCACGATATCGTCCGCGAGTTGGAAATGCGAAAAAAATGGTTGATTATCCCCAGCAGGAAACCCGCAGTAACTTACTCACTCTTCGTGGAGTTAACTGCTGCGTGGGCGGAGGGATCAAAGGGGCGCAGTGAGCAACACCGGATTAGTTTTAGCGACAGTCAGTCCTTTGACGTGCACTGACGTGGGATCATGAATACCTTCATTCGAAAAAGAGAGCACATGAAGTGGACGCGGAAGAGCCAAAATAGTGAGACAAGATTGAAATAGACTTCATAAAATGAACATGTTGAATTTGGGTTTTCAGGAAAGGGACTGGCGCAGTAAGTGTCTCGCGTATCTCGGTGGACACTCCAACCGCGCCGTAAGGAAAGGATAAAGAGGAAGTGAAAGAAGAAATGAAAAAAAAATTGCTAATGGCCTAGCTCGGATAGGCCAGGATATACGTAGGGAAAGCGCGGAGGCTTCTGCATTGGAAGAGTGCATTCATTAGACGCGCCTTTATTGACGGTTAAAGCTTGAGCCATCGTGGCGGAGTGGTAACGTCTCCGCCTCAAACGCTGAAAGCCCTGGTTCGATTCGGAGCCTCGCAACAGGTTTCTTTTTGTTCAGTGAGTGCGCGGGGGGTTTCAGTGGCTCCCATAGATGCCGCCACCGAATGCGTTGGTTTGCGGCTAAGCGCAGGCCGGTTAAGGTGCGCTTACACTCCGGCGTAACGCGCGCGTGCGCGCTGCACGGCGACGTCGCGTCGGCCAAAGCAAGGCCCTCTATACTCTAACTGCGCTTCACCGCCGACGTGTTCGGCGGCTTCGGCGCACTGTGACCGCACTAGCGGAGACATGGAGCACATGTGTATTTCGCGCCAAGTGCGCCAGGCGCCGCCAGCCCGGCCAGACTGGTTCGGCTCCGCGGCGATTCGCGCGTTGTGACGTCATGTGCCTCCTCGGAGCAACGCCACGCCGAAATCGCAAGTTCGTGGCCAGTAAAGTTCGTGCTTTAATACTGACAATTGAAGTTGGATTTTGAGGTAAGGCGCGGCGTTGCGCAGCGGCGGAACATTTAGTTCCTGTGTTTTTTGAACGGTAGCGCAAACTCCTCCTCTCCTCATCGTTTCCTCGGCAGGTTTCCTCATAGTTTCCTCGGCCGGTTAAAACTGCATTGAATTTATTTGAGTTAAATTCATTGGCACCTGCCAGGGGGCAGGCACCTCACAAACCGGTGCGCGGATTTCCCCTTGCAATAGGAGCCACTTTGCGATGACGTGACCAGGTCATGTGACATCTCTCGACCAATCATTCGGAACTGCATATTTGGCGATGCTCTGTGACTGGGTCTTTAGGGTCACGTGAGCTTGACGGCATCTCCCAAGGGAACAGTCAGAGAATTTCAAATTTGGTGGTGCTTTCTTATTGAGAAATTGAGGTTAAGTGACCTTGACGGCGTCTTCAGGGTCACGTCACCCCAAATGAGCTATGCAGAAATTTTCTTATGGAGCACCCGGGAAGTACATGCTGGCAACCTAAACGCTGTCTCATTTATAATATGAGTTGAAAATTTCCTCCGTTAGAAGCCTCGGTATCACCTAAATATCTTTAGCGTTATCGAATAAAGATAGCATTAATTTTGAAAGCTTTGTGTGCTCAGTAGGTTTTTAGGTAAAATTTGAATTGCTTACTCTTCAATGCAGACGACGAAAGTTAGTGCAGGCACGAAAGCCTGAACTTGGACAGCCATGGTGAAAAATATGACCTTTATCCTTGCTGTGAAAGAGATCTTGAGCCCGTCCAGCGTCACACCTAAGCGAATTCGCATCGTATCGTTATTTCTGGCTTCGACGTAGGTGTCTCCAAGTCTTCGCATGGTTCCCAAGCCAGTGATAGTTGCATTAGAAAATTGCGCATTGAACTTGAATCCTGCTAGTCCAGCGGTACAGTTGAAGTCGGGAATGGTCACATTTTTGAAGGTTTCTGAAGTCAAGTATCGCCTCATGGCTTTATCGAGGAGCAACTCTCCTTCAGTCAGAGCTCCACTGTGCCGTTCCATTGTCACATCTTCTGGCGGAGAAAAAAGAGAAAAACCTTTAAGTGTGGTTGATAGGGAGTACTTGCATGCACAGTCTCAAAAGTACAATCTTCACTCCAAGGCTAGCGCTACCAAAACACTCGACAGTCAGTCTGAAGTGCCTTCACTACTCTTTAAAACAGATGAAAAAGCTCAACAGGACAGTAAAACACTTTGCGGGAGAAGTTGGTGCAGAGGTTCTACAATTCAAGTCTAACAAAGACAGCACAGAGAAAGGAGAACGACAAGACATGCACTCATCCAGCGAGGGTCTTTGTCCATCACTGCGCTACAAGACCAGCACATGTCCTGTCGTTCTCCTTTCTCTGTGCTCTCTTTGTTGCGCTTGAAGTCTGAAAGCTTAAACGCTCCTAGTTCCTTTACCAACGTTATTATAATTAAATAGAATCTGAGAGGCATAACTGGCTGAAAAGAACGCGAAACATTGTAAAATAGTTATGTACACTTTAGTGCGGCAATCTTACTTTTTTAATATGTGCGATGTCATCAAGTCGACGTAGCTACTACAAGAGAGGCCATTATTGACTCGTGAACAATGGCAGTGAAATTTGCACTGTCAGCATAAAGATTAGTATGTTTTTCGCACACGTGGTTTTATGTAGCTGTCAAGAACTCCGGATTGGGCG
Organism: Amblyomma americanum; assembly: GCF_052857255.1. Classification (NCBI taxonomy): domain Eukaryota; kingdom Metazoa; phylum Arthropoda; class Arachnida; order Ixodida; family Ixodidae; genus Amblyomma; species Amblyomma americanum. The sequence continues at coordinate 97,552,751 of NC_135499.1, read as the reverse complement.
CACCCATAGCTGGAGAAGAGGAAGCTAAGCACGGAAACGACCTTATAAAATTATCACAATTTACAAGCGTTGCAGGGTAGCACTTTCTGTTAGAATGTCCATCTTGCGCAGACCAGCAAGAAAATTAGGAACGTGAAATGAAATCGCTTTCGCGCAAGTTCCAGTAACAACGAAGACTGCCTTACGTCTGGCTGCGTGTACTTGACATCAATGGCATGCACTAAACTTTTGTCTGCCCCCTTGCAGGATATTCGACTTCTTCACTAACATTAAAAGGGTACCGCATTGTGCTTTCCTGTACTTTGATTATGTATAAAAATGTGAAAAATCAATTTCCAGATTTTTTATTTTGCTATTTTCTACAGCCTTCTCTTTCCGTCCTTTTGTCCCGAAATCCTTTCCCAACGCACAGTGGCATGGCAGTGCTCTTTTCCGCTGGCTTAATTCCTTCTTTCATTTTCACCCAGCCAACTTACTCAGCTCGTCATGAGTCAAATCGTGATGGCAGAGAGAAAACCAGCGCAAAAGACGGTGACAGAGAACAGCAACACATGACGACGCTGGAATCGTGTACCGATCTGCAATCATGTACCGACTCGCCCAGCTTTCCACTCTACTAAACTCGTCCAATAACCCATCCTACTGAACAATACTGCATCGGGCTCTTTGTTTTGAGCTAGCGTTATATTTAAATCATAAAAATTATTGCACCACTATTTTCACACCGGTTAGCGACTCAATTAATAAAGGCGAAATCTAGATCATTGATAATCGTTGGCTTCATTAATGTGTACGTTATACCGAGCCCCCAATTCCCTGCCCTTGTGTGCTCAATAAATAAAGGAAGGCGTTGGGTTTTGCATCTTGATACAATAGTTAGCATAATAGTGTTCTCGCACACCTTCCACCCTCACCGTGGCGGCACCCTCACGAGGGTGGTACTGGTGAGCACTCTCAGGGTTGGTGGCACCTCGTGTCTCTCGTACTCTATTCTTCCGTCGTCTGCCAGCGCTACAAGGTCCAGCATGGGTAGGTGACACGAAAGATAAATGCCCACGAAACTTGAACATCAGACAGCCACAGCTTTAGCTCAGTTGCTAGAGCTGCGTACGTTACATACGGAGGTCGTGGGTTCGGATCCAACTTACAGCGTGCGGTTGTCTTTTCGTCTACGTTGTACTCAACTATATTTCACATATAAAATGGGTGCGCAATAAATAGTATCACATTGTCTTTAGAAAAAACCGTTGCAAAACTGATCAGCAATAATAATTCCGCGCATCGCTGCACCTGTCAACCTAATCTAACCTCTGAAGTAGTTTGCTTACATTGTTGAACACACGAGAGACATTGCATGTTGATGTTTATGGAAGATAATCCTTGCGGACGGCAGAAAACATAACTGAGTTGCCGAGGTTCGAGGACTGAGTTGTAAATTTATGAGCTGACAACTTTTCTTTAGTAACCATTGACACTACGAATGAACGGTACAGCAGTTATAAGAGCCCAGTTACACAGTTCCTGCCTGCGAAATAGCTGGCACCATAGAAAAAAAATTCGGGAGGGGATATATGAGGAGAGGGTAATGACGCATGCAGCACTTTTCTGGACAGGCCCATATGTGAATTTTTCCTGTAGTGCTTCATAATAGCGTGCAACTGTTTGATACCGAAAAAGGGAGTTGCGGGCACTAAGCCGCCTTTAAAAAACGATATGCAACTATATATATCCGATCAATTGAGTTTATCCTAGATTTTCGATGCAATCTGGCTACATCTAGGTACTTGTTCTCTTGTGTTATGTGGAATTTATGTGTTTACCTTATGGTGCAAATTGCATACGAATACACTTTATAGCTACTAAATTCTCTACATTTGTTTTCCTGCTATTGACGCAGTTTGAACATGCATTTATTTTTCGCAAAGTAGCCTGCCATGTTTGGAAGCTAGAGAACTGAGGCAGCATAGCTCAGACGTGACGGCTTTATTCCTTGATAACGGAAACAAAGAAAATGCTGCCGGTGGCTGACGCAACGCACTATATTAAGCCACGTTATCACAGTGGGCAAGAGAAAACGGAGAGAGTGTGACCGAGGCAATGTAGTCACCCGGATTTGATAACGCTTCGCGATATACCCGTCTGAGTTACAGCGACACCGGTTAATGGCAATTTCCCCGACAAAGCTCATAACGGCGTCGCACAGACAATGGCGGATAGAAGAGTGGCGCGCAGGTTAGAGTCGCGCCGAGAGAAGAGAAAGTGAACAGAGCTGAGGGGATCGCGACCACAGCTGGACCGGTCGAGAAAAATCGACCCCGATGCGTCTAGACGGGCCGAGGCGCAAATGTGGCGAGGGGAACAAGCAGCTGTGGCAGCGGTTGCACTCCAACGTGTCTCACATGATGCTGCGGATCAAAATGCGCTGCTTAGCTTCTGGCGCATCATTTCATATAAGACCTGACGCACCAGAAGCAAAACTTCCACAGCATGGTTAGCACCGTTTGAAGAAAATTTCAACGAGAGCTCTGGATCAGAAGTCATGCAGATGATATATTCGCCCTGTATGCAGCAGTTAGAAAAAACCCATTCTGTGGAAACCGCCGTCAATGTTAGACGGTTGGCGTGACACGCGCGCGACAATCACGGCGACCGCGTCATCCGGTTGACTTCTGCTCCTAAGCTTCCGTAGGAAATAAAGTCCGAGAGGGGTAACCGTGCAGGGAAGTTTTTTTTTTTCCAATCTCAAGCGAGGTAGCATAAATGCTCAAAAATTAACTGTCCACGCTTTGAAAAGAAGATCAACATCATGGATACATACTTCAAAGTGAAAAAGAAATTGTTCGCACTCTTTATGGAAAACATATCTGCCTATTAATAAACAGCGACAATATACTAACACACGCTCCAAGCCGCCGCGGTGGCTGAGTAGTTACGGCGCTCGGCTGCTGGCCCGAAAGATGCGGGTTCGATCCCGGTCGCAGCGGTCGAATTTCGATGGAGGCAAAATTCTAGAGGCCCGTGTACCGTGTGATGTCAGCGCACGTTAAAGAACCCCAGGTGGCCTAAATTTCCGGAGCCCTTCACTACAGCGTCTCTCATAGCCTGAGTCGCTTTGGGACGTTAAACCACCATAAACCATAAACCATAAACTAACACACGCTCTGAACACGGTAGAATACGATTCCACAAGCGAGAATTGGGCATCCCACTCTGAATTCTAAGTTCATGAAAGACCTTAAATATTTAGTAGGGAAAAGCTATAAATTTATTCGAGGAAGAGCCTGCGAGTTATTTTATGACTACAATGCATTCCACTACGACGCAGTACTGAAAAGCTCTGCCCCGTAGTCGAAAGTGCATCAAGAAGTACCAAGTCGGCAGGCCGGCAGCGGAGCTGGCAAAACGCCTAGCCACCAGTTTAGCTGCTGCCTTCTCAGCGGTCCACGTGGCAATGCTCCAGTGGTTGTATACTTCTACGGTGTTTTCAAGTCTATACTACTTAGTAGTTTGAGGCCACTCGGCGATTGTACAGCCGTGAGAAATTTCGACCTGATCAGCTACTTTGCTGGAGAGGATTCGAAACGTGCCAGATGCTCTCTCATCGATGTGTTGCCACTTACTCAAGACACTGCTCGCGGTTAGTCTCGTCTGCGGGTGATTTATATCTAGTGGCTCCCCCTGCGTCCACGAAAGACCCGGGTACGTCAGTTCTGACCAGTGGGCAAGCCTGCAGCGTAACTGAAAGGATGCACACCAACCAATTTTGCTCCGTACTGCAGGTTTGTAAAAATTCCATGCATACTGCTACCAAAGCAATGACTATTGTCTGCTGATACTGCCCCTGCCGTGTGCACTGTTCACACGCTGTATCTCGTGCGTGTCGGATGCAGTGTCTGGCCCAACTGGTCTCATTTTGTTCGCGGATGGGGAGATCCTACCGGGCCCCGACAGTGCGACCACAACCGAACAGATGTTGCTAGACTTGCTCAATGGCCAGTCTCGCATAAATTAAGACTTATCTACTCTGAACACAAAGACATATACTTTTGATGACGAGTTAACTGCTTCGGAGGCATCCGTTTGCAAGCCTAGATTTGCCCACGAACGTACAGGACGTTTCGAAAACATACAGTTGCCTCATGAAATCATGCAAAAACTCGGACTGAAGTACGAGAACCTGGAAAATCGTTCTCGACAGAATAGCTTGATAATGTATTGGTGAAGCTCTTGAACCATTTTAAAAAACACCAGGACACTTACTTGCAGCTGTTTCGAAAGTGCTGACGTCTAAGCTTACGCTGAATGCGAGAGAAGTGACCGTAGTCATAGGGTGGACCTTAAAAAAATCTGTCGACCACAGGCTCTTTATCGTCAAACTATTAGACTTTCGCTTCAAAACAAAAGAAAAAAACACATTGAGATTATCCCGTAAACTAAAGGTTCGGAATTATTCATATATGAGGATTTTTCGTTCCGCGTGTGCGAATATGAAATGCGTTTTGGCAGCACTCTGCCGAATTTGGAGAAAACCCCGATAAGATACGGCTGCAGTATGATAAAGTCGTATTTAACAGCCTCTTTTAAACTTGGAACAAAGCTAGGAAGTATGTTATGAATGCATCAGGCAAGCCTGTGACGAAGAGCAATAATAGACCCTCTCTCTTTTTACACAACATAACACTGCAGAAAGTTGATGCGCGACATCTGCTTAATAAAATCTATGATTTGAATTGGCTGGAACAGTACCACAATCCCGCAATAACACGAGTTACAAAAGCGCGGTCGAACGCTGTTGTGGCTGGTATTGAATTGTTGACTCCTGCTATTGCATTGAAAGTGAAGACTGATTGCTTTCTGGATGTGGTGGAGCAGTATTTCCCATTAGGAAAGACGAAGAATGTTCTCCCTCTTCCGTTGCCTGACGCGGAATTTTTCTGCAGTGATATTTAAATACAATGAGAAGTTCTTACCATAAGCACTATTTTCCGTCCGTCAAATTCCGGTCCTGATTTCTTTGAAGCGGTTACTGAGTGTCTTATTAAACATACGACAAATTTTCGCTAGTGATACCGGCTGTTGATTTTAATGCCCCATGCATGTGACATTCCGGGACGGGATAAACAATTTTTCGCTCCTCTTCAAGTTATATCAACCTCATATGGCTTTGACCAAGTACACAATTTTCCCTACCGAGTGCTCGGTAGTAGACTTTGTGTTTAATAACGGAGCTATTGTTAGAAGCATCTCATGCTGTAAGGTTATCGAAGGGTTGTCTGATCACAATGCAGTTTTGTGAATCTAAAGATTGCTTCTGTCAGCAACAAGCTGGCCTATAAAACTTTGCACTTTCACTGAAGGAAATCATTATTCTTTAATTCATCCATTGGGAACTTCTTTCGATGTCTTGCCGGTCTCTTCGCAGTATTCAGATGTTGATAGCCATCTCCGAAAATTTTTTGACCGTTCAGAGGTTTATATCGCGAACTTTCTGTCAGTAAAGTTCAAGAAAAGAAGTAAGAATAATACTCTCTTCAACAGGAAAATCATCCAAATCATTCTTCGTATTAAGCATCAAATGAAAGGTCAAAGGTCAATCCACAATAGCCATTGCTTCCTGCTGAGCCTCCGCAAGTTCACGTTAAAAACTGAAATGTGCGAGGCTAGAAACTTTTCATACACAGCGCATTACAAATTTTCATAAAAAAGCCCAAAACATTTCTACCAAATCATAAATCTCACTAGCCCAGTCTCAATACAATTCGTCTTCAATGGCCTGACTTGATCTGGCCCCTCCATCATATCTGAAAGATTCAATAGATACTTGTGCAAGATGAGCAGCCTGATCTGGTATTTCAGTTACCCTTCCTTGCGTTTATAACTTGATACTGAGCCTTATTTATACTAAAAGCACAGGACCAGATAACATTCCGAAATCATTGTCAGGAACATGCTCTGTGTGGTCTCCACAATAGCTAACAACCATATGCATGAAATCGCTCCTCTCTGCGATCGTTGCGCCTCGAAAACAGCCAGTATTTGCCCCATATTCAAATTTTTGCAATAAGTTGTTCCTCTTAAGGAATTGGTCTATTTCTCTAATAGGTACTTGCTGTAAACGTTTTGAATTCATGAAGCCATCATGAAGTATTTCAATGTAAGCAATATCGTAACGCGGGACCAGCATGATTTTCAATCTCGCTTTTGCGTTTTGCGAAGAAGTACTTGGAACAAAATGTCGGGGCGGGCCACAGCGAACCCATCTGCTTGCGACGACTGCTCCAGGATCCGGAGTTCCACTATTATGAAAGCGAGCAAGTGGTTCAAAGCCAAGATGACTGTCACGTGTGAGTGCGCGATGTCAGTGCCGCAGTACACAAAAGAGGCGATCCACACTGATAGACTTTAAAATGTCCTGCGAGTTTCAAGCACAGCTGTAAGCTTAGCCACTAAATGATCAGTATTCACAAGGCGGCAGGATTGAGTGATTAGTTAGCTCTTGATTACGCAGCGTTTGTATGATCGCCTACGAATCAGATTAGTTTTGTTACGGTTTAGCAATACTTTTTTGGGACGAGGAGGGTACATTTTGCAGACGCCCTTCCTAACTGTACAAAACCATAAGGCGAAACCATTTTAAAATATCAGATTAGGAACGTTGTGCGTCCCTGAGTGCCACTGTAAGAATTTTTTTCACGATTTAATTGGGCAAGCTCCTTGTCACCACAAAACACGAACAAATGACGTCGTACGACAGGGAGGCTGCATTTCGCATTTAATATCAATACTTATCATCTCTGGCACGAATAAATAAGAGGTGGAATACTTATAGCACCATATTCGTGGAAAAACTATTTCTTCACGGAAATTATGCGCAAGCATGGGAAAGGGCGTCGCTAGACACTGCGCTGCCGCAATGTTTGTGTTGAAAGCGTTCCACGGAGGCATTATCGTTAAGCGCTTACGCACGTGCAATCATCTGGAATCAATTAGTGATGCATCTGCGCAGGCCGAGCGCATGGTGAATATTGTTACATGTGTGATTTATGCCAGAAAGCTGCTTAAAGCAGAGAACGCTGGTATTTCCCTTTTCGGCAGTTCCTTTCTGACGTAGGTTTGTAATTTTGAGTTATATACCCTCCGAATCCTTTAAGCAAAATAATTTAAGTTTATTTTTCTTGAATAATTTTTACCTGGCCCGGTTCACTGCATTTATGTCTTAATAATTTCAAGGTTGGGAAATTCGGCGAAGCTAGTGTTTCAAGGCTCAGTAAATATTGACAAATATAGCATCTGACGGGACACAGGAAGTGGACTAAACAGAATTTTGCAAGGGGAATATCACACGGTTTGCGCTTTTTTTCGGCTGAATCTAACTTCGCCCTCCAACATGCGTATTATGCAACACGCAATGGGGTGACGTCAGTGATTACGCGCTACTGATGAGAACTAATCAAGATTGCAGGAATAGGCTTATTGATCGGTACAAAATACCTGGACAATGGTGCAACCAGCGAAACGGACGCAGAACAAGAGCAAGTAGGCACACACACAACACACAACAGCGGTGTTGTGTGTGTGCCTACTTGCCTTTGTCCTGCGTCCGTTTCGCTTGTTTCACCATTGCGCATTATGAACAAACTAGCCCTGCAATTTACTCTATTGAACTATAATACTTGGAAGACGCGGGGCTAGACAAAGGGGAATAAGTTATTTCAACTACTTCAAGCACAACTATGGGGTCAAGAGGCACCTACTTGCGAGGAGGAACTGTAGGCTTAAGGAACAGTAGTGATACTCTTCATACGTGGTGGTAACTACAGTAGGCAGAAGTCTAGATTTCTGGGATATCATATTTTATTGCGAGGCAAATGTGCAAATGTGGGACACTGTAAGTTACTGTTATAAACATATTAATGAGGATGGTCTAATCTTCCCATGTGTGCCAAAATCCTGCTTTTAAAATTTTGTGCTGCGGTGAACGCGAATAGTTAAGACTTTGAAATAAAACCAGTGGGGTGCGTTTTGGACAACAGCAGGAAAGTACAATTTTCCCGAGGAGGATCTGTGGATTTATTCATTGCTCTGGTGCAATCTTTCAATATGCGAAAAATGGAGTGCATTAATACCTTCTGGTTGAAGAATGCGCTTGTGCAGAATTTATGGGATTGAGAGTGAACACGAAAAGATGGGGAAAACGTACGGCTATATAAGAATTGAAATTGACTACTACGAAATAAACCGGCTCCCTTCATTTCACCATAAATCAGAATAGGCGTGGATATCATATCCGTACGCAGCCACCCACTGCGGCTGGCTATACCAAGCCAGCCACAACCCCCGGCACCGGCATCATTTGGGAGCTGCGGGAGCGGAGACTATCATTTGATGCTTCTGGAAATATCTCCGACACTGAACCATATAAAGAATTCGAGTAACGTATTTTTAAATTGTAACAACTCGCAGGTGTCTCGAAGATGACAGTACAATGCTGCGAAAATCCAAGGCGTCGGTATCTTAGGGGCCTCGGCAGTGTAATGACCTGTCTGCCAGCCGTTAGATTTTAAAACTTGATGGAAACCATGCCCGAAAAAAGCACGAAGTTATCTGCGCTTCTAATACGTAAAAAGTTTCTGGACGGAGAGTCATCTGACGCGAAGGATGTGTGAAAGCAGTATTACTTTCATAGTTTTGCTCTAACGAATGCTTCTACTCTAAGAAGATGCTTCACACATGAGGCAGAGTTTTTCCTGACGACGAAGGTGGGCGCAGATGGGTTGAGGGAGGCTAGGGTGTTGCATCGGGGAAGCGGAAGGTAGGTGGTGCTCCTTGTGTGCAGCTGGCTTTCCCACTGCGTCTTTGAAGTCGATTTCTATGTTGCTTTCCTGTTCCACTGCTGCATCCCTTCTAGTGGGTGTGATCCTTGTAGAGGGTGGAAGTAGGTGCTTGGGTGGTGGCTGGAGCTCCTGGAGGGTAGAGTTGGGTGGGTCAATAAGTGTGGATGGTGCTTCGAGAGGGGGATTGTTGTCGGAGGTCGGTCGAAGGTTGCGGTCGGCAGGTGGGCAGCCGCTAGATAGGATACTGTGGCGAGAGATATGTATGTGACATAAAAATGGCTGCATCTATTTAAGTAATGGACGAATATAGATGAAGAGAACAAGGTGGTAGGAGAGGGCGGGTGGGCGCTTGCAATACACAGCCTAGTGTTACATACAGGAACAAAGAAAGGGTTTTTGGAGTTTAAGGTGGCTTTTGCAGGTGCCAAGGTCGCAGACATCAAAAATTGACCTCAATCATGGTCACTAATATAGTGCGCAAAAAAATGCAAACAGACAGCTTCTAACTGGGTGCTGCATACTTCTAAATGGAGTGCTGCATACTCTGGCGATTAGAACACCTTTACAAAACTGCCTCGCTGTGGTGCGCACCATAAATGATCATGAGTGGACGTCAATTTGCTGCCCGTGTCACGTTACCCTCTCTACCCCGCCTTAGTGAGGCGGGCTGCAGAAGCGAGCACTTGCTAGCTCCATCCAAGGCGAGAATGACGAGGAAATGACGCGCGAAATGGACAGAATTCGATGAGCCACAGCACCCAGAAAATCGCGTCTAAAATTATAAAATTCGATATGATCATGAATAGCTACCAGCTGTAATTTTGTAATCCTAACAAAGTTGCTAACGCTAATCGCTACAAAGAAATTTTTTCTCAAGCCAGCCTGCAGTCCTATTACAGCACCGCAAAAAAGTTATGTTTATGCTTGAAAAACCTGTTATAATAATTACAGGAGAATCTAAATTGAAACGCCCGGTACACACTGTGGCCGGAAAGACATTATTCGTTAACAGCTGCTTCGTTTCCACTCGTTGGAAACGTATGGTATTTTATATATGCACTAAAAACTGTGCGAATTGGTTTTTAACCAGGAATTCAAAACGGAGATTAGTCGCCAGAGGATGCAGTCACAAGGGGTCCGAGTATTCGCACTGGTTTTTATAGAGATGAACTTGATGCGCTTAAACACTCACCCCCTTCACCTCCAGTGCAACTGGCAACCACGAAAAAGAGGACATAAGATAGCCTGGTTAATGGTGTCATGAGGAATGGTGCAGGCGTCCCACTCAGCTATCCACTAGCACGAGACATGAACAACTATATGAGCAGGTGTCTCCCTTTATATTTCGCTGGTGATACCGATGGTAATCGGAAAAGAAGCGCTAATGATGCGGCTTTGCCCTTATGTTGGGCAAATAGTCTCATTAATATTTATCGAGCAAAAAACGTAAGAGAGCAAACGGCTATTCGCTGTCATGTAATGATTAGCTTAAACGGGGAAGTCTGGGCACCGAAAGCTTCAGTAAATGCCTTTTCTATGGAAGCTACACTTTCCAGCTCCTGGCTACTTTTTTCGCTTGGTCCACCCTTTAAACAAACCATTCGGCCATGCAGGCGAAATACGACCAAGTAGACACTGCTGCACGCTAGAAGCAGAAATAGTGTCTAGGATTTATGCTTTACATAACCTGGAAAACGTTAGTAGACGGCATTAAGTGTATCGCCTTTGCTTACAATTAGTCACTTAGTCGCCGCGGTAAATGTTTCCATTTTGCGAAGCAGAACACGCAAGAGTACTCACCGCGGTACCTCATTATTATTATGATGCATCGTGCTCCTCATTGTAGTTTACAACGCTGACATGCAGCCAGTTTGGTCAAATGTTTAGGGGAATCTCCCAGGTTGTAGTAGATTTGTAATCAGGGAGTAATTACTCATTGACATCCACCCAAGCGCAGCCATACGGCTACAATGGAAAGCCACACCAGAGTAAAAGATGAATCTATCGACCAAATCAGCTGCCTACGCTATACCCACCGCCCCAAAAGATCTAACGGCTCAAAAATTAGGTTTGCCGGAGCTGTTTCTTCTCCACCCTGCTCTGGAAGAACAACCTGGGTCTCTCAAACCTCATCGGAGGCTGCTTTATTTTTCAGAATCTCATAAACTTCGTAGTTAAAGAAAAATTCGTCCTGGCCCGGGGTTCGAACCGGAGCCACCGCTTTCCCGTAGCTGCCGCTCTACCAACTGAGCTAACCGGGACGGGAAGCATATGGTAGGCCTAGAGCGAATTGATCAATAACTCGAAGTGGGAACTGTGCTGGTCAAATGTTTAAGGGAATCCTTCAAGGTGGAGTATATTTGTATTAAGGGAGTAATTACTCATTGACATCCACCCACATCATCACCCACATCAGCGACACCCTGTATTCTGCCCTGTACCTATACCTCAGCGCCCCTAATGTGCAACAACTCGCGTTATCATTCGGAAAGTGCTGAAGCGGGCGTGTGACCTCCCGATCACAACTTCCTACGACCGACTTATCAGTCTGGGGGTGGAGGGGGGGATTTGCACTTCCTGGGAGTTGCGGGAGTTAGCCAGGGCACACAATTGGCGCAAATGGGGAACAGGACAGCGCTTCAAAATCGCACCACGCTGTGTCACGGAGGATGAAACTTCGTATCTGTTAGGACTGGCGGCAAAGGCTGTAAGTGGACCTCCACGAAGGCCGTCACGCAGCCCTAGCGCGGACGCTGAACATTACACAGGACGCAAAACCAGGTGTCTACTACCTTGATGTCGCTGGTCCGAACCGTTAGAGCCACTACACGACGGCGGTAGTGCACCGCAACGCACAGATGATTGGGCTCTCTTTCTGCGCTGAGAGAGCTCATCGGGTGGAGGAAGTCGCAACGGCCCTCGCTGTTTCCGACCCCAAATGCCTAAGTGTTATCGCCGATTAGAGATTCGCCTGTGAAATCTATATCGGCGGTGAGGTTGGCACACTGGCCCACCACTTCGTATACAATGCGGTCCGCGAACCAAGACCCCAGCCTAAGTGCATCGTGTGGGCGCCGGCACAAGAGGGCTCCCAGAGAACGAAGCGGAAAACGCCGCTGTCCGCGCACTTATATTTCGAGCACCCACCCTCCGATCTCCAGATTTGGATCTAGGTCGACCGCTGTGGCAGTTACGAGAAACCATAGACAGCTTCAAAGCTCAGCACCGACGGTACCCTCGTCCGGCAAAGGGGCTATCGAAGGTCGACAAACACTTTCTGCGGAAGCTCCAGACCTACACTTTCTGATGCTCTGTCCATGCTTCTAGCTACGACTCGAGCGTGAAGCCCGAGTGCCTGCACGTGAAGAGAGCCGTTGCATTCTATCGCACATGGTGTGGGCATGCAACTCCAGTTCCCCCTTCCCTTCTCATCCCACCCTCATTAAAGGGGCTTGGAAGGCCTCCATCCTCGGGTTCTGGACGGCGGGCAATGGCAGCGGCCCGGACTAGTGCTGTTGACCAAATGAGGCCGGCATACACCATCTTCGCCGACCCGCGTCCTCTTTGACTGTGTAAGTAAATGGGTTTCACAAGCAAGCATGTATGTCCAGTCCAGGTAACCACATTGAAAAAAAAAACGGCTAAAATGTATAAAAAAATTATGGTCGATTTGCGTAGTCAGGCAAAATGCAAATCTGTTGCTCTAGAAGTTCGGCTTCCATTCCGGTTGCAGTGTTCAGATCCACTGTTCACGGGTGGCGGTTGTCTGAATAACGATAATGAGTTAATGTTCCTATATATGTAATTGGTGATTCTCTTCATTCATTTGAGTCCCACGCAGCACCAGTGGGCGAAACTGGACAACACGCTTAAACTGCGTCTACTGTCCTTCGCCGGCTGCACCTAGAAGCTCTGAAGTATTTCCGAGCCGAATGACAAGTGCGCCGGCCTGATCATCTCCCAGGGATTCTGCGCATCGAGTGGTCTGCGCAGGCCAGACCCCCAAACGCCGCATCTAAAATGAGCACGTCAGCGATCCACTGGCACTCGCACGCAGCAGCAGTAGACGACACTGGACAACACGCTGAAACTGCGTTTAATATCCTTCGCAGGTTGGTGACGTTTCACTTCTTGTGTTTAGATAGTAACGCCTTTACGCCCACTGCTGCTGCTGCTGCGGTTCAGAGTTTTGCTCTGCGATTGATTGTATGGCATGTCACAACCCGGTACCTGATGATAGTGTTTTTTTAACTTGCGTCTCCTTTGATTAACCGTACCATCTACGAAAATGTTCTGGTATAACGGCGAGGCATCTCGAAAGCAAAGGAGAAGCACTTATGTCTACCTGGAATTGCCAAACCTGTGAGTCAGCTCAAAAGCGGCAAGGAGATGTTTCCGAACAAACGCAAGGATCTAATGTCGAGCTCAGGTTTACTGAGTAAAATGAAAAGTTCGCTTTATTGCTTCCTCTTGTGGATAAGTTCCACGCCCTTGCACAGCTAGTTGATAAAGTCAATGGCATTGTGGAAACAGTACAAATTATGTCCGATAAGTGCGATACCATCCTAAGTATGCTTGACAAGCAGGCCTACGGCGTTGCCGTTTTGCAGATGAAAGTTGAGCCTATTAAGCAGGGAAGTGCACCAGACACAACACAACTTAAAAGCTCAATCAGCTGCAGCAGTATAGTCGAAGGCAGAATATGGAGGTTCATGGCTTCAAGGTGGAGGCAAATGAAAACCTGCTTGGCAAGATGAACGGCCTGGCAAGCAAGCTCGAGCTCCCACAGTTGACGAACAGTGATCTTGACACTCTGCATCGTCTCCCGCAACAAAAAGGGAAGAATCTAGTGTACTTGTCCAATTTGTTTCAATACATCTGAAAGAAACGTGGATGAAGTGTCGCTCACGCCTGCAAACTGACCCACCAGAGATCAGCTTCCTTGATAATCTCATACCCAAGAATAAGTGGCTACTGTGGCTGGCACGTGAAAAAGGTAAAGAAAAAGGCTATGAGTTCGTGTTGCAGAAGAACGGGAATGTCCTTGTGCGAAAGGCTGCAGGCCAATACGCCATTCGCATCCGAGACGAAAATGACCCGAGTAAAATAGAGTGATAGCATTGCTCTATCACTCTTGGGGCGAACTGTTCACGAAATGCCGTTCGTAAAACGACACTGTGTTTACCACGATTCTAGTTCTTTCGACGTTCTAAAATCGGCCGCAAAAGCCCGGCCCACATTTTCTTTTTATCACGCAAACGTGCGTAGCTTAAAAAATAGGGATGAGGAGGTGAACTTTTTTTATTCTTCTTTAAACCATAGTTTTGATGTATTGGCATTCAGTGAAACATTAAATGCAGATACTGCAGGCATCGTCCACTTCGAAGGATACAGTTGCGAAAAAAGGTCTAGGAAAAGCAAGAAAGGCGGTGCAGTTGCACTGCACATTAAAAATAAACTTTCATATCAGGCTATGCCTGCGTAGAGTTTTTCAAGTCTGCACTATGAAATGCTTTTTATCAAAACAAGTGGTTTTGTGTTCGGTGTTGTTTATCGGCCCTCTTCTGCGTCTATGCAAGAATTTTGTTCTTTTCTTGATAATATTGATACGGAAATAAAAGAAGAGGCGGAGAGCGAGCGCGAGCGGCGAGCGCGCGGCTCTAGCACGAGGGAGATAGAACGAGAAAGCTTGGCCGCCGCCGGTCGTGCTTCGCCGGCTCTCCTCCGTACTGCTGCTATATTTCTCTGGGCGGGCCCGTGGCCACCCCGTGGCATCCCACACCGTAACATTTTGGTGGCAGCGGTGGGATCATGCCGCTCACCCGCTCCCGGAATCAAGCACACGACGTGCCAGACGACAGGAGTCCACCACCAGCCGATAGCGCCGACGACGCGGCGGCCGGCGCCGCTAGACCTAGGCGCTCGGAGGGGCTCGGCTCTTCGCAGCAGCCGGACGCCGGTGTTGAGCGCCTCCTGGATACAGTCACCCAACGGATGGACGCATGGGAGGCCCGTCTGACTGCCCAGGCTGGGGAGATGGAAGCTCTCCGGCGCGAACTCCGTCGCCTGGTGCCAGCCGAGCCGAGCACAGGTCAGGTGCCTTTGGGCGTCCCCGCCGCCGCTGTTTACGGCTCTGCCGTCGCTGGGCCTGCGGTCGTGGCCGCCAATGGCGTGCTCGGCGCGGGTGCGTTCTCGCCGCAGTGTTCGTTGGACGTTGTGGAATTGCCCACATTCGACGGCACCATCTCGTGGGATGCTTACCGCATCCAGCTGGACGGTACTACTGAGAGGCTGGGACGAGCAAATGAAGGCATGGATGCTCGTTGCAAAACTGAGGGGCCGCGCCACCGAGCTGCTGCAGAACGTGCCGCCCGACCAGCTCGGCTCTTACACTGTTCTGGCGGGCCTCCTCGCCGACCACTATGGTGCCTCAGGTCAACCCCGTGTGCAGTACCACCGCCTGCGAGCCCGCCGTCAAGAGCCCGGGGAGACGTACCAGGACCTCGCCGCCGCCATTGAGCGCCTGGCTCTGCAGTCGCTGCCGGGAGCGCCTCAGAACGCCGTGGCCCTGGTCGGCACCGAGGCGTTTGTCGACGCCATCCGACTCCCCGAGGTGCAGCGCTTGGTCCGCTCTGGCCGTCCTGATTCCGTCTGCGCCGCCATGGCGCTCGCCATCGAGGCGGAATTGACTTTGCTGGCCACGCGGGGGTCGCCACCGTCTGCCGAGCGCAGCGTCCGGGTGCAGGCTCCTCGGTCCGCAGCCCCAACTGCGGCCTCTTTCCGACACCTGCGTAACGACGTTCGCATGACCTGCTTCCGCTGCGGCCTGCGGGGACACTACGCGAGGGACTGTGCCGGCCCTCCAACGTCGGGAAACGATTTGGCAGAACTCCGGGGGCACCGTTCCGCCGAATAAAGTCCGTCCCCACACTCCTTCGTTCTCCGCGTCCCCTCCTTTCATCGGCTCCGATTACCACTGATGCTCCTTACGTGCTCGTCGACGTCGCCCTGCTTGACCGGCATGTAAAGGCCTTGGTTGACACTGGAGCGGCTGTCAATGTACTGCACAAATCGTTTGTTGCTAACGCGCCCCACCTGCTTCTGCCAGCCGCCAAAACCCGGCTCTTAGCTTTTAACGGCACCCCTGTGGAGCAAGTCGGACGTGTCGTCGTCAACCTGACAGCACTCGGAAATACCATCTCCACCGAGTTTGTTGTCGCAGACAGCCTTATTTGGCCAGTGGTCCTCGGGTGCGGGTGGTGCCAGCAAGCCGGAGTCGTCCTTAATTTTACTAGAACCAAACCACGGGCGAGCCGAACTCTCTGTGGGCTGGGCTGGCTTAGCCGGGTTTCCTGCCTCGGTGTCGCCCTGTGGCAGTCCCTGGTGTCGGCGACCAAGCGTGCCCCAGCATCTCTGCGTGACCTCGCGACGAAGTGGCCGTGTCGAGTCAAGCCGTTCGACGTCACTACCGTGACTGTGGCGTCCGCCGTGACCCTGCCACCGGGTGCGGCAACGTGGGTGTATGCCAAGCTTGACAGTCCGGTCACAGCAGACGTGCTGTTCGAACCCATCAGGTGTTCAGCTCCAGCCCGTCAGATGACCTCCCCTCGAAGCCTTCTGCCTGTGCTCAAAGGAGAGGCCCACGTATTTATACTCAACATCAGCAGCGTACCTCTCGCGCTGACTCCCGGCACGCAATTGGGTACAGCCTCAGTTTTGGACCCCGGGTCACCAGTGGCGTCTCTGCAACCTGAAGCCCCGCCTCGCCACCCTCCAGCGCCGGCGATCCTATCATGGGAAGAATTTAACTTTGGACCCAGCCTGACCTGCGCGGAGCTCGCCTCTCTGAAGACCTTGCTGCTCGAGCATCGCAGTTGCCTTGCTCTCAGCGCCGGTGAACTCGGGTGCACTTCCTGGGCTCAACACCGGGTCAACACCGAAAACCGTGGGCCCGTTCATCACCAACCTCGCCGTGTAGCGCCAGCCGAACGGAGAGTCATCCAGCAGCACGTGTGCGACATGCTTGACCAGGGAATCATTGCCCCTTCTTGTCGCCCTTGGTCCTCCCCTGTCGTCCTTGTGCGCAAGAAGGATGGAACACTCCGCTTCTGCGTTGACTATCTGAAGCTAAATGCTATTACTAATTGCGACGTGTACCCGCTGCCTCACGTCGACGATGCGCTTGACCGCCTGAAGGGGGCCCGTTATTTTTCCACGCTAGATCTGCTCTCGGGCTACTGGCAGGTGCCTGTTCACCCCGATGATGCGGAAAAGACGGCTTTCGTGACTCCCGACGGCCTTTACCAGTTCAACCGTATGCCCTTCGGTCTCTCGAACGCTCCAGCCACCTTCCAGCGTCTCATGGACCGAGTCTTAGGCCATTTGAAGTGGACTATGGCGTTGGTCTACCTGGATGACGTAATTGTCTACGCGGCTACATTTGAAGAACACCAGAGACGCCTCAAACTCGTCCTCGAAGCCCTTACCTCTGCTGGGCTTCGCTTAAAACCAAAAAAATGTTTCTTCGGTTTCGCGGAGGTGACGTACTTGGGTCACGTTGTGAGCCGGCATGGCATCCGTCCCGACCCTGAAAAGCTAAAAGCGCTTACAGCTTACGAAGCTCCCACCACCGCCAAAGAGCTCAAAAGTTTCCTTGGATTTGCTTCGTATTTCCGTCGTTTCATTCCGGACTTTGCCAAGCGCAGCGCTCCATTGACCGCCCTGCTGAAGAAGAATGCACCGTGGAGTTGGACGCAGGCCCAACAGCTCGCGTTTCTTGACGTCAAGCACGCCCTCCTCGAGCCTCCTACATTGGCCCATTACGACGAATCGGCCCCCATCGTCCTCCACACGGATGCCAGCCAAGATGGGCTCGGCGCTGTCCTCCTGCAAGAAGACGAGTCTGGTGACCACAAAGTCCTAGCTTATGCCAGCCGCCAGCTTTCCGACGTTGAGCGCCACCGCCACTCTTCAGAACTCGAGTGCCTCGCCGTTGTCTGGGCCGTCGAGAAGTTCCGTCCCTACCTGTACGGCCGTCACTTCACCATAGTCACGGACAATAGCGCTCTCACTTGGCTGCAGTCCGCCAAACATTTGAATGCCAAGATTGCACGCTGGTCCCTGCAACTTCAAGAGTACAATTTCACAATAGTGCATCGGCGCGGCTCTGCCCATCAAGATGCCGATTTCCTTTCTCGCCACCCTTGTTCCGTGACGGCTTTGACGGACCTGAGGACTGCACAAACGCAAGATTCCACCGCTGCCACCAAAATGTTACGGTGTGGGATGCCACGGGGTGGCCACGGGCCCGCCCAGAGAAATATAACAGCAGTACGGAAGAGAGCCGGCGAAGCACGACCGGCGGCGGCCAAGCTTTCTCGTTCTATCTCCCTCGTGCTAGAGCCGAGGGATATTACATATGATGTCGTCTGATAAGAATCCAATTGTAATTATGAGCGATTTTAACATAAAAGTGTGGGAACCCTAATTGATTTATGCTTGACTAATTGCGACGAACTGGACCCGACGTCAGATGTCTTGTTAAGCGATTTTAGTGACCACATGTCAACCTTTTGTTTTATTCGAAGATCGCGTGCACAGATCACTACAACTAAATCCCTGGATATTACGACTCAGCATATAACACAAGAAAAAATTGAGCACTTCCGAAACTTGGTGTCCAATGTAATTTGGAACGACTGTCTTTGCGAAAACGCCCTAATCTAGTATACAATATGTTTATAGAAAAAATAATAGAGTTGTACAATTGCGCTTTTCCTATAGTAATCTTAACCAAGTGCAAAAAAGCACGAAAACCTTGGATTACATCTGATTTAATAAAGGGGATAAGGGCCCGAAATCATCTGTTTGGCAGATTTATAAAAACGAAAGATATGTCAATTCTAGAGCAGTATAAAAAAGTTAGGAATAAATTAGGCTCACACATAAAGAAATCTCGAATTCATTACTACAGTGGAAGGTTTTCAGAAATTTACGATGATCTCCAGAAAACCTTGCGTACTCTAAAGGAACTTCTGCAAAAATCGCGAACACAAATCCCGGTTGACATGGAAATAGAGGAGGAGGTTCTAAGAGGTGAAGCTCTTGCCAATGTAATGATCAAACACTTTTTAACTTTCGGAAATTTTGGTGGGACTGACTCCGGACATTTTGAGAAATACTTAAAGCATAGGCTAACAAATACCATGTGTTTGTCTCCAACGTGCCCTGCAGAAATCTACAGCCTAATATATAGTTTAAAACACAACTGCTCCTCTAGTTATGATGGTATCAGAGGACCACTGAGAAAAAAAGCGTCGGTGCGCCAATAAAAGCAATTTATGACTGAATATGTGATATGCTCTATAGTATAGCAAAACTTACTTTATCAGCGGGTATTTTTCGAAAAAAAAATAAAAATATCGAGGGTGGTTGTTCTTTATAAAGGCGGCACGGTAACGATCTTGGAAATTACAGGGCAATTTCAGGACTTCCGCAGTTTTCAAAAATTTTTTAAAAGTTTATTAATTCTCAGTTTACAAAAACACGACTTGATATGTAGCAGTCAATATGAGTTTCAGAAACATAAGTCAACTGAATCTGCCTTACTTTGTATGAAAGAAACATTTATTCGGAACATACAAACTCATATATACCCGGGGCATATTCCTAGACTTCAGCAAAGCGTTCGACTCCATTAAACATGACATACTAAAAAACTTCTGTTCTATGGAATAAGGTGTATTTTTTACACTACTAGAAAGTTACCTCTCAAATCGTTCCCAATATGTAGTTGCCAAGAACCTTAAATCTGAACTAAGAAATATAAAATCTGGTGCACCGCAAGGCTCCATACTGGGTCCTATGTTACTCCTTCTCTATATTAACGACATTGTATCCATACCAGGCACGCCACAAATCATTCTGCATGCGGACGACACCAGCGTTTTCTTTTCTACGACCAATTTATCAACTGCAGTTACTACTATAAACCTATGGCTGACGAATTTGTCACAGTAGCTTGCAGCCAACCAACCAGCACTCAATGTTAATAAAATCAAATATATTGTATTCTCTTCTAGCAACAGACCAATTCACCTCGCTAATCCGACAATTTTTCAGCCTAGATCGACCTTTAGAGCGCGTTACGGAAGTAAAATTCTTAGGCGTAAAATTGCACGAAAATCTACGCTGGACAGGACATATTATTTAAATTAGGCGTACCATAGCACAATGCATTGAAATTCTGAACAGGCTTCGCCCATTTCTACCGCTCCGGCTAAGGCGCCAGTTTTATTTCAGTGCAGTTCATTCCAGGTGGCACTATTGTTTAGTTATCTGGAAAGTAACTGGGAAAACTAATCTTGGAAGCCTTTGTTTATTACAAAAAAAAATATATTCGCTTTATTGAGAATTTATCAAGATATGAATCCACATCTTCCTACTCCAGCAAGAACCGAATACTACCTATACAAACATTATATTATGATCGTCGGTCTCAGGTGGCATCCTTGGAACTCATAGCCAATCGGCAACAATTTTTTTCTAAATACACGCCCAATCAAACACGATATGAGTTTAGACGCACAAATATACAGAAACCAAAAAAGAGAACAAACTGTGATATTCAGTCTTTGAACTGGCAAATACGAAACCTTTTGGTCTCCCATCCCGAGTTAATTGATATTATGGAGAAATCTTCCTCTCTCTTTGCTTTTCGTAAGCGGGTAGAAAGTTACTTTCTGGAAAATGCATATAACTTTTTTTGTGCTTTCATCTTTCTATTGATCGCACATATGTTTTATTTTTTATGTAAACAGTTAGTTTCTATTGTTTTATTTCCTATGTAAACAGTTAGTTTCTATACATGTGTTGGAGCTGTGTCTTCTCATGGACTGCTCTGTTCTGTGAATTTTTCTCTTGATTTTTTCTAGGTAAACAATTAGTTTCTGTAGATATGTTTTGTCTGTCTTCTCTTGCATTATTCTTTTTCTGTGAATTTTTTAGAGGCGTTTTTCGATTAATATGAATTGAATGAATGTTTATATTAGAAATTTGTGTTCAACAAACATTTCCATTGTGGTCATTATATTGTTTATGTATGTGTATATGAGTGCTCCTTGCTGTTGTGTTCCAGTGGTGCTGAGGGCCCAGTGAGCCGGATTGATTTTCGCATTTTTCCCTCTGCACCAAGACACTGTGTTGTCTAAGTTTCTTGAATAAATATATCCCTAGGAGTCTTCCTACCACTCCTGGTGCAGTGGTTCCTAAAAAAACGCAAAACTGAGATGCAATGAACTGCTGATAGAGCATTTAAGGAGTCTATAAAAGGTGTATTAATACTCAAATCCTTATGAGTTTGGCCTATAAAAATTCAGTTTGTTCTTTACTGATATTATCCAATATGAAGTTAATTGTTAATAAGTTAATAATCGGTGATTCGCTGATGACATTTGCCTTGCTGAGTCACTGAAAAGGTAAACTGCAAATCATGAGCAATGAGTTAGGTAGGCAAAGCAGAGCAGTCGGTCTAAAAATTCGCATGCAGAAAACCAAAGTAATGTTCAACAGTATAGCAAGGGAACAGGAATTCACAATTGGCATTGAGGTGTTGGAAAGGAATACGTCTACTTATGGCAGGTAGCGACAGCTGATCCGGAACATGAGAGCGAAATAACTTGAAGGATAAGAGTAGGGTGGAGCGCATATGGCAGGCTCTCTCAGATTATGAATGGCAGTTTACCAATATCCCTCAAGAGAACAGTGTACAACAGTATTATCTTACAGGTACTCACCTACGGAGGAGAAACGTGGATGCTATTGAAAATGGTTAAGCTTAAGTTAAGGACAACGCAGGGAGCCATGGGAAGAAAAATGATAGGTAAAAGTTTAAGGGACCAGAAGCGGGCAGAGTGGGTGAGGGAACAAACGCTGGTTAATGGCATCCTAGTCGAAATCAAGAGGAAGAAATGGGCTTCGGCAGGGCATGTAATGCGAAGGCAAGGTAACCGCTGCACCTTAAGGGCAACGGAGTGGATTCCAAGAGAAGGCAAGCGTAGCAGGGGACGGCAGAAAGATAGGTTCGCGGATGAGAGTACGAAATTTGCAGGCATATGGTGGGCGCAGCTGGCAACTGGCAAAGGAGAAGGTTAATTGGAGAGACATGGGAGAGGCCGTTGCTCTGCAGTGGGTGTAGTCAGGCTGACGATGATGAAAGTTAATTGGCTACAAGTGAATTAAAATTCAAGCAACAAAAATAAATTCGCAACCAATTTCTCACGAGTCAATTTAAAGCCAATATGTTCTTGACTTATATTGCCTAATGTAATTGCTGATATAATTGGTAACGGAGTGGATTCAGGGAGACAGCAAGCTAGCAGGGGGTGGCAGAAGGTAAGGTGGGCGGATTAAAGTATGAAATTTTCAGTCATAAGGTGGGCGCAGCTGGAAACTGGCAGATGACAGGGTTAATTGGAGAGACATGGGAGAGGACTTTGCTCTGCGGTGGGTGTAGTGAGGCTAATGATTAATCATCTAATATATTTGCAGACAGAATAAGCAAGGCTAATCTTGCCTGTAGCATCAACACCTCAACTCATCAACTAATGTAAAGTTAGTTGACTAATACTTAACTAAAACTGCAGCAGCAAAAATAATTATTCAGCTGATTTCTCACTGATGATTGAACCAACCACAGTCACACCTCAAACAATTCCCATTTCAGCTGAACATACTTTTTTCACATTAGATCAGCTATGGGAGAGGTCACGATGTTGAAGTTGTGGTCGTTGGTTGTCGCTTGAAAAATACTGCTCATGAAGGCGCTTGGAAAGGTACAATTTAACGTATAACTGAACAGAATATCCTTTTTTTTGGTACCAAGAGAGAACTGAGGCGTGAAACTTTCTCCTAAGGTTGAAATGAACCTGCGCAACCTAGCAGATCTAGAGCTAACTTGTGTTATTGGTTCACAAACGAGCCGCCTGACATGCAGTAGGGCTCCGTGATTCCCTGTTGGTTAGAATAAACCTGTTCTCGGATTGTAGAACATGGATGGGTAAGGGTTTTATTCTCACCTGCGCTCTACAGATGGTGACTCCTGAACATGATCTCTGTGCTCCTCGTAGGGATGAGGTAGAGCCATGGTAAAGGACCAGAACCGCTCACTACCCCAGCCACCGGGGAACTCAACTTGATCTCGACTAAGCCACACGAGGCCGCGTCACATGTCTTATCAGTTGCTGTCCACTTCTGCCATGCTGAGAGCGCAGACAGTGCTCCGGTTTCCCCCGAGAGAGACGCACATTGACATGGCCAGGATTACGAGGTTATCTATGCAAGGTAACTACACCACGCATGTTGGCTAGGGCACTTACACAGACACGGTCAGAGAAAGGGAACAGGAAGCACGCAAGACTTGCAACGGAAATTTTACTGACCGAATGAGTATTTATGCAGTCTTTTTTCTTTTTTCTTTTTTCTGTTGTGCAGATGGTGCCACCTACCAGCTGTTATCGAGTCATATGAATATAATTCATTGAAAGATATTAACCAAAGGAATAGAATAGAAGAAGAGACTGGTCGTTGCCTAAACGAAAGAATGCAGGAACACCAACTGAACGTTTCAGCCGTTGCCACAGAAGGCCACCTGGCCGAACATTTTAAATTATGTCCACACAAGCCAGCATGTGTACCTGTATTGAAGGAAACAGTGGCGTTAAGAAAGCTGAGCACGCAAGAAGGTAGGGAAATTCTTCTGGCCTTTCACATAGCAAAGGCAGAAGGAAAATGCGTGAGCAAACCTTCGGTCGCCCTCACAAGGAAGGAAAGGCTTTATTTGGAGAAGTACGTCGTTTACTCCAAAGTATGTCAATGTGAATTGTGGTAACCATCTGCGTACTTGTTTAATCTACAACTCATGCGTGGTTTTAGTTTCATTATTGTAAAAGGTTCTTTAACGCCGTTTTAAGTCTCTTCAAAAGCAATGGTCACCTATTAGTTGTCTTAGCTTTGTCCGTTTTTGGCACGTATCTCTCATTTTGTTGCATTCGAAACACCCTGTTTTGTTTGTATTTTAGAGCTTTTTTGCACAGTTGTATTTTTGCCTTTCTGGCGTGCTTCTACGTGTCGTTTACATTGTATGGTGATTTACTTTAGATTTTCATGTGCGTGGCATGTTTTTTATTTCCAGTGCTGCTTTGCAATTATGGCCTTTTGGTCTCCTGCTGTTCTTGTTATTTCATGCCTTTATGTGATCTCATATCTGTATGCTCTTTCATGCTGGATACCACTGCCTTTCTGGTGTGAACTTTTATCTGGTATAGTTTTCCCACTGTCACAGGCATCTATTCTTTTTTGTTGTTTCGTTTATTGTATTTCATTCATATGACGCGATAGCAGCTAATGGGGGGCGCCATCGTCACAGGAGAAAAATAAGAAAAAGGATGTAGATATACTTGCTGCGGTGACTAAAGTTTCAGTTGCAAACCTAGCGTGCCTCCTGTTCCCTCTCTCTGTCGGTGTCGGCGTATATGCACTAGTAAAGATGTGTGATTACGACAACAAACTAGCCCAACTGATAGCCTAAGCAGTAACTACATGTCGCCTCGTCCCTACCTCTCACCACGGCTGAAGAGGTAGTCGACATCCTGACCCTGCTCCGCTGGACTCACCGGTGATGCTTAAGACCAGCTCAAGACAGCACTCGTTGAGCGCACTGCATGGAAAGAGTGTTTGTGAATTCGCCAGCTTTTCGGAGCTGAAGAGCTTGGTGATCGCTGTCTTGGCCAACTGATACATCGTATGACATGTTTTTGGCGCACGGGCCCACTTGGTGGATGACACTCTTCTGCGAGCATTTTTACTCCAGTGGCTTCGCAGCAGGCGTGCAGATGATCCTGGCCGCTGTGTAGACTCTTCTGCCTCTCCAGTCTTGGCCCTTTAGTCGAAAAGATCACGGAAGGCGGAAACTCCTACCCACAGGTTGCCGCTGCCTGCTCCGCTAAAACTGCCACACCCGCGCAACTTGCACCGACCGCATCTTGCCCGGAGCAGACGGCTGCGCCACCACCTGTTGACCAGCTCTGAGACTGCCTCTATCGGCCGATTTTTGTCGCATAACATCGAGGCTGCAGTATGCACAGCCTGCGTCAATGGCGGTGCGCCATTTGACATCATCATACAGGCACCGCACTTCTCTCAAAATTTGTTTTAGTGCGGACGACCGTCACTGTTATCGTGTTCTTAGGCGGGAAGTGGGCTAGCCGACAACTAGCAGTGACGGAGCGCTTAAGAATGCGAACGCTGTCGCCTTTGCTACGTCAAATAAATAAGCTACTGGTATCAAATTTTTCATTATTTCCTGCTCCGAGTTCAGTGTCATTTCTACTACTAACCACGACCGTACTCCGTGGCCGTTTTCCTCTTCCCTGCCTGTATGCCGGGAAGAGCATGCGTATTCCGATCTACAAGCAACGGTCTATGGCACCGAAAGTGAGCTTGCGTTGAATATTTCGATGCCTTTTCCTAGTTGCCGTTTTCCGTTAAACAATAATTGGTTCCGACTTCTTCACCGAACATAGCCTTCCTGTCGACATCAATCGCTGCTGCATTAGCGATCACACGAAGAGGGCAATCTACGTTGTGGGTTTTTCCTGCGAAGAAAACACGCTGGAACCCATTTTGATCTTTCTTGACGTGTTTGGCCATTGATTCAAGCTGTACCTTCTTCAGAAGCTTCTTGGCAGCCTTCTTTTGTTATTTTTTTCACAAAATTTTATCGGCCTTAAGTTCTTCGTTGACGCTTGTACAGCCTTTTCTTCATACATTCCAACTGGCATAACAACGAAGCCGCCTTCTTTGTCGGCTTGGATGACTGTAGGGTCCTTGTCTTTCAAGTTGTTTACAATTTTCTTTAAAGGAGGGTTCTTTGGTGCACGTTCACTTACAGTGCGGATGAGGCTTTCAACTCCGTCGCCCAGAACACATCCTTTATCTTGGTTAGTTGTGCGACGGGTAATTTGTCGCACTGTTGCTAGAAGCTCAGAGCGGTGGGTCCGTGGTTCAAAGGAGAAGTTCGGACCCTTTTCCAGAAGGCTCTGTATATTTCTAGGGATGTTGACGTTGCCTTCCACTAAGATGGTCCTGGTTGCATTGCTGGCACGCTTCCGAGACGGAAGCTTCGGCCTCACATGGTGTCATAGAAATTCGGTGGAACTGGCAGCCATCTTTTTCAGTTCTAAAAATCGTCGGTTTCTTCTTCTTCTTCTTCACCTTAGTAAACATGGCACATACACACGCGGAAGGATTGGCCAAGGTACAGTAGAGAATGCCAATGAGGTATTTGCGCGGGGAAAAATAGACGTGAGAAGACTGAGTCCCGATAAAATATAAAAAATTCAAATGAATGAAAGAAATATGAATTACCAGGAATAAAATCAAGCACTTTTGGACATACGACAAAATTTTGTTTACAGCTAACAAGGTAATCGATCAGTTGCACTTACGTAATTATGAAGCTAGCCGCAAACACTGCTTAACGGGAATCCCTTTGCGCTCGCACCGAACGAGAGAAGAACTGGAAGAGACAGAGGGTGTCCTAACCTCGAAAGAGGGACCTCGAAATACTGCTTTCTCTGAACTGCGAATCGCCGGCAAGAGAGGAGGAAATAATCTATTGTTTCAACTTGCCCACATGATACACAAAAGCTTGTCGCAGCGAACCCACATGTGCATACCAACAAATTTAAGTGAGGGATTCTGCATCGCATAAGCGTCATTGACACCTCACAAAGCCTTGATTTACACCACCGGATATTCCATGGGTACTTTAAATGGTTAAAATGTACGGTATTGAGCAATGGATCACTCAAGCTGGCTGAAGTATATTGGAACCGCTGGAAACGTGAAGTTTCTAACAGGATGAGGTGAGGGGAGGGAACAGGTTACAGGAGCGCTGAGAGCTGACGTTGCCAGTATATGGTGCACAGACTGCGACATATTGCTAGCGTTAAAACACAAAGGACAAAGAGCAGAAACACACATGACAGACGCTAGACTTCAACTGCCGTTTATTGCACACGTAGGAGAAGAAATCAATATGCGCATCTGCGCATGCCCGATATACAAGACAAATTTGATTAGCACGATCGCTGGTTATCGCCGACATATAGAGTACAAAAGAAAAAGAAAAGAAAAGTAAATTCAGAATAGATTAAAGCGCGTGCTTTTTGCGAAGTATGCAATTTCTTTACTCGTTAGGGCTATTGAAGGGGAGCTCACGCATTTCTCTCCTGCTTTATCGATACGGAAAGCCTTAAATATTTCCCTATCAATCTGCTTATCGAACCGCCTCAGCACGCGAGTGCTGCGTAAAAGAGAAGTATTAATCATGCCAATATATCAACCACCTGGTTAAAATCGACGCCCGAATGCCCAGGCACCCAGACAAAGTGGATCTCACGCACTGCACGGAACAAAAAACCTAAGCGAACGATTCTATAAAGATTTTCCCGAATTTTAGAAAGAGACTAGAACCGAAAGGCAGTCTGCAAGAATAGGAACCCGTGCTACACGCCTAGGAAGTATGAGAAGAGCCAAACCAATGGCCAGAAACTCTGCGAAGAATATTGGAGTATAATCACGGATACAAACGGAATAGCTCCAAGCCAGCTGCTGCGAATATATCTCAATCACCGCCTTCTCACAGCTGCCTGCGGCATTAGTGGAGATAACAGTATGATGAGGAAAATTCTGTAGGTGTTCATAAAGAAGACTTTTCAGGATATTTGCTGGCATATGTTTCGAATGGGACAGAAAAATATGGTCGTAATAGAAGACGGGGTCAGCCTGCGTATCTGCAACTTGCTGCAGGGAGCTCAGATCAACCTGAAGCAGGGCTAACAGATTCTGCGTGAACCTTACTTGGGGAAGCTGATAGCGTGGCCAGTGATTAGTGAAAAACAGGTGTGGTTGTGATAGAAAAATGGGAATAATAACGCCAAGGGCTGGGTCAGAGGACCTGAGGAAAGTACGCACTGTTAGAAGTTGGATGCGGGAAAGAAGATCAGGGATACGGGCTTCCATATAAAGGACAGCGTTTGAAGCTGATTTTGGGAGCCCGAGGCATAGCCGTAGTGCACGCCTTTCCAGTAAAGCTAATGGCTGCAGCTTGTAGTTTGCGCTACCAGAGAACAAGACGCAACC
Source organism: Amblyomma americanum (assembly GCF_052857255.1). Taxonomy (NCBI): domain Eukaryota; kingdom Metazoa; phylum Arthropoda; class Arachnida; order Ixodida; family Ixodidae; genus Amblyomma; species Amblyomma americanum. The sequence continues at coordinate 97,524,714 of NC_135499.1, read as the reverse complement.
AAATTCCAGAATCGGTCTCATATAAATAAGCCTTATAGAGCGACAGTAACGTGTCGTGACGCATGCCAAACTTTTTATTGCCAACTCGTGTTAAACGGCCCAGAGCACGTTCCCCTTTAATAACATTATTCTTAATATGGTGCCGCCAGTCCAAACTTTGGTCATAAGTAACGCCAAGGTATTTAACCGACTCCACCTGCGGAATTGGAGCGGAGCGGTATTCTAGCGAGATGTACAAAGGAGTGTCGAGCGGAAATACCAGCCCGCCACATTTGCTGACATTAAGTGACAAATTAATTTGGTTCATCCAGACTTCAATAGCATTCAGGTATGCCTGCAAACACTCGTACAGTGCACGAATATCATTTGCTGATGCGAGAAAAGGTATACCATCTGCGTATACATTAACTCCTATGTTTGGATGAATGAGTATGTCCCGAACCAATATGTTGAACAGCAGTGGAGACAAAACAGATACTTGCGGCACACCTCTTGATTGAACATAGGTATTAGAACAGAAAGTTCTATCTGTACAGAAGAGAAATCTATCTTTTAAAAATTCACAAATCCAAGCATAGATGTAGTGCGGTGGATGTAGCTGAGCAAGGTTGTTAATAAAGACCGCGTGCTCAGCGCTGTCATAGGCCTTAGCAACATCAAGTGTCACCAAGGCCGCAACTTCTCTCTTGCGCATTGAGAGTCGTATTCGGCTCTCGAGATCCACATGCGCGGACCATATGGAACAACCGCGACGAAAGGCAATCTGTGCAGAGCTGAGGCCATTAACGTGATGAACATGCTCTGTGAGGCGACTGTGTACTACTCTTTCTATTAGCTTTACTTAATTTGAGGTTAAAGTAATCGGCCGAATATTGTCTAATTGAAATCCATTCTCTGCATTTTTCAAAACTAAAATTATTTTCGCAATTTTCCAACTGTGAGCAATCCAATACTTTTCCAATGACGCATTTACAAGATCCAGTAGGTGAGTTGGAAAGTCTTGCGCTAAAATCTTTAACATGCCCACAGTAACCCCATCAGATCCCGGGGCAGCAGACCGCGTCGAGGAAAAAATTGGCAGGAGCTCCGACACGTCGACCTCAGGATAGTTCGAGCTGGGGGTGAGAGTCTGCAAAGGTTCCGATTTCTTCACTTGGAAACGTAAAGCCAGCCCCTGAGCGATACGTTCAAGGTTTTTCTTAGCTGCCTGCGGAGACAATACCATTGACTTTGTGCGGTTGGAGGCCGGAGAGTTGTTATTCTGCGCCATGAATCTATATAGAGCGTTCATATTCTGGGGTTTAGACATACTTGCCTAAATAGTGATTATAATCTTGGTTTTTTAACAGTTGTTTTGAAGGATGCAGAGTAGAACTTGTAATTTATCCAATTAGCTTGGCTGTGAGTATAGAAAAGGTTTTTCCAGGCTGATTTTCTACGACGATGAGTTTTTTCACACTCCTCTCTCCACCAAGGAGACGGCTGTCTGGCAGGGGCAGTAGCGCACACAGAGAATACGGAGCTCTTAGCAGCATCTTTCGGAAAGAAAATTGCCCGCTGTGCTCTTTCTGCTCAACCTAAGCTAACAATGGAGGGAAGGGAGGCAGATATCAATTTTTTTATACGTAATGTGGTTTACAAATTTCTTGGCTGCACCACCTTTTCTGATAGGAGAGGATATAATAGTAAAGGTTATTAGAAAGTGGGCACTAGATGCACCTGAGTCTACTGTCGACCATGCAGACACTACGACCCCACGAGATCCTAATGCTAAATGTATGACGGAACGAGAAACTCCTCGCATAGAGGTTACTGCTACGGAATTGCAGAAGCACACTTTATTCATAGACATCCATGACCAGAGAAGCTGGTCGCAGGAGTCTGAGCGACTACCCCAGACATTGTGGTGCGAATTTGAATCCCCTGCGATGACTGTGCTGTTTGCGCCGCTCAGTAAGGTATCCAAACAGTCTGTCCTGTGAACATCTACAGGAATGAAAACTTTAGCAATAGTTATTTTGGCGCATTGTGGAAGAGAGATTTCAACCGCCAACAACTCACAGTCAAGGAGCATAACTTTCAGCGAGAGTGACTGGATTGAGCGACAGATTGTGACAGCGTTGTGCGTGTGTGTTATGCCTTTTTTTCCTTCTCCATTTTTTGGTCCCCTAATCCCTCTTCCCCAGTGCAAGGTGGTTGACTACCTTGCACTGGGGAAGAGGGATTTCCCTCCTCCTACCTACCTACCTACCTACCAACCTACCAACCTACCTACCTACCTGCCTACCTGCCTGCCTGCCTACATACCTACCTACCTGCCTGCCTACCTGCCTGCCTGCCTGCCTGCCTACCTACCTACCGGCCTTACCTACCTACCTACCTTACCTACCTTACCTACCTTACCTGCCTTACCTACCTTACCTACCTTACCTACCTTACCTGCCTTGCCTACCTTACCTGCCTTGCCTACCTTACCTACCTTGCCTACCTACCTACCTTACCTACCTTACCTGCCTTACCTACCTACCTGCCTTACCTACCTACCTTACCTACCGGCCTACCTTACCTACCTTGCCTACCTACCTGCCTACCTTACCTACCTTACCTACCTGCCTGCCTTACCTACCTTACCTACCTACCTGCCTACCTTACCTACCTTACCTACCTGCCTGCCTTGCCTACCTTACCTACCTGCCTACCTTGCCTACCTACCTACCTTACCTACCTTACCTACCTGCCTACCTACCTGCCTACCTACCTGCCTACCTTACCTACCTACCTACCTACCTGCCTACCTACCTACCTACCTGCCTACCTACCTACCTACCTACCTACCTACCTACCTACCTACCTACCTACCTACCTGCCTGCCTACCTGCCTGCCTACCTGCCAGCCACCTACCTACCTACCTACCTACCTACCTACCTACCTACCTACCTACCTACCTACCTACCTACCTACCTACCTACCTACCTACCTACCTACCTGCCACCTACCTACCTACCTACCTACCTACCTACGTACCTACCTACCTACCTACCTACCTACCTACCTACCTACCTACCTACCTACCTACCTGCCTGCCTGCCTACCTGCCTACCTACCTGCCTACCTACCTACCTACCTACCTACCTACCTACCTGCCTGCCTACCTGCCAGCCACCTACCTACCTACCTACCTACCTACCTACCTGCCACCTACCTACCTACCTACCTGCCAGCCACCTACCTACCTACCTACCTACCTTACCTACCTTACCTACCTTGCCTACCTGTCTTACCTACCTACCTACCTTACCTACCTACCTGCCTACCTACCTACCTACCTACCTACCTACCTACCTGCCTACCTACCTGCCACCTACCTACCTACCTACCTACCTACCTACCTGCCTGCCTGCCTGCCACCTACCTACCTACCTACCTACCTACCTACCTACCTACCTACCTACCTACAACCTACCTACCTACCTACCTACCTACCTACCTACCTACCTACCTACCTACCTACCTACCTACCTACATGCCTGCCTGCCTGCCTGCCTGCCTGCCTACCTACCTACCTACCTACCTGCCTACCTACCTGCCTGCCTGCCTGCCTGCCTGCCTGCCTGCCTGCCAGCCACCTACCTACCTACGTACGTGCCTACGTACCTACCTACCTGCCTACCTACCTACCTACCTACCTACCTGCCTGCCTGCCTGCCTACCTGCCTGCCTGCCTGCCTACCTACCTACCTGCCTACCTACCTGCCTACCTACCTACCTACCTACCTACCTACCTACCTACCTACCTACCTACCTACCTACCTACCTACCTACCTACCTACCTACCTACCTACCTACCTACCTACCTACCTACCTACCTACCTACCTACCTACCTACCTGCCTACCTACCTGCCTACCTACCTACCTACCTACCTACCTACCTACCTACCTACCTACCTACCTACCTACCTACCTACCTACCTACCTACCTACCTACCTACCTACCTACCTACCTACCTACCTACCTACCTACCTACCTACCTACCTACCTACCTACCTACCTACCTACCTACCTACCTACCTACCTACCTACCTACCTACCTACCTACCTACCTACCTACCTACCTACCTACCTACCTACCTACCTACCTACCTACCTACCTACCTACCTACCTACCTACCTACCTACCTACCTACCTACCTGCCAGCCACCTGCCTGCCTGCCTGCCTGCCTGCCTGCCTGCCTGCCTGCCTGCCTAGGTAGTGCGTAGTTAGAGACCTTAGCTCCTGCCTGCCTGCCTGCCTGCCTGCCTGCCTGCCTGCCTGCCTGCCTGCCTACCTACCTAGGTAGTGCGTAGTTAGAGACCTTAGCTCCTGCTGAAGAAACTTAGAGGTTTTCATCGTGATCATTCTCTCACCGGTCAGCACGAGAACCAAAGGGATGACGTAAATTCTATTTTTCCGAAAAAGGTCCAGCGGCAAGCTTTGTGTTGGCAAACTGGCAAACCAGGCTGCCCGACCTTCCGCCCGGGGAGGTCAGCGACATACCTGAGCCAACTGCGCCTTCAAGTGCACATTAACCGCGCCTACAGACTTAATTTTAGACCTAGCCAAATCCCCTACGCAGAACGGCCTCACCAGAGATGAGCACGCAGGCACCACCAGGAAACCACATATGAACTCTCAGCCGAACACCAGCAGCCTCTTCGGCCTGATCACTCTGCCAATTGTTGCTTTCCAATTGTTTCCTCGATGCAGCCTGATGCCCCGGGATCTGATGGGGTTACTGTGGGCATGTTAAAGATTTTAGCGCAAGAGTTTCCAACTCACCTTCTGGATATTCTGGATATCTAAGGGTAACGAAATCCTGTTTCTAGATATCAATCTAGAATTTACGCCCTCACATATGTGTTGGTCCGACAACACCATAATGAACAAACAGTTTCTACCCTATGACAGATCACATTCAAAGTTGGTAAAAAGAGCAATCGTTCACCTAGCCTGCCGTTCCGTCCTAGAAAAGTCATGTCAGCACAAAATGAGTTCATGTCTTAACCGTGAGATTGAGAGATTGTATGCTGCTGGGTATCCAATGCAAATGATAGCCTGTGTTTGCGAAAGCTTGCTACAGAGGATAAAGATTACAAACCGTCAAGCGAACGAAGAACGAAAACCTGTGTGTGTCATGCCTTACGTGCACCGTGTGTCAAACAACTTAAGGAAAGTTGCAGGAAGATACGGCGTCCAACTCGTGTTTGCGGCATCGTGTAAGGTCGCTATAGTGTGTGCTATCATGAACAGTCTTGATAAACGGCAAAGATGCACCTTAAATCACAGCATTGAGCACACAGAATGTGCCAGATAAGTTATCTATCAGGTGCTATTGTCCTGTGGAGAGATGTACATCGGCCAAACTGGGCGATGTTTCAATGAGAGGGCGGCTGAACACGTTCTCAATTATTCTACCAACTCAGGAGGCAGTTTATCTTTACATTGTAAGAAGTGCAAAAGAAGTGGTTGCCACCCGTTTCTTGAAAGCACAAAGTTCCTCGCTACGGCTAGAACCAAAACAGAAGGAAAATAATTGAGGCCTCTTTAATCGCAAAGAATGCGAACAATTGTGTGAGCACACCGTCCATTCTGCTTTCGAATAAAGAAATCTCGTTTTTAGAAAGTAACACTTTAAACTGTCCTTTTTAACCCTGCACTTTTACTCTTCTTACTTCTTGTTCCCATTATTCATAGATTTAGCCTGGTTTTAGCCTTTGTCATTTTCGCGTCGCCTTTACCTTTGTTTATTGTGGTTTCCATAATTCACGCTGTTTCGTGGTTTTAGCCTCGTTGTTAACATTGTTTTGTATCATTCATATGGTTTCGCTTTTATGCTTTCTGCTTACTTTTTGGTGCTTGCACCTTCACCTTTTACTTTTGTTACTGTTGGTTTTATGTCTCATCCCTTTGTTTAGTAAGTCTTCGCTCGTAATACATGGTTAGGCCATTTTTATTTTCGTTCTCTGAATTTTTCGTTTCACCGTCAGGTTTTTATCTTCCTCTCTCCTTTTATCTAGGTATCAAGGGTGTTTAGGCATGCACACAGTTGGGGTTTTTCAGACTTGTTCTCAAGATTGGCTAAACTAAACTGCTAAACTTACCTGCTGTTCTGAATACTGGATTTGTGATGTGGTGGGTTGGCGCGTATAAAAGGAATTCTCGAAGCGTTTTTCAAATAAAAGTTGGAAGTGTCTGAGCTCTGTGTGTGTACATGTTTTCTTGTCTTTGTCCCTGTTTCTTTTGCGCAGTTTAATCATGAATGAGAAGCACCGACTAGCACGCCAGAAAACCATTCTTTTTTCATAGATATTATTTGCCTGCTAACATGTGTTCTAACGTTCGCATATTCGCTGATGATTGCGTCATCTACCGGCCTATTACTAACAGCGACGATATCTTGCTTCTTCATCTTACATTCAGCACGTACTAACCTGGTGTAATACATGGCTAATGTCCTTAAATGTGAAACAAACATCTCTGCTTCTGAAACTTCATTTTCAGCCCCGCACATTGCATCTCCGATCGCACAAACTACGGGAAGGCCATCTACCCTCCCCCTGCCCGCACCTCTGCGCATCTGTCATCATTTTTCGTTCATACAGCAAGGGACTGGAATGACCTGCCAAACGCCATCGTTGATGAGATCGACTCACCATCATTCAGATCGTCCATAGAAGAAATGTACTGTTGAAATTCCATCCCCTCATGCAATACCCCTTCAATGCGGTCTTTGAGGTACTAATAAAAAAATAAAAATAATAAAGAACAAACAAACTTAGAAGCTACTCTTAAATGAATCAGCAATCACTTAGCCAATTGTAAACATAAATACAGAACGCATTACTGCCAAGGGCTTAGAGCTGCATGCTTGCGCTCTTCAGGAGAGAGCAAAAATTTGCCATTAAAAATTTTTTTAGTTGGCACTCAGTGCTTCTCTGCAGCCTGGAACGCCTCGCGCATGGCAGATTTTCTGTCAGTTACTAGAACTGCTTTATTCATTTAGTCACCACGTTTAAATATTTGAGTGAGAAAGAAAGCCATACGAGTTCCAACGAGTCTTTCAGAACGGAACTAATGTATACTTTTCGTAGAAACATGTACCGCCGCTCTGGTCGCCACATATATGAGGTGCTGTCTATATCGCACCTTGATACAATAACACCTTTCCGGCAACACTTGCCGCAATGATACTTTCAATAAATTTTGACTTCAAAAACTCACCTTCTTTGCCTTCACTCCTCTTACTGAGTGCGTCCAGTTGTTTGTTAACATTGGTCCGAATTTGTAGACGTAGGTACACATTAATAAAGAAGTTGAGATAGGCTTCAAGGGGAGACTTTATCACGATGAATATGTTCTGCACAGCACTGAGAAGCTTGAACTGAACGTTAAAGCTCCCCGTCTTGTGTAGTTCAAAGAGCGTAAGTTCGATCTTGTTGTCCGACCTGTCAGAAAGAACTAACCAACGAGAGTGCTGAAATCTGTCAGGACATAGAGCTGAAAATTAGGAACCTGTTCTTTGAGAGTAGAAAGATGTATAGACGTATAAAGACGTAAAGACGGGTAGAAAGACATATAAAAAGACGATGATTGGCAGTGCCGCCGGACGGAGCGGACGGAAGTTGATGAAGACGACGATCCGCAATGCACAGCGCGAGAGTGTTGTGCAGTTCAACGTCATTTGCCTTCACTCCTCTTAGTAAAACTTATTGAACGCATTGTTCACAGCCGCCATACAGATTACGTTATTGCATTACAAGCCTTCAGTGCTTCTCAGACAGGGTTTCGTCGTGGGTGCTTAATCTGTACTGCTCATTTAGACTTGGAAAGCAGAATTATAGTTGCAATGGAGAAGAACGCGGTCGCGGCTTTAGTCACTTTGGATATCACCAAAGCGTATGACACCATAGAACATTCAATACTCTTGAACAATCTTGACTAAATTCGGCCGCCTTTTTACCTTCTTGCATGAATAGAGGAATTCTTAAAATATAGACGTGCCTTCTGTTCCTACGAATCCTTTACTTCAGAAACTTTATCTCAGAATAGAGGTGTGCCTTAGAGATCGTTTTAAATATACTCAGGCGGGACATACCTATTCAGCGTGGAATCAAAGTGTATGTGTATGCGGATGACACAGCCTTTTTCGTTTCTGCTAGAGTCGTTCATTTACTATACCAGCTACTGCAAGCCTACGTCAATGCCCTGGAAGCACTGCTGTGTAAGTTACATTTAATTGTCAACGTGGGCAAATCTACCGTTGTCGTTTTTCCGCCAGCGTCCCCTCTTCATATCTGTCTACTGTATCGTGGCGCTGAAATCCCTCAAGTTGAGTCCTTAAAATACCTATGTGTAATATACGACCCTCACGTAGACTGGAGACCTCATATATCAAAAGTATAGTCCTCAAAGGTGAGCGAGCTCTCATTCGCCTGACGCGAGTCAGCAATAAGAAATTCAGATGCGCAGAAACACTCTCTTATTTCTCTATAAGACTTACCTAAGACCAATTTTGGGGTTCGGTTGTGTTCTGTTCTCCGGTTGTCCTAGATACAAAATTGAGACTCAGGTGCTTTTGGTGAGGCGCGCTCTGCGGATTTGCCTTAAAGTCACTGGAAAGGGAAAAAGGCTGCAACCATGGCCGGACCCGCCGACACGCCGCCATATTTGGTACAGCGCCGCTGAAGCGACGGCCGCGCGCTGTGCATTTTATACAGAATAAATTAGGTTTTGCGAATTGTGCATGCTGTTACAACTATGAATGAAGCATACCGCTGTTCACTTGCTAATTAGCCGAAAAAGGATGTAGTTATCAAGGCGGAAGCCTTTCAGGGCTCATGGAACGAAAATCTATCGGCGGCTTCTCCCTCGTACATCAGAAGGCATGTAAGAAGAAAAATTTGACCTTGGCCGATTTGCACTAAAATCGATGTCCACCCTGATTCGGCTACGGTGAACACCATGATGACTTCCAAATTTGGCCCAGACCATTCCCGAATTTGGCCCACTACCCCTGAAATTTGGCCTCGTCCAATTTGGACCAAAATCGACGTCCAACCTAACATCACTATGGCGAACACGATGATGACCTCCAAATTTGCCCCGGACCACTCCCAAATTTGTCCTATCCCCCCTGAAATTTGACCTCGGCCGATTTGGACCAAAATCGATGTGCGTCCTAATTCGACTGCGGAAAACGCGATGGTGACCTCCAAATTTGGGGTGTGGCGCTTAAAAGAATCACAACGAATGCACAGAAAGGCACAAATGCTTTCGCATTATCGCACGCAAGGAGACCTAAGTGCTCCCCTGAATTTTTGCTTGCATATGCATCGCGCGTACTGTCGCAAAAAAAAAAACATGCGAACAAATTCCTCCCATCCGATTCTGTAGAGCCATATAGCTCATCGCTTGGAGACTTTTTTTTTTCCCGCTGGGAATGGCAAAGAGCGTTTTGCCCGATTGTGGCACCCAAAAGCGAAGCACCCAGGCATTCTCGATGTCTTTACGCAGGCATCAAATGCACAAGCGTCAATACGCGACTGGAAATGCTGTGCACGTTTAATTAAGCCCATAAGAGCAACTGCTGCGTAATGCTCCGGACGATCTGTGTGTCGGCGGCCGCGAGAAAGAATCGAGCGGACCATTTATGGGCGGGGAATGACCACGTGACCGCAGAGAATGAATCGGGAGCGCGCGCCGGATCGGCGGCGAGAGAAAACAAATGCGGTACTTTTCCTGTTCCAGTGACTTTACTTTGCCCGGGGCTGCCAAAATCAGTGGCAAATTGTGTCCACTTTCTGAAACCCCGCGTACGAGACTTAAACTCTCGCTTCCAGGTCCTCACAGTGCGCACCTCCTTACACGGGGACTTGAGGCTATGCCTGGAGTGGCTTCTCCAATTTTTTTGACAAATTCAGCTTTGTTTCTGGATAGACATTGGCCTAAATTTGTGTTTACAGTGTACCTGTTGTCGAGAATTGCTGTCTCGAATAGGTCTGTGCAATGCGTTAGCAATTGCCGGCTGCACCAGCGGTTTGCTTTGACCACAGGCTGCCTTATATGCAACGAACCTGTCTGCCAATGTGCTAAATAGTGTCCTGGAAGAGTATCTGTTCCAATATCCGAGCAATTTTCACATATGCATCTCAACATGCCGAAAAAGCCGCAGTAGATGTTTGTTCCCATGCACTAGATTGTTGTATCCGGGTCCCTGGTTATACACCAATTTCTTTCTGCTGAATTTATTGCTGTTGGTTTGGCCCTTCAAAAAGTTCCCCGCAATATCTCTCATGTAGTCATTCTCTCGGACTTTCGCTCATTCTTGGCAGCGCTTGAAAGTCGAGGACTAGTCTCTTGTACCAACCAATAATTTACTTTGTGCCCCTTCATGTGCAAGACATGCGTTTTCTGTAGATTCCGGGGCACTGTGGCATTAGTTAAAATTCTCTGCGAAATCATCCATCAAGGCCTGATGCACATGTCGTCCCAATCCTTACACGTCTGACCGCGACCGGGTATGAACGTTTGCAACTACACCAGTACGTGAGCTATGAGGCCATCCTTGCTACAGCGGAGTTTGAACACTTATAACTCCCTTGGAACATAAGTTCATGAGCTTCAAGGCAATGTGAGGTTTCCATGACGCTGCTGCGCCCCTGCAGGAATCCTCGTCTCAGTCTTTATGCCAATCTGGGTTCACGCCGTCGAATCTACGTGCGTCATGCGGGGACGTTGAAACGTTAGATCATTTCACCCTGTCCTGGTGGTGGTTTGCACGGCAGAGTTAGGTTTGTGCCAATTCCTCTCGCTCAATTAGGGCTACCGTTTGCTCTTCCCGTCTTGCTCTGCTTCAGCGCAACAGTCAAAGATCATGCCCTTAGGCAGGTGCGTTAGCTTCTTCATAGGTAAGTAATCGAAGCCGGGAGATTTCCGTGTTAACTTTTCTTTGCCTTCACTTTTCTCTAAAAATTATTTTATTTCTGAGTATTGCTTTTAAATTTATTTATTTTAATCTTGACCGGTTTCTTTCTCGATTTTCATTCTGATTTCCTAAATATCTCTAAAACTCCATTATTTCAAAATTCATTACGAGCCGCTTGAAGTAAACATGGATAAATTTTCTCCTATTTGGATCTGCACCAAACCCTGGCCTATCAACCACCGTGGGTATGTGCCAATGTTTTTGAGGCAACAACAACACAAACAACACGAGGCGTGTTCATCAGTTAAACCCCTCTAGCACAGATGGAGCGTCTGACAAGGAGACGAAATTTTGCTCTCAGTCCGTTTTTGCATGACTATAATATAATTATCGGCCACTTGAAAGGCCTCTCTGGAGGAAATGTGCTTTTCCTTAATAACATACTAGATATTTCCGACCTCTCGTGTAGCAAAAAGATGAGCGGCTCCTGATAAGGTGAGACCTTGCTATTTCAGTTGAACAGGGGCGGGCGATTTGTGTGCATGCGCCTGTTAATCAATGAGAAAGGTGGTGTCAACGGTGGTGACCAGCGCGAAGGACAGAGACAAGGGACTCACAACAGGACAGGAGCTGAGTCGAAACTGAAAGGTTATTAAGTTAAAAATGAATGAAAAAACAATCATTTTTTTCACGCACACCCAAGCGTCGTACACTCACACACACACGAGAACGCATCTATATTACTTCTGCCCATGTATCGGCAGCCATAGCTTGGTATTGGATTCTAGTGCACTGAATCGAGTTCAGCGAATGCATATTCAATCAGCTGCAAAAACTTTTTTTTTAGCTGCACATTGCAACTTTACCCGTCAAGGCCTGGCTTCGCGCAGAAGGGACCCTTGTGCCATGGCCGGTGAACTGTCGGACTGTGCGGTCAACCAGCGACGATCGATAATTGCTTTGCGTGGTGCTGCGGTGCTGTTGTTTGCAGGGACATACCTTAGTCGACAATTAAAAAGGACATTCAAACGTCACCGTACACTACAAGGTTCTTGCCTGTCCCGAACGACTCCATGCGGTCTGTTAATGATCATTGGAGTTTTTAGCCAGTAGCCAGTAGAATAGCCCCACGATAGATCGACACGCACACCCACTTCGTATGTTTAAGAATGTGTTCAGTGAACAGCGCGCTTTGGTGCGGAGGGTTTATGCTGCACCGGACCAGCCGCCGAAATGGTTGGCGGCTCTTGAGGCCTGTGTATATTACCCGCAATATTGATGTGCCGGTAGAGTGCAGTGTACAAAGACATGATAATGTGTGTCTGCACTGCGGAATAGTGTGCGAAAAGCATTTGTTAACTCAGCAGGTTTGATTTCCACCAAATAAGGAGAAAAAACTGTGGCGACAGCGTAGTGGCCTGGCGCTGCGCCCTGTGAAGCTCATTTGATCGCGCCGCGTGTTCGAGTCCCAGTCGTCGACTCATTTATTTTTCTGACTCTTTTTTTCTATTCTCTTTTTTTTTTCTATGCACACATTTTGACCTTGTCTAGGCTGAAGGTTAATTTCATACAGCGGGCAGCTCACGTGCTGTTGAGAGGGGTTGGTGCATCGAGTCGAGCTATGGCTCCAATCTAATGTGAGCCTACATTCATTTCGTTTGGGGTAAGACGCGCGTCGGCTCATGTAGCCATAACGCGCACTAATGATTTGGTGTACTTTCACATAATGATGTCGGAAGTCAGGAACACAGCGAAAAGGGTTTTAAAAAACCCTGTTTATTACTGTGGCTTGTGCCCAGAAATAACTGAATGACCCGGCAGCGGGGATAAAAACAAGCTTGCTCGGCGGTTGTCAAACAGTATGTCCGCAGCTCACGGCCCTGCTCGGCGCTGACAAAGTATTTTTGAGATACGGATTGTCAAGTAACCACAACAGTCCCAAACTAAGTAGAATCGGTTCTGCCTGGCTGAGATCATTCAAGATACATATTTTCACATCTCGCGTTACAAAGTAATAAATCTGCCTGCTGCTGGCACTGATCATGGCAAAATAAACATTCCAAAGCTTGCGGCATTATCCCCTCTTAAAGAAGCATTGCCGTGATATATATATGTATATACGGAGACAGAGCAGTGTTTTTTGCATTCTCAGTGTCTTTTTTTTCCACATTTCTTTTCATTTTAAACGATCACGGTATATATATATATATATATATATATATATATATATATATATATATATATATATATATATATATATATATATATATATATATATATATATATATATATATATATATACATTAAGGAAGCCAACAGTCACCGAAACCAAGGTGCAAGGGGAATGTTTCTATTTTTTTTCCTTCTTTTTAATTCGTAATGACAATCGATTGGTTTTAAAGAAAAGTACTTGTAAAGCAGCAGAAAAAACAACCATGTCGCCGGTTGGATCCGAACCCACAAACCCACAACCTCCGAATATCGCGTCCGGTGCTTTACCAACTGAGAAGTAGGTTTAAGGAAAATTACATATAAAGCATATATATATATATATATAAAAGAAGTGGTCATCACTTCTCTTAAGCCTTTGCCCTGCGGAAGCCAACGCAACCTACTTTCGTAACGACTATATATATATACACACACACACACACACTCACACCTGGCAGGTTGCCTAAAACCCGGTGGCCAGCCTGCCTCTAGCCAAGCTTCAGGCAAAAGGTGAAGTAAGCAAATGAACAAAATTGACAGGCGGGTTACCCCTGGTTAACGGGAGACTCAGCGACAGATGTTAAGTTATTTGTACTTTACGATATGTTTTGGTAGATAATATAAGAGCGATGTCGTATCTGCATAGTTCTACGCCGCTTTTTTTTAGTTTTTCACGGATAGTCAATTTGTGACTAGGTCTACTCTTAAGCGCAGCGCCACAGATCCTCGTCTTTTCGGGAGGTGCGTTTCGCAGCAGATATATGGGAGATCGATCGTGCGATCATCTCTGCTGTCACTATACATTTTCTCCTCTTTCCACGGTAGCGACGTTCTGGATGCTTACTCTGGTACACCTTACTTCACTTTCACGAAAAGCTTCTCTTCTCGTTGTACCTTTCCTCCACGGCAACCCTCCTTTTCCTTCTAGGGTAGCAACACTACGGTTGGTTCCAATGGGAAGCACGCATGAGGCGCGGTTTTTTGCGCTTTCGCCTTCTGCGGTGATAATCCGCCGTTTGGAGATTTCTACGCTCTCACCACATCCTCGTCCTTCCACAGTAAGCACATTCCGGACGGTTACCGTTGTAACCATGCTCTGGGTACTCCTTCCTTCGCTTTCGCCATAAAACTTCTTTATACGGTAACCTTCCGCGTCAGTGCAGGCTAACTACTGTCCGAGCGGTTATCGTGGCAACTGCCGATCGGCTGCGTCTTCATAGGCTAGCACGATACCTTCCTCTTCCAGGGGTAACCCTCCTACGGATAAGGATATATTGCTCCGTTCTCCCGTTACCTTCCTCCTTCCAGGGTAACGGCACTCCGGACGGTTCATGCGGAAATGACCCACCGGTTACATATTTCTCCGCTCACGATACCTTCCTCCTTGCCAGGTTATCATCCTCTGAGTGTTCTCCATAACAATGCACCCATCGGTTACGCCGACGAATACGACCGAAAACTACAAACAGAGGTCAACAGACAGCGACAGACAAGGACATACTATACAACGATGCGGAATCCAGGAACGGGCGACTAACAGCTGTCTCTGTAAAAAGAACATAGAGACACGAGAGTGCTTTAGCTCACATAAAAGGGCTTTAGACCCACAACATGTACAGGGTTGGTCAAAAGTTCCCAGGCCACTGGGGTTCCTTTTCAGCAGCATATCCAGCCACTTATAATACCGACAGAGGTATCAGGTTTCTCAGAGGTGATAATGATACTTCTATCCTCATTAATGTTTTGGGCTTTGGGGGTGTCGTAACTTCCCGACAATAGCACTCGAAAGCCGACCATGCGGCCTGGGAACTTTTGACTCACACTGTACAATTTCCGTGTGTGCGCGGCACCGCAGTGGTGCTGTCGCTCCGTCGGGGTCCCGTTAATATTCAAGGTAAGTCGACGAATGATCTTGTACGGGTCGAAGTAGCCGCGCAGAAGCTTTTCACTCAATCCGCGGCGGCCAATGGGCGTCCGCACCCGTACACGGTCAGCCTGCTTGCATTCCGCGTGGCGTCGGCGTAGGTTGTAGCGTCGGTCATCGGTGCGCTGTTTCTATTTGATCGGTTATAGGGCGCTCTACGGGCTTCTGCGCTGAAAGCATGCGGCGACGTCGACGTCTCAATCGCTGACGTTTAGGAGCGTGATGTCGAGCGTGGTGCTGGCCCCTTGCCATGAACGAACGTAAATGGCGTCATATGGGTGGTCTCTTGTACTGCGGTGTTGTAGGTGGAGACGACTTAAAATAGAACTAGGTCCCAAGTCTTCTGTTTGCCATCGCGATAAATGACAACCATGTCTTCTATGGTCTCGTTCACGCGCTCTGTAAGAACATTGGTCTGTGGATGGTACACGGTCGTCCTTTGGCAACTTGTTTGACTCTAGCGCATAATGGCTTGCGTCCGCTCCGCCGTGAACACTGTTCATCTGTGCGTGATGAGCACTTGATGAGCAGGGTGCATTCCACGAAAACTTTGGCGACTCTTGCTGCTTTAACGTTCGAGACGGCTTTTGAGTCATCGTAGCGGGTCAGGTAGTCGGTCGCTACTATGACACACTTTTCTCCAGATGTTGACTTCGGGGAAGTGTTAAGCAAGTTCATGTGATTTGTTGGAAGGGCCATGACAGGGGTTCAATAAGGGTCAGGAATTGTACTGGTCGAGTGGGAGGCCTCTTCCGTTACTGATAGTTGCGGCAGATTTTCACATAGCGTGCGACATCGGGAGCCAGTCGGAGCCAGTAATACTTCTTTTGAATGCGGCGGAGGGCGCGAGAAAATCCGAGATACCGAGCAGCAGATTAATCGTGTAAAGCCTGGAGAACGCCTTCGCGCAGACTTGCAAATACAACAAGCAGGTAAGAGGTTTTCTTAGGTGCGAAGTTCGTCACGAGGATTTAATTCTATCCAAGGAAGGAAGACAATCCCTGTATGAACGAAGCTGGGGTGAAGTCTTGCCTTCCAAATACTCGATGAGCTTTGCAGCAAAAAGGTTTTAGCGATTGTGAAAAGTCCTGGAGTTAATAGGTCGAATGAAGGCGTCTTCATCATGGTCTCGCATTGGTGCATCTACAGAGGATCGCGACCTGCAGGCAAATAGCATCTGAGTGCTAGCGTCCGAGATTGTAAATGACGGTGACGTTAAACTCTTGTAGTCGTCAGTTCTTCAATCGAGGCGCCCAGACAGGCGCCTCAACTAGGCGAGCCAGCAGAGAGAATGATGGTCAGCAACAACACTGAAAGGCCTGCCGTACAAGTATGGCTGGAATTTCGACGCGGCCCACACTACCGAAAAGTAGTCCTCCGTCGTAGAATAGTTGGCCTCTGCCTTTGATAAAGAGCGGCTGAGGTACCATATTTATGTTGAATTCCAATGGCAGATCCGGATCAAGTTTTTATGCTCTGTTGGGAGCAATCGTATTCCAATGGGAAAATGGGAGTGCGAGTTGTCTCTTCCAATGGCAGATCGGGATCAGACGTCGATCCCGGATCGCTCCGTGGAGCAGCGATATTTGCTCCGCCGAAATCGGCAGATTTGACCGGAACCCCGCGCGACGTTTTACTTTCCCGCGTCTGCTTCCGGTCATGACCGGCTGCATCCGTTCTGTCGCATACGTGAACTTCCTGTCGTCGCTATGCGGTGATCCGGGCAACATACAAGCAGTATTTTTGACTTTTTTTAAATTGAATTCTCCCAAACGTAATTATTTTTCGTTTTATTCGCGTCCGCACAAGTTAAAACAAATAATTTTCTTAACAGGATGTCAATTCCATCGCGGTAAATTCTTTGTGACCGCTTTTTAGACCAAAATCGTTGACTTGTTTGAACCTCCCGCGCTTTCTGACGTCAAACGACGCGTACTCTCTAGAAGAAAGCAATCTGAAGGAAGGAAGCAGAAGGAAGCAATCTGAAAATTTGGCGCGTTTCATCACTAGAATTTTGTGGTGCGGGCATCATCACACAAAGCGAAAGCTTCGTGCGCCTTTTGTTTGCCGTGAACGCGAGAGACAGAGTGGCGGCAAGGACGAATCGCTGGTGAAGCGAGAGGCCGCGCTTCGAAGGGCGCCGCCATGTTTCCTGAACTTGGAGCTATTCTTGCGCTGAAGTGCCCCCGCGGGAGCGCATGCATTCCATTGGCAAAATGGGAGGGAGTGATGTCCGCCTGAAGTACGCGCTCCGTTTGTGATCCGGCGGAGCGCTCTCGATCTGCCATTGGAATTCAACATTACTCTCTGGCGGCCTTACTGTTTCTGAACAAGAACGGCGCCTAGCCCGACGCTGCTTGCGCCTGTGTGAACTTCGGGTTCGGCGTTTTTGTCGAAGTGTCCAAGCACAGCCGGTGGCTGTAAGCGCCGCTTAAGTTCCTGGAATGCTTCACGCTGCGAGCTTTCCACTGGAATAGCACATTCAACTTCATTAGCTCCGTCATTAATCCGGCGACACGCGAAAAGATCTTTAGAAATCATCGGTAGTACGCGCACCACCCCACAAATCTTAGTACTGCTTTCTTGTTTGGTCGGCTGCGAAACCAGTGCGAAAGCGGCGGTTTTCTGGGTGTATGATTTTATTCTATCGTTGCTACAAAGCGGCCTAGCAACAGCAGCTGCTCGTAAGCGAAATGACTCTTCTCTGGCTTCAGGATGAGCCCTGATAAGTGCATTGCCTCTAGCACTGTCTGAAGCGTTGTTAGATGTTTTTAAAAGGTCGAGGAGAAGACGACGGCGTCATTTAAGTATACGAGACATATTTGCCACTTGAAGTCTGGTTGCCAGTACAGCGCCCACAAACGCTGGACCGCTGCTGGGGCAGAACAAAGTCCAAATGGTATTACCTTGAACTCGTTAGGCCTTCGGGCGTGATGAAGGGGATCTTTTCACTGCTTTCACCGACATTGATTTGCCAATACCCGGTCTTTAGGATCATGAACGAGAAGTATTCGGCGTCGTAGAGCTGGTCTAGGGTATCGCCGATGTTGAGTAGGGGGTAGACGTTTTTAGTTATGTCGTTCAATAGGCGGTACTTGATGCAAAAACGGAGGCTGCCCTCCACCTTCACGGGGACGACCAGGGCTGCTTAGTGGTTCTTCGATGGCTGACTGAAGTTAAGCTTCTTTTAAGCTGAAGTTCAGCTTCTTTTTTTATTTCATGTCAGGGTCATCGTGTCTAAAGAGGCACTTTAAATCTTTTACGCGTGTGGTCACTGCTTCATTCATCTGCTGGGTCTTTCTTTCTGCTGTCTTTCTTTCGTGAGGATGCTTGTGAATGGCTTGAAGAACTCTTCCCTCCTCGCCCGAGAACCTTCAAAGCTTTTTAACCAAATCGTGGCTCTGTCTTCTACACCGAAGGAACCGTGCCTTAGTTTCATCTGATGATCCCAGCTGCTCAATACGGCGCAATGTTCCAACTGGTACGGCCATACTTCGGGATCCTCGCCAGGTGAAACGTGAACCTTGGGCGGAAGTCGGTGCTGGTTCAAAATAATGGAGTGTGGTGTTGCAGTCATGGTTGACGTCAGCATTGCGGAGAACTTCTGTACTCCTTTGCTGGCCACTAGGAGTCCGTATTCAAGTGAACGCCTCTGTTGGGACGCTATTGGGACGGGTCAGTGATTTTCGGGGTCTGCTTTTTCGGAACGACTTGCTCTGTTTCGGCAGCTCCCACCCCAGCAGCAAAGCTAATCGGCCCAATATTGGAAATCTATTGGCAAAGGCCGGTTATGCAAAGGACAAGAGTGAATCCATCCATTCCCAATCTTGGGAAGATTACCCGTGCTGCTAGGGCAGGAGGTGAGGTCTGCTTTTTTGGAACGACTTGCGCTGTTTCGGCAGCTCCCAGAGGATGAGGACAAGGACATCTATTAGCGCTTTCAGTTGAAATCACATAGTGGTGACGACAGTCCGGCAGTCAGGAATAGAGCAAAAAGGGCTTCCGAAGCAAAGGGTGCCTTGTGCCCACAAAATAACTCAATGACTCGGCAGCGTTGATTGCAACAGGCGTGCTCGGTATTCGTTGAACGGAATGCCCGCCCCTTTAAGGCGTGCTCAAGTTGAAGCTGAGAACGAACTTTCTAGACATGGCGTGCAAAATAACCACAACAGTCTCGAACAAAGTAGAATCAGTTCTGCGTGCTTGCGATCATTCGCGATAAATCTGGTCGCCTCTTGCGTCACAGATAAACTGATAAAGCCGCGTGTTGGTGCCATTTATCAAGGAACAAAAAAACATTACTTGGTTTTGCGGCAATATTTCACATGCTAAAGAGAGAGAGAGATTATTAACTTTGTCGAATACGCACAATAAGTGTTCGTACTACCCTGAGCTAAATCACCACACTGGCCTGCTATTCCAGGTGAGCCGACACTAGCCAGGTTCTCCAGGTGCTGGGAGGGAAATAAAGATGACCTTGGCGCACATTCTGCCGCTGAGCATCATTAGAGGCTAAACGAAAATTTGCGTATTGGAAGAGGCAGCGTGGGAGGAGGAAATGAAATTCAGTGGACAGAATTAGAGCCTATAGGTGGAGTGAGAACTGAAAACTAGGTTTCTTTTATTCTTCCGTACAGTATGCAGTAACGTCACGTCTAGCTGGGGATGAAGTCGAAGAACATGTTTCTGATGGCGGCGGACTTCCCAGGGATTAAATTTAAATTTGCGTTGGTTGAAACTTCGTTACTAGCGGGATGCTTAGGGGCTTGCGGGAGAGCTGATCGGAGCAGCTCACTAGTGGTATTCTTGCTTGACCAGGAAGCAGTCTGTGATTGAAAGAGATGTAAAATTGCGTGGTGTGCTTTAGAGGTCCTCTCTCGGATCTCAGAAAACAATTTCCTGCCGAAAAAGAAACGGTCTCCTTAGAATCTGTATTGATCGTATAAACTGCTTTACGAGGTGGGTGGGTGAAAGCTTTGGCATGATGTCCTGTGACAACGAATTTTAACGTGATGATATATGATGGTTGCGTTATCCTCGTGAGAACTGAAGAGGGAAAATTTAGGGATCATATTGGATAGGGAAAAACTAGGTGCTGCAGCCATGAAGATAGGTTAGGTGTCGTAAAATCTCCCAACTATTCCAAAAAAAGTGTGCTGTTGTCTAGGAAGTTTCGTGAAAGTCGTGACATTTCCCTCCTTTAGCAGCTCTCAGAAAGATGGGTTGTCTTGGATGAACAGAATTTTCCAGAATCCGTCATCTTTCGCCGAAGACATGCGGGAAGGCTCTAGGTGAAGCGCAGGGTTGAAGGCGCACGCGACGTAAGGTTGGGGCAGCTTTATGTAATGCGATGTCTGTGAGGTAAAGTCGTGGCTGCTTTAAAATCCACCTATACTGATGTCTTCCCAAGAGTAAGGCTAGTTATCGATCCTGACGAAGTTACAAAAAAGAGGTGAGAGTTCCGAAGAGTTTCATGTCCTAAAGTTTCTTGTTGAAGGTGAACACATGATGTCGCAGAGAGACTTTGTAGCGTGTTCAGCAATGACGAAAAGTTTTTTAGTCGTTAATGTGTAAAATATGCTACAAAGTAGTTTTACTAACAGCTAATGAACGACCACGTGGCCTGACCAGCTTCTCATAGAGCCCCGCAAAACCTTTCGCGCCCACGTATTTGTACCAAGTGTGTAATCGAGTGATATATGCTTTTTTTTGGAAATAGGAAGTTTTATGGGCTCTCCCCTCAAATTTATTATTTTAGTTCTATTTTTGAAGTTTCTGTAAATGAGGTGCTGGCCTAATTGTAGCGATATGAGATGTTGAACAGAGCGGTGATATTGTCTATGTGATAGAAGGGACACGCGTTATTTCTCTGGGGAAGGTATAATGAGTTTAATGACAGTGCATATATCTAGGGGCACATCAAGTGTTGAAATTATCGTCCCATATCAATGACATCTTTTGTATTCAAAATGATAGAGCATATTTTTGAAAGTACCTAGTGCAGTACCTTGAAAATATCTTATTTACAGCAAGCAGCATGGATTCCATAGTCGCCTCTCAACAGTAACACAATTATTCGAAACTGCAGGTTCACAGCTTTGCCGCAGCCATTAACTCCACAAAACAGATTGACCTTATAGCATTAGAATTTTTGAAAGCCCCTCACAGGGTATGCCACACGAAACTTGTTGAAAAAATGTACACTTTCAGCATTGATCCAAACGTTACAAAATAGGTACAGGCGGATTTAGATAATAGGAAGCAGAAAGCAACTCATCAAGATCGATGGTGAGCGCTCATCAACTTTAAATGTGTTCTATGGTGTCCAGCAATTGTAGCTTTTAGGTCCGTTTTTTTTATTCTATAAAAATGATACTGGGAAGGACATACATCCCTCTGTTGAAATGAGACTGTTCGCTGACGATTGTGTATTGTTTTGTGTCGGTAAAAATTTTAACAATCAAGTGTTGTTAAATTACTCTGTGAAAGATTCATGGTTGGTGTGTCCAGTGGGGATTGAGTGTTAATCTTAGAAATATAATTTACATGACCATTCCTAATAGAAAAAAGCCTGTTGTTTTCCCATATACAATGAATAACACTGAACATCAGCAAGGTTCAGTACATTGGCGTCACAATCACTATCAACTGCAATCACTAGCAATCACTAGAGTGAATATATGAACCGTATCTGTGGTTCGGCAGAAAGAAAAACTCGGCTTCTTAAGACGGAAACTTAAGAATTCTAACACTATAAAACACATATAACACCAACATCGGTCCGTCTTTGGAATATGACGCCATAATCTCGGACCCTTATCAACAGTACCTCATTGATAAATTGGACCGAGTTCAAAGACTTGAGGTAAGATTTATTTTGTCCGCCTACCAACGACACCAATAGGTAACTGCGCTGCTCGGTTTAGCGACACTCCCAGAACTCAGCACGAGAAGAAAAATAGCCCGTCTAAATTTTTTGTATCAACTGTGTAACAGCAAATTAAACCTCGAGCCTGGCTTGTACCTGCGACCTCCTGGACGAATATCACCTCGTACCAATCACCCATTTGCAGTTACGACCTACACATCAAGAGTTGATGTTTTTAAGTATTCTTTTCTTCCCAAAACAATAATAGACTGGAATAATCGTGAGCCGCAATCACTTGTTTACACTAGACAACAGAGAATGCCGTGCATAAATTAGAAACAGGAGAAAAGAAGGATAGAACGGGAGAAGGAGTTTATTTTGTGGAAACAGGCACATGTCGCGGGAATATATGAGGAGGTCACGGACAGTGATCAGCGTTCCTTAGCGGGTAGAGAATCTCCTAGAGCGGCTAGAGTTTGTCCAAGAAAGATGATGGATCCTTTTGATGACAAGAGATATGATTTTGGATGCAAATCTGCAACAATTCGAGCGGATAGCTTTGGGGCAAGGCTAAGAGCGCTGTGAATGGGCCACGGCATTGAGCATGTGTTTAGTCGGAGAGGCTTTTAATGTGTTTGGAAGGATGCCTGCTGCTGATTCCATGGACTAAGAGAAAGTAAAAAAGGCGCTCCTTCAAAGATTCAGGCTAATCGCAGAGGGTTTTCGGGGGAGATTCCGCACCGCGATGCCTGAGGATTCGGAAACCGCTAAGCAGTTTTTTCTGCAGGCTCACCAACTATTTTGATAGGTGGCTTGATATGTCAAATACAGAAATGAGTTTTGAAGGTGTGCGTGATAAGCTGGTCACAGAGCAATTTTTAGCGTCTTGCAACTCAAAGCTGGCGCTAATCCTGAAAGAAAGAAAGTTGTGTTCGTTGGAAGAGTTCGCCGACACTGCAGACCAATTCCTCGAGGCTCAAGGGTTAAGAAATTTGAGTAAGGCAAAGGTGGAAGCCCTAAAGACACTAGAGAAAGATGCGGCAAAACCAAGAGCATATGGCGGTGCATCTAAGGCGCCAGTAAGGTGGTTTCTCTGCGGCAAGGTGGGACACCGTGCAACTGACTGTCGAACTAGTAGTGCTGCCCAAAAGACACAGGTTGTGCGTCAAGGTTGTAAGAGGAGGGGTCATACTCTGGAAGAATGCCGATACAGAACGCAGGACCGAGCTGCATGCGTTGTCGACTCTAGGGTAGAACTTGTCGCGCCATCCGAAGCTCCGCAGCTGAAAGGAGAGCAAACGCCGCTGGAAAATGAGGCAGTGAGTGGAACACCCAAGTCGAAAGCAGCAATGCCAGTGGTGGTTGGGAAAATAGGGGACCGTCCTATATTGGTGCTTAGAGGCAGCGGAACCAACACTGTCTTGGTTCGGAGAAGCCTGGTGAAAGACGAGGATATTACAGGGGAAGCGTCGGTCGCCACTCTTGTAGATAGCACAGTAATATACCTTCCTGATGCAAGAATTCTAGTGTCCACGCCATATTATACTGGGCAGGTAGTGGCAAAATGCGTAGACCAACCCATCCACGATCTCATCTTGGGAAACATTACGGATGCAAGAAGTGTTGAAGACCCCGATCCCGAGTGGAGGATGCTCTACGTTGAAGAACATCTAAAGGAGGAAAGGCCCGCGACAGCTCAGACGGGTGGAGTCAGTTTCTCGTCGGCAGTGGAGACAAGAGCTCAAGCGACAGCTCGAGCAACGCAGCGTCCGCTCTCTACTCCTGTTGCGATGTGCTTGAGCGTAACACTGGGCGAAATTGCAAATAGACAAAAAGAAGATCCGAGCTTGAAAGCCTGCTTCGAAAGAGTTGGGGAAAAAGTGAAAAGAAAGAAGAGTCGTACGTCCTTCGAATATCAATTGGTAAATGGTCTTCTGCACAGGGAATGCATATTTAGTTCAGGGAGGCGGGTTCAACAGCTGGTGTTACCGAGAGATATGCGAGAGACCGTGCTACGCTTAGGACATGACGCCATTATGGCCGGACACCAGGGTGTTCAAAAAACGGTGTCTAGGATCACCGAGGAGTTTTTTTGTCCGGGTGTTCAGAGTGACGTTAAGCGCTTTGTTCGCTCATGTGACGTGTGCCAGCGCACAGTACCGAAGGGAAGAGGTGATCCCGTACCTCTGGGTAAGATGCCAGCGATCGACCTACCGTTTCAAAGAGTGGCTATTGGCACTGTGGGGGTGGGATAAGGTACTAATAAACCCCAATTTCAATGAAGACAGAAGATAACGTTGGAGCGGACTTCATGAGTAGAGCCAACTGAACAGTTCTAGGTTCCTCTGGAATGTAACATTTTGGTGTCGTAGTTGATTGGTTGTTGTTGTTGCTGTGTTAATGTATTTATGGGATTGTGGACACGAACATATTTATTAAGGACTCTGTGCGGACATCGGCAGTGGTGTGTTAGTGTCCTGGAATCGAAATTTGGTGTGCTGTGTTAGTGGTGTGCGTTTGGTGTGTGCTGGACCTCTGCGGTGTGGTGTGTGCTGGATCCAGAATCGCCATAGAAGATAGTCGGTTGGTTGGATGGCTTGAAGATGAGGATGACGTGAGCAGTTTTTAATGGAAGTACTCTTGAGAGAGGAGGCCCTTGTCACTTGTATTAAGGAGCCTAAATTAAATTTTAAAGGAAAGAGGTGTGAAGAAGACGAAGTGGATTAATCGAAGAATAAAGAAGAGGAAGAAGAAGCATTCGGTGAGGTGGAGAGAGATGATTGGTGGAGAAGAGAAGACGACGACGACAAGGCTTACGTGGAATAACACCGAGGCTATAAAAGGGCGAGTGAGAGCGAGGCACGGGGTGAACAGCAGAGAAGCGGAGGCTCCGGGGGGTCAGGGACACATCGTCTGGAAGAGAGCGACGCCGGCTACTGCTCTGGTGTGCTCGCGTTCTACGGCATCGCATCGTGGACTTCGTGTCGTGCTTGAGCCCGTTCCGGAGAGTCAACCGAGGACGCTACCAGCTGCTACGGCCAGGGGTGTCTCCAGCGCTGTTGCCACCCATCCGGGTGGTGCCCACAACGCCAACAACACCGGCATCACCTCCACGGGCGCTTGGACCTGGAGCTTGTACGACGCAGCCAGCAACGCCAGCCCAAGGGCGTCAAACGCCGCCAGCGACGCCAGCCCAAGCACATCGAACGCCGCCTCGACGCCGCCTACTAGATCCATACAACGCCGCAGCCACACTGAACGAACCGTGAGCACGAACGCTGACCGCTAGTAGTAGAACGCTAGTAGTAGATGCTGGTAGCAGTGTGCCCGGGGCTTGTGTATTTATAGTCTGTGTTTTGCGCTAGTTTTGTTAGTTTTGTGTTCTAGTGTGTGTGCCACGTAGTGTGTATTAAATGTGCGTTTGTGTGGGTACACCCGTCGCCTAGTCCATTTCTTCGGTCCGAGTGTTCTCCGGGGAGATCCGTGACAGCCATATCTAGACACAAATGGGCAGAGGAAAAAAAGCCGCTCTTTTAGTACAAGTTTCTAGCCTGATTAACGGGGATGTATGTTGTGTTTTACAAAACTGGCTGTACCGGTTTTAAGCAAGTGGACGACGTATGCGTACACATTGTGTCTGCGACTGTTTCTTTGCCAGCAGCGAGTATGCGAACTTGGTCATTGTAAAAAATGCTTTTGGAACCTCCGTATTCATTAAGTCATGTATCAGCGTAGATATTGGGGATAGACATATATGGTGTGAAATGCGGATAGATGTTGAACAGAGAACTGGAGACCTTTCTGTGAAAAAAGGAAAAGAAAATTCGACCAGAACTGTGGAGAGAGAAAGAGAGAGACGAAGGGGTTTACTGGGTTATGTATCATGACGATAATAGAAAAACTATACTGTTTCTGAAGATTTTTCCACAGGGTAACGAAATGAATTCCAAGAGAAGGCAAGCGCTAAGGAATGAGCAGAAAGTCAAATGGTCAGATCACATTATTAAGTTTGCTGCGATGCGGTGGCCGCAGCTGGCAGGAGATAGGTATTTGGGTGAGGGTACAGTCATGTTATGTGGGTTAAGGACTACTGTAGGATGGTATGGGCCGATTAAAGTGTTGTTAGCGGTATTTAGCATGCAGGGAGTGGACTAGGTTCACTGAACATCATGAACGGAGTTGTACAATTTGCTATGGTACACTAGGGGACAGATGGAGTCTTATCAAAGATTATGGTAGGTGACTTGTGGGTTTCTGAGGGAGACTGTAGTCAATTTAGTCACATACACCGGTCTCCTAGGAG
The DNA here is from genome assembly GCF_052857255.1 of Amblyomma americanum. NCBI lineage: Eukaryota > Metazoa > Arthropoda > Arachnida > Ixodida > Ixodidae > Amblyomma > Amblyomma americanum. Next base: position 97,498,443 of record NC_135499.1, on the reverse strand, counting down.
ACTACTGACAGCTGTGTTTACTGGCTATCGAATTGAGGATGTCTAATCGCTTGCGAAGTTATGGATTAAAGTGCTTTTAACTAGTGCGTCTGTGTTTCCATTGTTTCCTCGAGAACACTAACTCCTGACCTGGTTGGATGGTATTTGTGGCTTCTCTTTAGCGGCTGGTTGTTGATTCTGCTTTATCCAGTGGATCTAGGTTGCATATGACTCTGAGAGGCGTCGAGATGAGGCCAAGAAATCAAGAAACGTGCTCCAGATGTTACAGTGGAATACCCTGCATCATGAAACGTTCAATAAGAACTGTGTTACTGTGTAAGAAAAAAAACAGACAGCGCTCTGCTTTTCGCCTTTGCTTTCTGTGTTCAGTGACATACCCGCTTTTGCAAAAAAATAGAAATCGCCAATGCGCACCCATCGCTCATTTAACGCGCTAGCTGCACGCAGACCGGTTCCCGCGTTTTATGCTCACCGTTGTGTTTCATTCCTGATTGGACTGATGATTAGTCTTCGTATTTTTTCAGAATATTAGGAAACAGCCTGCCTCACAGGCGTATTGAGTGTTGCGGCGGACATTTTTTTTTTCTCGTCAGGGACCTGTGGCGCTGCGGAGCGTCCAATTAACGGACTGCGTTTCAACGTGTATTAAGGCTCTAAGAGCAGTGCAGCGATGCATTGTTGCGACGGCTACATGATACATTTAAAAGTAAGAAACGAAAAGTTGTTCGTCGGGCAGAAAACTCCATCTTTTTTTAGAAAGTTTGGGACCATTTGAAAGGACAATAAATGGAATGAGAACTCAATGCAGGTAAGTTTCTTCAACGGGGGGATATATTTCCCATTATCAAGGGCTCACATGTGAACCTACCACTTCTTTTTCGTTCAGTGACGGTGAGAACATGAACGTATAGAAGGGAAGTTCAATATAAATTATCAGGGGGTTCTGAATACATGGTGCTTACCAAAGCCCAGAATATGGCAGATTCTCACTAGCAGAATTTGCACAGAAAAATAACAGTGCGTACCTCACGTAACTACCGCAATGAGCACCTAGCTCTAGGAGTACAGCAACATCTGAACCGCGATAGGGCACGCTGTCCGGCTTGCGGTTTCACGTGGCCATCGTTTGTGCTAATAGCGCCACCAGGGATCGTAAGTATGGGTGCCCAAATTCAGCTGAAAAATAGAAAATGCGGCACCATGTGCAGCATTTTTCATTTTTAAGCGTAATTTGGGCGCCCGCACTTATGATTCGTGGTGGCGCTATTAATGCAAACGGTGTCCACGTGAAGGCTGCACCCTGTGTTATCCTGCCGCGGTGGCTCAGTGGTTAGGGCGCTCGGCTACTGATCCGGAGTTCCCTGGTTTGAACACGACCGCGGCGGCTGCGTTTTTATGGAGGAAAAACGCTAAGGCGCCCATGTGCTGTGCGATGTCCGTGCACGTTAAAGATCCCCAGGTGGTCGAAATTATATTCCAGAGTCCTCCACTACTACACGTATTTATTCCTTTCTTCTTTCGCTGCCTCCTTTAGCCCTTCCGTTAAGGCGCGGCTCAGGTGTCCAATGATATATGAGACAGATACTGCGCCTTTTCCTTTTCCCCCAAAACCAATTACTATTATTATTACTGCACCCTGTGCCTTTCATTACAGAATACGATGCTCTTCGAGGCGAGCACTGGCCTGCAAATCCGTGGTGCATCCTGATCGGTGGGCGCACGATTAAAATTACACATTTACTGCTACAGCCTTTCGCTGATGTAAACGAAAGGCTGCTGTAATGAGGCCACCCAATTCAGCCCAGACTGCAAGGATCGTTTTTATACTCAAAGTCGCAGGTACAAACGCCCGAGTAAATGCTTAAAAGGTCATTTTCGCTACTATACGAGAATCGCGATATCCTTGATGGTATCATTTGTTGATATGGTGCGAGTTCACGTACGGTATTAATTTCTTAAGTTTTATCCTCTTGGGATTTCATTTAACACAGAATAAATACTCTTACTTACTCTTTGATTTTACCGATAAATTAGAGCGCAGGGACGCAAGCTCGAACTTGGATGGCCATGCTAATAATAATAATAATAATTGATTTTTGGGGAAAGAAAATGGCGCAGTATCTGTCTCATATATCGTTGGATACGTGAACCGCGCCGTAAGGGAAGGGATTAAGGAGGGAGTGAAAGAAGATGGGAGAAAAGAGGTGCCATAGTGGAGGGCTCCGGAATAATTTCGACCACCTGGGGATCTTTAACGTGCACAGATATTGCACAGCACACGGGCGCTTTAGCGATTTACCTCCATAAAAACGCAGCCGCCGCGGTCGGGTTTGAACCCAGAAACTCCGGATCAGTAGCCGAGCGCCCTAACCACAGAGCCACCGCGGCGGGTCGATGGCCATGCTAAAAAATAAAAATTTATCCTCGCAGTGACAGAAATATTCAGCCCGTCAAGGTCCACAAGAACACGAACTCCCATCGTATCAATGTTTCTTGCATCAATGTAATTGTTTCCCAGTCTTCGTACGCCCTCCAGGCCAGATATGGCTACAGTATAAAACTGCAGGAACAACTTGAATCCAGCTATAGCGGCAGTATGGTTGAAATTTGGGATGGCTAAGTTTTTAAAAGTTTCTGAATCAAGCTGTAGCTCCACGGCTGTGCCGAGTAGTAACGTTCCTTTGCTGAGCGACCCATCGTTACAGAATGTCGTCGCCACTGGCTCTAGTGGAGAAAAAAAGAATAACGTGAGAGTGGTGGGTAGGTTGAGCACTACCATCACACTAAGGTGTTTATATAACTTTAAAAAACTGAAGCGAGCTAAAGCGTGCTCAGTTTTATTCATGCAGGCGTGACTATTGGAAAAAATAAAAGCTAGAGAACAGACATGACGACAGAAGTATATAGAGTAAACAGAATAAAAAATGAACGATTTTACATACATGCATAGCTCTCGCTTGACCCGTCCACGGAGACGTAGCGCTAGATTATTTGCACTCGTCATCACTATCGAAAGGTGATTCTTGTGAAGGTATATTACAATGTTCATAGAGTAAATATACTGAAATCGTGATGCATTACAATTAGTCGTAGACCAATAATGCGCCGTTAAACAGGTATAACTATAAGTCCATACGTTATAGCACCGTACTGCAGCACCACCGCTAGCACTCGTTTGTTTCGTACGTTTATTCGTTTTCTTAGAATATTAGCACAAGTCACTAATGTCCGTAAAACTCTTGGATTCTTATTCGAGTAATTTCTACAGGTATTACAGACGTATTTGATTTACCAACACTCTTCGTGTTCGATTCGGCAGCAAAGGTACAAGTACCATAAGCGAGCTGAGCTGCCCAGAAGGTGGCGTAATGATTTCACTTCACGCCTGAAAACTGCTGGTTCCAGTCGCTTTGTTCGCCATTAAAGCGCTACCGCGTAATGAACGATTAAAGGCGGGCGTTCGGCTGATGAAATTCATTCCCCAGGTGTCCTCGACATAACCACGTTAACTGACGCACACCACGTCTGGCATCGAAAGAGCACGCAAGGTCGCGCCTCCAGGCAACCTGCAATGCAGTTGGCCGCTACCTGCGTCGCCACTGAGCGGACACAAGCAGTAACGCTGAGGCGGTAAAGAGTACTTGGGCTATTAATCATTACCTCTGGTTTCCTTACCAAGTTAGCATTTACATCAAACTGAACTTAATTGACTCGTCTTAATTGGCCTCGTTAGGCTCCTCTGAAGCTTCAACTATCACGTACTTGAAGTGGAAGAAAAGTGTCCCTACTGCTGCGTAAAAGGCTGCGACAGCATCATCCCTTTGTTGCGAAAGAAATGTGGGCGCCAATAGTGCGCTTATCAACGCGATCGGGAGAAAACTTCAACGGCCGTTTACTTGTTTTCCCATGAGCGGATGACGCTTCAAACAGCGGCTGGGTTGGCGCCAAGGGTTTATGCCACTCAGAGTGCAGTGACTCGATGCAGAGATGTGCATATGTAATGAATTTGTGCCATTGCACTCGCGTTATCACACCTGTAATCTAGAGAGTGCTTTCTGCTGAAAGTGTTGTATAGACAGGCCCCTGCCATGAGTCATCACTATTATCATCAGCCTGACAACGCCCACTGCAGGGCAAATACCTCTCCAATGTCTCTGCAACTAACCTTGTTCTTTTCCAGCTGCGCCCACTGTATGCTTGCAAACTTAAACTCGTTCGCCCACCTAACCTTCTGCCGCCCCCTGTTATACGCTTGCCTTCTATTGGAATCCACTCCGTTACCCTTAAGGACCAGCGGCTGCTTTGGCTTCGCATCAAATGCCCTGGCCAAGCCCATTTCTTCCTCTTGATCTCTACAAGGATGTCATTAACCCGCGTTTGTTCCTTCACCCATTGTGCCCGCATCCGCACTCTAATGAACTCAATATTACCACTCTATATTACAACCGATTCGAGCGAAGAAAGCACCTGCGGACTTCCGCTGTGATATAAGCAATCCCTTGCAGGTAGAAGTTTCCGTGGCACTTTATAGTACTTGGAATCCGCGAGGCTAAAAAAGGAGTTTGAGTTGCTTTTTTACTTGGAAAACAATTGGACCAAAGATGATGTGTCATCAGAAGAGTTACTTGTGATGCGTGGTGTTAAATAAAGGAAGCGTTAGTAAAAACGACAAAAGAGTAAAAACCTTACGGTTATGTAGACATTGATGTAGTGAATTATATTACATAAACTCGGCAGCTCTACGTTAGACAAAATGAGATTGGGACGTGGGTATAAGCTCATTGCAAAAGCATATGGTATGAAAGAAGGGCTGCGCGCTACAGCTTCTCTGCCACGACTGGCAGCCGCGGCAGCATTTTGTGAAGTGTCGTGTGGGATCACTTATTAGATTCTTTTCAAAACGACTGTTGCATTCAGCCGTGCTTATATTTCATGAATATCTATTATATTTCTGATAATGCCGATAATGCGCACATGTCTTGAAAATGGTGCTCATATGCTGCGAAAATGCTTCTTCATCAAACGGTGACGACAGCGTGATGACATTTCTGGAAACCGTAGCGCGAACACTTTCACCTTTAACCTTTCAGCAGAATCATATCGGAAGAAACAGCCGAAATCAATCTTTGCAAGTCGGAAGTAAGCAGCAAATTTCAAATGACACACGGCGCTCCCGAATCATCAATCTGTTTCCGTCAAATGCGCCCTGATGTTTTCTGCGGGTGCGCGAAAAACAACATAGCAGCAAGCGCGTCTCTCAGATTGCAGCCGAGGGAGAATATGTGAGCAGGCTTTGCTTAAACAAAGCAAGAAAAAGTGCTCAGTAGACACGAACTTATTCAAGTACGACAAAAAGTGAAGTTGCCTATAGAGAATTGGAGAAGGCGTGAGTACTCAAACCGTGACGTTACGAAAAGAGGCCCACAGTGGCTGCCACTTATGGCGGTGGTGAAGGAATCGCGGCTGGGATCACCTAACAGCAACAAGCTTCCTTTGAGTAGTCAGCACATTTCGTTCAATTAAAACGCTAGAATGAAGAGAAGGCACTTTATGGGGCCTTTATTTAGAGTCACTGGCCGCAAACTAGCTGTATAAATAATATAGATAATGATATCAGGAACTCTATCGCGATGCGTTTCCTAATTTTTCTCAGTAAACGTTCTTCTTTGTGCATTACTAAAAAAAAATTTACCCATATTTTAATAGAGCGCATACCTAATGAAAAACGAAACACTTGATTACCTTCACAGCGGCGGACCTAGAGACACGTGTTTAACAAGCTACTGGAGACACGTGTATAACAAGCTTGATTATGTTTTAAATGAGTAAGTTCGAGTTTAAGGCAAATACATACACTTCTGCATCCTACTTATTTACAACATAGCAAGCGGAAGAATCTGCTTGCTGACGTCTTCTTAATCAGATTTAGGACTTTGACTGAGGTCGTTACTGCTGTTTTTAATGCTCATAAGTGGCTCCATCACCGCTTTCTTGGTGTTTTGCTATAGTTGTAATGGAGGAACTGGTGCACAGTTAAATTATCGGCGTCTTTACAAACCTGTCATGCGAAGGTACGCATTTACTGCACCTTAATATTTGATGCATGCTACTTCGTCTTCAATGATGTGCAGTAAAAGAAGGCGTATATTTGCTTCAATAGCATGCGACAATGTAACTTCTTGCTTGCTACATATTCTGTCAAGTGGTTTTAGGTTTGGAATGTCATTCGCTTTTTCTGCTCTTCAAAGAATACTTCGGTCACTCTTCAAACGCTTTCTTCCAATTAGCAGCCTCCAGACGCATGCGTTCGAGTCGGGGTCATCCCTTGAGGAGCTTGGCTTTGAAAGAACGCATGAGCATTCTGGAAACTTCGATAGCATTGCGCCTGTAAATTCGTCGATGTGCGAGGCCTTGCGCACGATGTCGGCCTCAATAAAGTGAAATTCGAAAACCTAGAGGGAAGGTAGAGTTTGTTTAAACAGCAGGTCTAACTTAGCAAGAAAATTGCCTCTTGAAAGTCTGCATTCGCTGCTTACAATTCTTACAAGCTTCCTGGTTTAGAGGCACTTCTTTATAATACAGTGCTTAATAACAGTGCAACATATATTTTAAAGGCAAGTAACTGAAGAAGTTTCGAACAACTTACCCTGGAGTGAAGTGACGAAACCACGTTCGCTCACGATATCGCCCTAATCCAGCCGTTCTGTGCTGCTTCATCCCGGGGAGACTTGAAAACCTGATTTTTGGGCCTCGATTTGTAATTGCTCCGGCAATTTCGCACACAGCACTTCTTAGGCATATCCTGCCAGGAGCGTAATCCATAATGTGCTCCAGTGAAGGCACTACCACATCATCTCGACGGACATGAAACCGCAAGCGCAGCACGAGGCGTGGACTCAATATGCGCGATCAATGCCCAGAAAAGCAAGTGCGTTTGGAAGCATGTCGATGCATGCCAGGCTATCAAGAGAGTCTCAAGCTTTTCCAGAACCGATGGCGTTGCCGTTGCTGTCGTGCCCACTCGGACTTCTCGAAATAGATGGGGTTAACGAATGTGTACCTTTCTGGCCTCATTTTGAACACTAGGGCGGCGCTTCTTTGCTTTGATATGTGCTGTATGGAGCTTTTCTGTAGGCCTCTTTCACGTGGCTTTGCTCGGGGGGCGGGAGGGCAGGAACAGTCTTCTGGTTCTCCAGAGGGTGTTACTGAGTCAATGAGTCAAGCTGTGAGCGCGGGGAGGGGAGTAGGGGGGGGGGGGGGGGTGAGGCCTCCGCGCAAGGCCTTCGCCGCTGGTGCTCGGTCAACGGTTGAGGCTTCCCAGATACCTAGGGGCTTTCAACTTTGCTAGTGAAGTAGCGCTTTTGCGCTAAAAGAACAAATTTTCTTGGGCAAGATAACCGATAGGATAACCGATGGTCTTTAAGGGTAACGGACTGGGTTCAAACAGAAGGCAAGCGTAGCAGGGGCGGCGGAAAATTAGATGGCCGGATGGGATTAAGTAGTGCCAAGTCTGGTACAGTACAATGTCACATGGAGAGATACTGGAGTGGCCTTTGTACTACAGTGGAATTAGTCAGGCTGATGATAATGATGAGTGTTCTACCTGCTGGGACTGCGTGAATGAGCGGAACAGCAGGACGCGGCTTGCTTATCCTTCGCAGCTCGTTCTCAAAATACATTTATTGGAATCTTTCTTGGTTCATCGGTATGACTATAGTGGGAGCGCCGGGAGCTAAAGTTTTGTTAAGTAAATAAGAGTGCATTTACGATGTTTTAGTGCCTAGTGCAGTGCAATTTTAGCTAAGTGGCACATCTTGAAGGACGTGTCTTTCGATATCTTACTCGGATTTATTCATCGTGTTCATTAGTGGCAACAGAGCCGGTGCAGACAGAAAAGTTTTTTTTTTTCATTTTGGCCCGGATCGCCAATAGAGACATTGCTACGCCAAACATTTATCGGTTACGATAAGGCGCCTGTCACAAATGAGGCATCATTACTCATTTTCTCTTGTTTTTTTTCAGGCTTTCATTCCCCGCACCTCGGCTTGGTGGGGGCTCTGGAAGCAACACGGGCATCACGGACACTCCCCATGCTGCGCGCGTACCCACCTGCGACGCACCCTGGTCGCTGGGAGAGTCATGGGGTAGGATGCGTTTGCGTGACTTGCGCCTTCGCTTTCTTCATTGCTCCCCTACAGAGACGCCGAATGTTAGAGTATCATTTCAACATCATTTCCGGGATACTCTCGGGAGGTAACAACAGACAAAGCCCCCGAAGAAATTGCGAAGTTGCGTGGGGGGCACCTTAATGCCAATCTCCGCTAGGCTTGATAGGCTTGAGCCTCAGGGCTAGCGGTGAGACGCAAAAGGACCGTCACATCGAAATCAAGTGTGTCGTAGCCCGGCGGGAGGCGGTTCTTCGATTGGCTGCCTCGGCGCACGTCCTTGCTCGGCAGCAAGTTAATGCTGTCGTCACTGGCTTGGGCCGATTACCGTTGATCGACCTGAAGAGAAAGATCGCGATGAAAAATCAAAGCTCGGGAGGGGGAGTGATTTGTCACGTAGCCGGCCTATGCAAGCCAATTACACTTGAAGCAGGTCTTTTTTCTCCGAACCGGGAAAGTCTGTCAATAAAGGTTACCGAACACATTGACATTCACAAGTAGACATGACGCTAAGCATGTAAGGCAAGCCAATTAATCAGGCACCGTAAGCATCTTTGAGTAACTAACAGAAATTGATCGCGGGCGATGCACAACAATATAGCATACCTATTCACAGAAGAGTGAAATAGCAATACTCTCACACAGAACAAAAAAAAAAACCCTAAGCGTCAGTTTCACCTCAAAACCGAAACAAGACGATCGTTGCTAATAGAAATCAATGGGCATGACCACAGCCGAAGAACCTATTCCTCTCCGAAGAAGAACAGTTCTTCTCACAAGAAACTTATCCGCTCCATCCGAAGACAGCCAAGTATTGGCCACATAGCGTGGCGTCGAAAGCTACCAGCGACCGCGGTGTATCGATTGCGCCATAAACAAAAAAGACCCGAAACAATTAACGGGCGGGAAAAACGGTCGCTGGGGAAGCGGCTGCGAGAGGAAGCACGAAATGCCCTGCTCACGAAATCCCGCCTGAATCCTCCGCCAAAAGACACGCGCTACCGCGCAGATGACTGTAGCCGGAGATTACAATGCGGCAGCGGGTAATTTGGACAGGTACAGGAGCGTAACACACCCCACCGCTCTAGCTGATCGCAACAAGTAGACAGTGCTTCCCACCCAAGTTTCCAAACAAAGGCGCGTTGGTGGTCTGGGAGAGGTGTCGACGCTAAGCGCGCCTAATGAACGCGGCACATCGGTCTGCGTCGAGCCGCCGGCTCAACAGGCAACAATAGCGAGTCCATAATGTCCACCGCACGGTCTGCAGCGATGTTGACATCAGGTCCAACTGCTCTTACATGCCTGAAAAAGGCCACTGAAGTAGCATTGAAAGCTGTAGGCTCGTCTGACTGTGGTCCATGATTAGCAGAGGCTGTGATATCGAAAACGCCCAAAGAAAGGCTTAAAATGAACCGCGTCAGGGTTAGCCCCGGAGATGCGTCCCCAAGCAGGATACGCAAAATACCCTTCAAAGCTAACAGCGAAGACGTGACGCACAAAATTTGGAAAGGCAGGACCTCCTCTCTACAGTGGTTGTCCAACAACAACACGAGCCAAAAGCTCAGTTCCTCCTGACCAAGAAAAAAAATTAAAAAAGCGTAGTCTGAACCCACCTTATGACAAAGAGGCTTAACAATGTAGCAAAGGTACCTGGAGGCGCGCAGCATGAAGCAATGAAGCAGGTAGCGATTCTCAAATACAGCCAGCCAGTTCAAATATCTGCGCCCTTCGCACACCAGCTGTAGTGGCTTCTACGACCGAAGACCACACACCATCCAATATTCCTGCACAGTCGTAGGTCGCGCCTAAAATGCGCATGTGCGCACACCACTGCAAAGGCACCGCACATGTAATACGTGTCTGGGAGACCACACAAAAAAATAACGACTTTTCGAGTAATTAAGAACAGCCCCAGACAAGGAGGCATACTCACCAAAAAATTTAAAGCTTGAAGCAGGCTGCGTTCATCAGCTAAGTAGAGTGTATGGTCCTCTGCATAAGCGGTGACGCATCGGTGGCCTGGTTTTAAAGACCCAAAGGCCCGGCCCACATTCGCTAGCGTCCATATGTGTCAAACATATAACATGACTTGTTAGTCAAGTGTATGGCCCGCCCTCCAATTTTCGTAAAACACATCACCCTCTCCCTAAACTACACAAGACAAAAATGGCTTCAAACTGATTTTAAAAAACCGCATTTTCTGAGAAAAGCGCCACGAAAACCATTAGTCAACCGGGTTGCGTGTTCCGCCCGTCAACTTTTTCAGTATTAGCAAAACATTCTCTCCCGCAGAAAAAACAAACAAAAACAAACAAGCAATCATGTCCGCACCTGCAATCGGTTTCCCTGAGGCCCGTAATTAAAGCTGTTATCGGGCTCCTACGGGGCGCTCCCGCTGTGAGCAACTCGAAGCTCGGTCGCGTGTTCACAGGCGGCTTAGCTGCCTCGGGCCCACCGGATAGCTGACACGCCCCAGAGATTCGATCAGGGAGGTAATCTCAAATCTGGATGTCCCTGCCTTCGGAGGGGTGGCCGCATCCGTTTCGTTTGGCGGCGTTTCCCTATGGTAAATACGAGGTGGGGGGTACTGCGCACAAAAAGACAAGGACAAGAAGATAACACAACAGATAACACAACCATGATTGACCGACTAGCCCAACAACGTACGCTCTTAAACTGCGTTTCCCTATACTTGCCCGTTTCTCGAGAACTGTTAATGGTCAACGCTCAATGGCACTGAGGCCATCGCAGGACACCGGCTAGCTGCGCCATCGCCGACCATTCGTCATTCTTATGGCCCCCTCCTTGACAAGACTGCCATTTTTCCGACTCTCCCAAACAAGACGTTGGTCGCAAGGTCGCATCGCGACTGGTGTCCGTCAAGACAGGAGGTGGCTCTGTTCGCCGGCGTGGGGTGGCTCTGTTCGCTCCTTGTACATCCGGCTGGAAACAACCCTGGAGGGCGAGAACGGAGCGCTGCCGCTCCCTGAGATTTTTGACACTAAAGCAAGGGACACATGACTGGCAGCATGTCCGGCGCGCCGCTCAGGTCTCCGCTTCCGAACTGCCGCCACACTGCAAGCGGGGACGCACAGAACGGCGAGCACCGTCGCGCCGCTTCTCTCAAGCTCCGCCCACTGCCGATGTCATCTTGCCATCGCGCATCAGTGTCTCGGTGTATGCACTTCACGTCCGCCCAGAAAAGCCAAAGCAGCCCTGCTATCATAAAGACTGCTATATTCTACCAGCGATAAAGCATGCCTGTGCAAGTATCGAGCTTTCGGCAAAGGCGCCGCGAGCGGGGCCGTCGGGCAACGAACGGCGCTGCAACCTGAAAGCCCTGGTCGTCGCTAGGCCTATAGCCTGTTTGGCATCGAAGCCGCACCGGACGTCCCTTGGGAAGTAACCTATGCTGTAATAAAATGCTTACTCTCTTGACATCCCTTTAGCTGTTCACGGCATTTTCTAATAATAAAATTAAAATATGGTCGTTTCAAGCAGTTGATCTAGCGAACGCTAGGCGAGCCGCACCGCCACGGCGGGCAGTGACTGCTGCAAAGCTGCTGTGACACGAAATTTGCTTATATCGCAGTCATGGAGGAACGAAAGTAGAAAATGACAAAGAATGCCTGCTATATTCTAGCAAAGGCAGCATGCCCTGCGCGAGAACCGAGCTTTCGGCGACGAACTTGTCTGCTGCCTGGCTGTCATGGTTCTCAATAAGCCTAACCAGTTTCACATCGATGCCACCGCCGAGGGCGTTTCGGAAGTGGCCTCCACTGTATTATAAAGCGAAAACTATCTTCACCGCCTTATAGTGAACCTCGTCTCATAATAAAACAGATATGCTCGGTTTCCGCGCCGCCTTAAGCAGAGGAGCTAGCAGCACGCCAGGCGAGCAGCAACAGCAAAGCGGCTATAGGAAATCTACTTGTATCGCAGTCATCACTTCCACCAGCCTCTGTATTAATCAACGATTGTCAAGAATGATATGAACATCAGCGAACAATACTAGCGCATTTTTCAAGCGCCGTCGGCCGGCATCCAAGCTAGCAGGCCGGCCTGGCCGGATTGAGAGAAGCACACATACGTCATCATGACGTTTGCGCTCTCCGCGCTCGCACTGGCTGCCGCTGCCCACCGGAAGCAGTGTTGTTGTTGTTGTACCGAACCAATGCCGGTCTCGAGGGGAGCGCGCGCTTTTGTACTTATCGCATTCGCAATGGGGTCTGTTTCCGCCTCCTGCCGCACCTCGGAGGGGTCGCCGTCGCTCCACCGCTCCTAAAGTCACTGGAACTTTGAAAGTACCGCAATCAGCGGGCGGCGCGCGGGCAACATTGGGCTGTTGTTGCCAGAAATGGTCCAACGCGGCGAGCGCGTCGTCTGCTAGGCGAAGAGTCTCCCTTGCGGCCGCGTTGTTCATCGTTTCTGCTCAAAAATAACCAATGAACGTATTAATGATTGAGAGCTTATATGACATTACGGCTTACAAAAGCTTTTAAATACCGTACGGGAGCTGCGCAACCTCGTGTTTTCTTGAGCCCCTGGGAGTGCGCGGAGAACGCAAGAAGCAGGCTTGTTCTAACGCTTTCGTGAGAGGCTCTAAGGGCCCTGTCACACTAGCCCGACACGCCGCCGACCCGACAAAGACACCAAAGATCGGCCAACCCGGTCGGCAGACCTTGTCTGTGGCAGACCAAGCTGTCACACTAGGCCGACAACGACACCAACGCGTCCGCCGACCAGATGTCTTCGTAGTGTGACATGCTTTGACGCCCGCGACATCGACAAAACCAGTCTGCCAACCGTGTCGTCGCGAGATCGGTCGCCGAGCAAAAACATTCACGAGGCACGAACACGATTCCGCTGTAGTATTGTTTCTTTACGTTCATAACAAGCTCTGGGATAGATGAATGTCCGAAAAGGTATCATTACTGAGGATCGTTGGCCAATGACAGGTGCTGGTAGAAGTGATAACTACGATAAAAGCAAATTTCATCGCCGCCTGCTGCTGCTGCTTCGTGCGGCTCGCCTGACGTCTCCTAGATCCACTGCTGAAGCCGTTGCGGAAATCGAGCATAACTATTTTATTATGAGACAGGTTGGCAGTAAAGGGGTGACTAGAGAAGTTTCTTTATTACTGCGCTGGCTAGTTCCAAAGCGCCCTAAGCTGCGGCATCGATGCGAAACCAGCTAGGCTTAGCGATGAGTACGGCACCGGGAAGCAGCGCAGTTTGTCGCCCTGGCGCTCCCGCAGCCGGCGTCGTTGCTGAAAGCGCAGCTGTTGCGCAGGCATGCTGACGTTGCTCGAATATAGCAGGTGGACTTTCTGATAGCATGGCTGTTTTGCCTTTTCTGGGGCGAACGCGAAGTAAACCGAGCCTGCTCGCCGGCAGGCCAGCCTGGATCCCGTCCGCCGCCGTAATAAAAATCAGCTTAAGATTGTTTTTGACGTAAGCAATAAACGCAGAGACAGAAAATTGTGACAAATGTATCATTTCTGAGGATCGCTGATCAACACCGATTTGCTGATAAAAGTAACAACTTTGATACGAGAAAAATTTCTCGCCAGAATCACCTCGCAAGCTGCCGCTGGCCCGCCGTTGTGGTCCGGCTCGCCTGTAGCCCGCAACGGTCCGCTAGCTCCACAGCCGAAGGTGTCGCGGAAATTGACCATAATTTTAGTTTATGATGCGATTACACTGTTAACAGCGAAGCGATATTAAGAGATATTTTAGCGCAGGCAGCTTGCAAAGCGGCGTCCACTGCGCCAGGCAGCAGCGCAGTTCGTCGCCTGGCGGGACCGCGGGCGGTGCCGTTGCCGAAAGCTCCCCTGGTGAAAATTTCTAACTGGGAATCTAACTGGGAATCCAACTGGTTCCAGTTAAAATGGTTTATGGATCGATTCCCAGTTGGTCCCCATCGCAACTGGTTCCAGTTGGTCCCCGCTGCAAATGGTTCCAGTTGGTCCCCGCTGCAGGTAGACCCCATTGATCCCAACTGCAGCTGGTTTCGGCTGGTACCGGTACCAAAAGCAGGTGTAGAGAACATCACTCAGTCAGAATCACTTTACTTTTCCTTTATTCCTTGAAAGAATTTTATGCATCAACTTTCCGCAGTGCCTTCTTGACGTCTTGTATTTTTTCTGTCAACATTCGAGGCACATTCCGCACAGCCTCGGAAACGTCTACTCCTTTTATAGTGCCCCAGTGTTTCATTGTGGCTGCAAATAACAAAGTCACATGTAGTCTTTATATGAGCACAATCAACATGCAGGACAGGAATGCACTGCTTACCTATCACGACATCAACCTTGTGTGGCGTCAAATGTTGTTTCGGTTTTTCCCCCAATGCCCGCTGCTTAGGAGCAACTGCGCCAGTGAAGCTTCTGGTGGCAAGCACTTCATTACTCCACACAGCTTGAGCAGTGTCTTTGCAAACCAGTGTCGGCTTCTTGTTGGCCAATATTTTTGCGGCTTGGCATCCGGAAATGATGATGCCACCAGTCAAGTGGAACTGAGAAAAAAATATAAAGAACACAGTAAATGACTGTTGGACACTAGTTTCAAACGTCACCACAACTGCACAAGCCAGGTGTAGCAGAAAGATCCGATGTAAGTGCAGTCTTTTTAAATATCAACTGTCACAAGTGCCATCTTTTGTCAGCATGCTTGAATGAATGAAAGCATTATCGAGTAATTTGCACCCACTCCTATAAGACATATTAGATCTGCATTGCAAACACAGCAGCGCTGTATTTGTTTCTTCCTTAGGATCCTTTCCTTCGTGCGCTGTGCCTTCAGTCCGCACCATATTAGACCGCAAGTCCTATTCCTTGATGTATGTTATTACAATCTTCAGAAACATCGTAGGGCATAGCTTGATTCAGATACCATGATCACCATGAAACCGTGAAGAATTGACTAAGGGGCTAAGGAGAAAGATAAATATCACTTACCAACCCATCTCCTGTGTAAGAAAAATCCTGCTTTGGTGCTGTGAACGAGAAAACATATCATTTTTTATTAGATGCAGCAAAAGACACTGTACAAAAAAATCACAATAAAACTCATCCCTGAGAGTAGGTGAAAGCATGAAATGTATTGAAGGAAAGGAGCACCATGCTCAAAGGCATCTCCGTTCTGCTAGGGCACATTCATCTCTTCTCTCACTGTGCTGTTTAGGAGTCTACCGAGAGGGGAGGTAGTTGTGAGCCTTTCTTTTTCTGAAGATCAATTGTTTGCAGTGCTGTACAAATGAATCAAAGATTACTCAACATTAATAATGAGAGGAGCTTACTGGCACTGTAAGCATACGGTGCTTTTTTGTAATCATTTGCTTTGCTAGGAACAGACACAGCCAGCTTTTGGCAACATTCCTTTTTTGTGACACTTATTACACTAGTGAATCTCGATATGATAAAGACCACCTTTTTATTGATTCAGTGCCATGAATAGAGTGGACAGTGTGTATCTACTCTCGCAGCGACCACTGGGGAAATTGGTGCGATGCAGCTATATCTGTTCTGTTCTGGTGGGTGGGGATATGGGTTGCATCAGCAGTCGCTTAACCAGATGTGGTTTCCCAAGGTCGTTTAGATTCTCCTCACGGTTGCCCAGATGTTCTCTTTGGTTCCCCTCTAGGTTCTCTCGTAGCTTTCGCACAAACTCATCTCAAGGTTGCTGTCAACGGAAGCGCTAAAAGCATTTCATGCTTAAATAGGTCGTTACTCACTAAAGGATTCCTTAAACAGTCTGTCAGCACATGCGTAATCACTCAGACAGGAAGGCCACTACTCTTAAGTTTCTCCTCATGCTGCTGCCCCGGTGTGGAGGCTCAGTGAAAGGAATTCGACCGCTGACCCCAAAGGACGTGAGTTTGAATCCGGTGGCGGTGGCCACGTTTAGATGGCGGTTAAACATAAGAGGCTTGTGTACTGTGAATGTCGGTGCAAGTAAAAGAGCCTCAAGAGGCAAAATTTATCCGGACATCTACAATATGGTGTCCCTCACAATACAGGTCATTTTGGGATGTTGCGCTTCTATCCTGTCGTCTCTACTCCCTTTTTCCTGTTAACGTCTATTTAGCGCACAGCGTTTCAAAAATGAACATGTACCAACTAGCCCTTCAGAAAGAATTACTTGGGATGCTAAACCCGAAAAACCACAAACATTGCGAGCTGCTTCCTTTAACTAATACATCCCAGAGGCTTAGGTTGTCCTTTAGCCAAAGAACGTCATATCTATCCCATGATACTAATATACAAATAGCCGCCACGGTCGCTCAGTGGTTATGGCATTCGGCTGCTGACCAGAAAGACGCAGGTTCGATCACGGGCGGGGCAGTCGAATTCCGATGGAGGCGAAATTCTAGAGGCTCGTGTACTGTGTGATGTCAGTGCACGTTACAGAACCCCAGGTGGTCGAAATTTCCGCAGCCCTTCACTACAGCGTCCCTCATAGCCTGAGTCGCTTTGGGACCTTAAACCCCATAAACCAAACCTAATAAACAAACCACAACGCCTACGCCCCAAGCTTTGTAACTGACAATTCAAATGCTGCTTTGGTGTGAACTGCTGAACAGAAAAAGCACATTAAAACTAACACACTTTATTCTTCATATACTGTAGTTGTGACACTTGGGACCAGTATACATAGTTCGTCATTTGAAATAACAAAGCAGAGATCACATTACACGTTTTCATGCCTCATGTGACTTAAAGTAAAGTTCGCTGGAACACATAGCAATTTGGCTATTGTAACCTTAGGAACATGAGAAAAGAAGCTTAAGTGTAAATTATATCCCATGCGACATGAATTCTACGTGGCGATCGACGTACATAGTGGTGCCACTCCAAGTATACACAAATTTGGTGACAATACATTTTTAACTGTATTCCACGGTGCATGCTGGTCTAAAATGTAAGCCTACCTTGTGTCTGGATAGCTGCCGGTGCTGCATTTTGAATGGGAAGGGGCAGCTCCACAAACTCTGCATCCTTTGTCTGAGCATGATTCCATGAGCTGCACCCAGGGCCTTCAGAAGCAGCGTGCTCTGCATTCCTTGTCTCAGCAGGATTCCATGAACTGCACCCAGTGCCCTCAGAAGCACCATGTTCTGGCACAGTATGGCCCGAGAGAACAGCTGAAATTGCATCACAATGGGTAAATTTAATGACCTTAAGCTGCCTTCTAGCCTTGTGAGTAAAGATATTTCGGGTTTTCCACAAATTGGTAGGAGTTAGGCGAAATTATCAAGCCTACCATTCACCACGAGATTTTGCCACCTTGCAGCTTCCTCGCTCTTTGAATTGGCTGCACTCGTTTCCACTGAGGGCCAGAATTCACAGACAAAAGGTGTGAAACAGACACAGTTGTTTAGGTTTTCCTATGATGTGAAACACTTACAGTCAAATATTTTTGCTTCAAGACATCGCTGCAATGAAGCAACCTGTGACAGAAGCAGCTAACCTGTCCTTCCTTTTGGTTCAGCCCACTCAAAACTAGTCAAACAGGCAATTGTAAAATCTTGCTTTTGCAGTGCTCTTACGAAATCATGCGAGCATCGACTGGATTATGCGTTTTCTAGCCAGGTGACCCGGTTGAGCGGCTCTGGCTACCCGTGTTCACTCTTGTTATCGGTTGCCGAGGACGTGCTCAAAGAAAGCAGGGAAGTAGTGCCGGACACCGTTGGGACTGACACAAATTGGAAGAAAAATGTGGCGGTACTACAGTACATGCACACCATCGCCCACCAGCTCAAAAAATAGGGAAAAGAGCAGGTGTGCATGTGGTGTTTCCCGCACCAGAGAAGCTGTCGAAACTGTGAAAGCGGGTAAATTCCACCATTACTGGCAGCGATTCCTGCACTGTTAGGCACAGACAACCTTTTGTAGAGTGCGCAAAAAACGTAGTGTACTCTATACCTTTGCCCTGCGGCCGAGCCTACGTTGGCCAAACTGGCAGATGTCTAAACTAGAGGCTCATGGAACACAGCAATAGTGTCATCGGGGCATCCCGTCATCTAGGCATACACTGCCGTGATTGCCAACAGTGTAAGGAACGTGGTCCTTTTTTGGGAAAAACAACAGTTCTTCATAAGTATGTCAGCAAAACTGCCAGGGAGATAGCAGAGGCTGCTGAGATTGCAGAAAAAGGAGATTATTGTGTCAGCACCCCTTCGGTGTTGTTAGGTGATAAAGAACGTCGGGTCTTAGGAATTTCCAACTAGGGTATCATGGTTTTCGTTCTTGTTTGCGTCCTGACTTTTAGGTTTTAGCTTTATGTTGTCTTCCTTGTACCTGTGATGATGTGTTTCCTTTGCGGGTTGGCGCTGCTACCAGTCTCACATGACTTTCCTTTTCGTTGCTGCGCATGCCCGCTGTGTGCTATATGTAGTCACTGCGCGCAGCAATAAACGTTGTTAAAGTAAGTCGGCGCTTTGTGGTGTCTCCCCTCAAGTCCGTGTTTGTCTTTGCGCTGTGAATGTAAGCTAAGTTTGCTTCTGCAAATGCAATGCCTTGCTTTTCCACATCTTATTCTCCTTCAGTGCTCTATCGACTTCGCTTTTTGAGCACAAAGAGTCTTCATCACTCGATGTAAAAGGTGTCCTTGATCGTTTAGCACCCTGCAGAGATTTAAATTGAACCAGTTTGTTCACCATGGCATAGATGAATACTAAGCTTACCACTTTAGTTCCCCCAGCACTTCCTGACACTTTCCCAATGCTGCTCACCAAGGAAGCTTAAAGATTATTTTTCAAAACAGTCTTGTACGCAGACGATTTTGCAGCTGCTCGATTGACCTTCCGTCTCTGCAACAAGGAAAAAATTGCATTGCTGAAGCAGTGGCACACATAACATATATTAAAAAAAGCATATATTGATACGCGCCACATGACAGCAAGCAGTAATTATCTAAAGGCCACCTTTGTATTTTGTTCAGCAGAAAACTAATGGCAGCTGTTGTTCTGCTGCAGCCAGAAGTACTGGTTCAAAGTTCTTTAGGCAGTGCCTATGGTCTAACATTTTGCCATTAAAATACCGATTGCTTTGTGGTATTCAAACTGGCTGACTTGCATAAGAAAAGCACTCCAGATGTTTTATGCCACACAGCGCAGAAATTTTCAGCAATAAAAAGGTGCCGCACGTTTTTTTCTTCACAGTTATGCACCAGATAATGCTATGTACTGGCCACATGGATTTCGCCCACACCAGTTGAATAATTTACAACTGAATCTTTTCCCGTGTCATTTTCGCTTCAACAGTCGATGGCGTATTTCACAACCATGATGTCAAATACACATTTAGGTCACGTGAAGTATGCAAGAACAACGGCAGTTATCACCGCGCCGTCTCGTCGCTCTTTTCGCGCACCTGGAACTCTATGCTCGATCGCTTACCTTCCTCTCTTTTCTTTGCTGCTCTTGCTCATTCGCCTCGCTGCTTGTCTAGTTCTTCAGCATACAGCTTAGGGATATGCACCCTCTTCGTTGCGTAGCGCTTTTCGAGACCATCTCGTGTGCCTTGGTGCATATAAAAAGAACATCTCACCTTTACTGTTGATTACATCGGTGTGTGTACACACACGCACGTACAGCAGGTTAAAAGAATGCACTTACAGCCCAGCATAAGAACTTGAGCACTGTACGTGCCGTGTTCTCTCCATTTACGGAGTCCCACCACTTCACTGAATACAATTGTCTGTTGTCGAAATCCGTGGTGCTTTGGGGGCTAAATTTATCAATATCATCAATTGGCACCACGTTAAGGCGGCTAACCTCCTCGTGCACAAAGCGGACAAGCGCAAACATGATGCTCTTCGTCGTCATCTAGAACTTCAAAAACAAAAAAACAAAAAGAATGCCAACTGCCGTAAACTGCAGAAAGTGAACGCAAAAATAAATTGCTTGAAGGAAAGGTAAAAGAAAACACTTACACAGGTAGGAATTTCGATTCACGTGCGAACAGCAACATCGAACTCTACAAACCAACTTTGGTGATGTTCATGGCGCTGCGCTTTCAAAATCCGTAGGGTCACCGGGTCACGGGAGAAATCCGTAAACTCATGGAGGAAGGTAAAATTAATGACATTGCATGGGTACTACTAAATTGAGTATAAAATTTATATATGTCACGATTTTATTCCTTGAATAAAGCATTAACTTCAACATCAACTTTATAACATTTGGACATACCCAGTGTTCTATCCAATCTCCAGTTCAATCCAATCCAATCCAATCTTTTGCAAGGTAAACAGCATGGCGACTTTGCGTCTCTGTTTGCACTAGTGCGGCTTACTGCTATCTAGTTAGTTCACCATACTAGAGCGTTCGAAGCTACATCGATTTAGATATTTTG
This sequence comes from Amblyomma americanum, assembly GCF_052857255.1. Taxonomy (NCBI): domain Eukaryota; kingdom Metazoa; phylum Arthropoda; class Arachnida; order Ixodida; family Ixodidae; genus Amblyomma; species Amblyomma americanum. The sequence continues at coordinate 97,477,920 of NC_135499.1, read as the reverse complement.
TTAGCGCGCTCTCAGCTCATTGCGAGAACAATGAAGCGGCGGAAGTGTTACTTTGGAATGCGGCAGTGGCATAGAAGACATTCCAAAGACCACTAAATATCGAATGATGAATGGTCCGCGATGTTGACCTAAAGTTACAGGTGCGCCGAACACCGACTCACCGTGTGGATCTCAACCTACAGGTGCACCGAACAGTAACTCATCAGTGGAAACAGCATGCGAAGAGTACAGTGAATTTTAAGAACCATCTGGTGCCTCCATGCCTCAGGTGAGAGATACGCAGAACACAACATAGCATCGCAAACAGCAGAAAGCCCATTAGACATTCAGCTTGAAGAGTCAACAGGTGCTTCTGTGCCTCGGGTAAATGGTGCGCCGAACAACGCAGCACCGGAAACAGCAGGAAACCCTATCTACTATGACAGCCAAGAATCGCCAGACGCCACCGCGCATCGACGTACGTCGAACACTGACAAAGCACCGGAAACAGCAGTAAGCCCAGTCGACAGCCGGCTTCAAGAGTCACCAGGTGCCACCGCGCCGCTCCTTGGATCTTCTGCTACGCAAGGCTCTGCAACAGTGCACAGTGGCACTTCTGAAACAGGATCTGTTCAGCCTGGTGACACTGCACAGGCACCTACCGAGGAAGAAACCGATACTTGCACAAAAGCTCTTTCGCCGCACCATTTACTGGCCCTGACGCTGAACTTTGCGATTGAGTTTGGGCTGCCTTGGAAAGGTGTCGAGGCACTCCAAAATCTCATAGCGCACATCATTGACAGACAGGATGTGCCAAGAACAATGTACTTGTTCAAGAAACACGCTGGTGCAGGGGTTGAGGCTGCACATTTTCATTTTTATTGTGCAAACTGTATGACTACTGTACAGGAGGCGTCTGGAAAACTAAATGAAAGGAACAGCGTTTAAGGATGCTGTCCAGTATGTGGTAATTCCTACAGTGGCAAAAAAATGTTGCAAGATGGTCACTTCTTTTTGACTTTGCCTCTTGAGTTGCAATTAAACTCATTACTCTCTGACCAAGCTGTGTCAAACGCACTTCTGGGCCGGCTTGAAAACATTTATGAAGGAAGAACCAAAAGAATGAGCGATTTGACGGATGGTTGCTTGTATAAAGAAGTTCGGACCAATCTTTCTCAACACGATCTCACTCTGACGCTCAACGTGGATGGTGCACCGATGTTCAAGTCGTCCAAATAATCAATATGGCCAATTCAAGTCATGATTAACGAACTGCCTGCACACCTGCGCTCCAGAAATATTCTCATACCAGCTTTGTGGTACGGCCAGTCACATGCAGATATGACCCTCTTCATGCAAGCATTCGTCAAACAGATGCATCAGCTTGAGCAAACGGGAATTCCCTGGAAAGCTGGGCTGCAAACTATGCACTCCAAGGTAATTTACTAGACGATTAATGTTTAAAATTTTGTTGTTTTTGTTCTGTGCCTGCAAGTGCATTAGGCATGCAAACGATATGGAGAAAAGATTTAGTGCTACTTTTCTAATTCGAGTTCCTTTTATTACTGCAGGTTTACTGCCTCAGCTGTTGCGCCGATTCTCCGGCATGGGCACTCTTGCAAAATGTGGTTCAGTTCAATGGCTGCTACGGCTGTGGTTGGTGCCTTCACCCAGGATAAACCATTGACGGTAGACAAATTTTTCGTGTATCTGTGTTGATGTTTATTTCATTTTTGTATTATATGAATGCTTGCATTGCTTGAAAAATGTCAGTTGTAGTTTTACACCTGTCATAATCTGATTCCTTGAACTTTATGATTGCTTTGGTCTTCAGTTTCAATGCATATTTGGAATTCTTTAAAGAACGATTCTAAGTTTAACGTTGCAAAAGTTACAAATGCTGGAATAGACGATTGTGACAACTAAATTTCCTCCATTTGAATATAGCTTTATACTAAATGATTGTTGCAGTATGGGTGTGGACACTACATTCTTTCTCTACCTTTCACTTCTTGCACGCGCAGGGACCATAAAGTACCCGGTTGGCACCACTGTGCAAGAAAGGACCGATTCTGCGACCAGAGTGCAAATGGCTGATGCTGCAGCATTGGAAACGGTCATTGCTGGAGTGAAGGGGCCATCTCCTCTTATGAACTTAAAGCACTTCGATGTAATCTGGGGACTTACCTCAGATTACATGCATTGTGTATTGCTTGGAGTGACACGGCAGCTTACTGAGCTCTGGCTAACTGCGGTGCATGAGCCATACTATATTGGCTCACCCCAAATTTTTCAGCTTTTAGATGCTTGCCTCTTAATGCTGAAGCCACCACAGTGTACCAGGCGACTTCAGCGTTTGTTTTCAGTGAGAAAGTTCTGGAAGGCCACAGAGTGGCAGCAATGGCTGCTGTACTTCACATTGCCGTGTCTTGAGGGCATTTTGCCCTCACGGTACTTAAAGCATTTTGCTCTTCTTGTTCAAGGCATCTATCTCTTGCTGAAAGACACAGTGACTGTGACAGATGTGACTGAGAGCACTCATTGCCTCGTGAAATTTGTTGTGAACACACCGTTTCTTTATAGAAAGAGGCAGATGACATTTAACGTGCATCAGATTATGCACTTGCCAAAGAGCGCGATGCTTCAGGGGTCATTATGGGCGCATTCTTGCTTTGCTTTTGAGGCAAACATGGGCCATTTAAAAGAGCTGGTGACGTCAGCCAAAGGTGTTTCACTGCAAATTGTGGAACACTCACTAATGATCAGCAACGGTAAAAACCTGATGGCATTGGCCTCTGCGCAGACTTTGAGCTTTTTGTCAAAAGCTCCAAATTTGTCTAGCAGGAATGCAGTGCTGCTCCTGGGTAAGTTACCTCAGATTACATGCATTGTGTATTGCTTGGAGTGACACGGCAGCTTACTGAGCTCTGGCTAACTGCGGTGCATGAGCCATACTATATTGGCTCACCCCAAATTTTTCAGCTTTTAGATGCTTGCCTCTTAATGCTGAAGCCACCACAGTGTACCAGGCGACTTCAGCGTTTGTTTTCAGTGAGAAAGTTCTGGAAGGCCACAGAGTGGCAGCAATGGCTGCTGTACTTCACATTGCCGTGTCTTGAGGGCATTTTGCCCTCACGGTACTTAAAGCATTTTGCTCTTCTTGTTCAAGGCATCTATCTCTTGCTGAAAGACACAGCGACTGTGACAGATGTGACTGAGAGCACTCATTGCCTCGTGCAATTTGTTGTGAACACACCGTTTCTTTATAGAAAGAGGCAGATGACATTTAACGTGCATCAGAATATGCACTTGCCAAAGAGCGCGATGCTTCAGGGGTCATTATGGGCGCATTCTTGCTTTGCTTTTGAGGCAAACATGGGCCATTTAAAAGATCTGGTGACGTCAGCCAAAGGTGTTTCACTGCAAATTGTGGAACACTCACTAATGATCAGCAACGGTAAAAACCTGATGGCATTGGCCTCTGCGCAGACTTTGAGCTTTTTGTCAAAAGCTCCAAATTTGTCTAGCAGGAATGCAGTGCTGCTCCTGGGTAAGCCACGAGAAGTATGTGAACCACTACTGACGTTTGTCAAATCTAACATGGGCAGCATTGTGAATGGGCCAGTTTTAGAACATTGCAGAGCTTGAGTGTCTGGCCATATATTTCATAGTGAACAGCACTGCAGGCCAAACAAAACAGACTCAACAGCTCTGATGTCGTCAACAGGATTGGCCATCAAAATTGAGAGCATAGTGTCTTTTATCGACACAGCAAATAAGATGAGGGTTTTTGCAGTTGCCAAAAAGTATTCTACCTCGCCAGCGCTCATGACTGATCACATTGTAAAAGGACCGCTTCACCTTCAAAAATACTGGTTGAAATTACTGCACATGTTGCTCCTTGTATCCTTATGGACCTAGGTGACAAATTGTAGTTTGCAAAAGTAGTACGAAAAGTTTTTTCATTAACTTGCTAGTGGCATTGGAGTGGCACATTTTGGTCCCCCTCAGGCGATTATTTTTTCAGGGAATGAAAATGGTGAAGCACTGAGGTTTCGCTTTGAAGCTTGCCAGGATTACTCAGAAAAAAAATTGGTCCCTATTGGCATATAATGCAGTTCTTGTCGGTGCCTAAAATCTGTACTTTGTGACTCAACACTGATTTGACAGTCTCACTTAAGCTGCTTATGTTTCTGTCCTGTCATCAGGGCCTGATATGTAGAGAAAGCAGTGCACTTGAAGTACTTAAACACTAATTGTTTCAAAATAAGTGAAACAAATGTTGCATTGACCAGAGGCGTACAACACCAGCCATAAAATACAGAAGCATTTATCTTTAAAACAATGTATTGTGATTATTTCGCATGCTTTACTTGAAATTATGCGCAGCATTTTGCAGACTTCAGCACTTGCAATACATCGGCCCATTGCATGCATGTTTTATACAGAAATTTGACAGCATTGGGTATGGATGTACTAATGTGAATGTAGCGCCTCAAGGAGATATGCATGTATTCATTAGTGAAAGTTGCACAGCATTTGTTCATAATCGCACAGCATTTGTTCATAATTTGTTCATAATGCATGTATTCATAATCATTTGTTCATAATTTGTTCATAATGATGATATCCACTACTGTAGATGGGTCCCTATGATATCTCAATTAATTCCTGTACTGTGCCAGATACATTGCCGCAGCAAATTTTCAATCTCATCTGCCCACCCGACCCTTTGCCGTCCTTTGCCATGTTTGCCATAATTTGGAATCCACCTTGCTTCTGTAAGGGACCATTATTTAGCTTCCGTTTGAATTGCAGATCTTGCCCATTTTCGTTTCTTCATTTTAGCTAGGGTATCATCAACTTCTGTTCCTTACAAACTAGTCTCTTAACAATATAGCTGCAGTTTTTCTCTTGATCGCTCACTGTGGCGTTCTCAATTTTCATACAGGTCTTTTCATGACCCTCTTTGTAGTGAAGAGCAACATTCAGATAATTTTGTCTTTTCTATTGTATTTTTTCTCATGTAATTTAGGCTACTTTAATGTTAGGTACTATTAATATCGAAACTAAGACTTGCCTTAGGGAATAATGTTGGTAACTGCAATGAGAGGTACATACTCATGTTTATGTTCTCAGACATTCATTTCACTGCCTTTGGTCTGGTCCAGTGTGAATTTTGAAATCATCCATGTCTTCTGTCAGGCGTGCCTGCTCTGTCAAAGTAAAACCTCTGCATTTGTAATTTATCTTGCACTGTACCCATGCACATTTACATTTTCCTTTTCCTTATATTCACTCTCAGTATAGCAGACCGTCAACCATAAGTTGCACATTGCATTCCTTGCTCAATTCATATTCGTCAGCGACATGGTTCTGTTTAACTAGGCGCTGTTTTTGTCATTGCTGTATTAAAGTTCTCTTTTTATTGAGGTGTGTTCAGCTGAGTTTAATGTCTTTGCATTCAGCATTTTGCAAACTTTTCCTTGCAACTTTGAGCTTCGTAGGTCTGTGCTACTGGAATAAAGCAGTGATGTATATTTCCTTCTGATGTTTGAAACACCCCTTGTTTAAATTGCCTGCCTACATATATCATCTGTATATATGTTAACTACAGTTGAGCCTCATTAAAACCTATGCTGCTTGTGCAAAATAACAAACACGATAAATGATTGGATGTTGAAATTGAAGCTGTTTGGAAATCCTTAACAAAACCCACTACACCGAAAGAAATTGTGGGGGCCCCTTCAACATTGTTATGATGAGGTTCGACAGTGTCTGAATTTTCACACACTAAGAGCACTCACTTACCAGTGATCTTGATGTTGTCTCAATAACATGGAAAAACCTGGTATGTGAAAGCGCTTTTGCTTTATGTGTTCATAATGCTCAGCCTAATGACTGACATCCTAGTTTTCTCTATTAGAAGAGTGGAATTAAGGATGGGATAGTTCCCGTCATAGCCTTAGTCACTTTGAAACACAAAGCCCTACACATCACAAATCTTCCATTCTAAAATGATGCACCAAGGACGACATCACATTTCCTCTGGTGACTCGTGTAGTATTGTCCAGAAACATGCAATTGCAGATGCAGCAGGACACTGCCAATACATATATGAAAGGGTGTGAAAACACTTATAATGTATTGAATTCTTCCTGACGTGAGTTAAGCTGTTGCTCCAAGCTATCCATAACTATTTGGGAGGTGATGCTATAGACTTTTTCCGCTCACCAGATGTTAAGGTTTGGTTGCGTGAGTGGGAAAATGATGTACCTTGAATAGCTGATCAATATTGCGTGTCTTGGTATACTGAACCCTCCGAGCTTCATATCAATCTTTTCAATATGATTCTGCTACAGCTAGTAGACTTGAAAAAGAATAAGTTAGGCTGTAGAAGCAGTCCTTATCTTGGCTTAAAATTTGGTTTTAAAACTATCCCTTTAATAGGACGCTGTTATATGTGTTCACAATAGAGCGCCATGACATTGAACTTCCAGATCAATCCAGTTTGCTTGTTTTTTTCACTCTGCCTGCATGGGGATGTATGGAACTGGCTGGTTGTGTACTGTTATCAGTTTTAATTTTATCTGTGAACAAATATCCAACAAAAATGGCAGTGGTTTAATACAGTTAAATCATTTAGGACGTGAAAATGGGTTCACTCAATTCTTGAATAGGGTGAAATCATTTTTGAGGGTGGGCTAAATCCATTTTCGGAGTGGGCAAAATAGGTTTTCGATGTGGGTTGACTGAGCTTTCGATTTTGAAAGGTCAATTTTGAGGTGGGCCACCCAAATTTGGAAGGTTCCCAGACTAGCTCCTGGGACCCTGCAAAATTATTGGTTGGGTTGACCCCATGAAGCAGTGCTTTTGCACTAAAATTGGTTTTCTATTGCCATGCTATTCCAACTCAAGATTTAGGCTAGAAGCAGCCTTTTATCTGACCTCCTGAGTAAATTGAAACTACTGCTTTCGAGTTGGCCTCCAACTGGAATCAGTTGCTTCTCATATGGGACTGGTGGGTTCTTTCTCATTTGGCTTGCAGCGGGAACCATTTGGTTTCCAACTTAGCCCTATGGGGCCCAACTGCTTTCCTCTCAGTTCCAATGGGGACCAGTTGGTCTCTGTTCCCATTCTAATGGGGACCAGCTGGTTTCCAACTTGGCCCTGTGGGGCCAAACTGCTTTCCTCCCAGTTCCAGTGGTGACCAGTTGGTCTCTGTTTACATTCCAATGGGGACCAGTTGATTTCCATCTCCGTTACAGTGGGGAACAGTTAGTTTCCAACTGGGACCAATTAATCCCCAGTGAAACCCATTGCTCCCATTTAATCCCAGCTGCATTTCCAGTTGAAGATTTTCACCAGGGTCGCTACTAGCGCAGGCATGCTTTGTCACTGCTCGTTTATAGCAGGCGGCCTTTCTGATAATATGGCTATTTTCTCTTTTATGGTGCGAACTTCAACGCCAAGCCAAGCAGTAATCAGACCACTGCGGATGGCAAAGCGTACGCTTTGAGCTCGAGTGCTTGAGTCGAGCGGTGTGACGATGCTCTGTGTGTCCCTGCTTGCAGTGGGGCTGCAATTCGCAAGCAGCGACCGGTGCAGCGCGCCGGCCGAGTTTTCGCACATGGGTCGCCTGCTTTACTTCTGTTGCGACTGTCACACTGCGGAGTACTTCTTATTTGGACCTCTGAAGACGGCGAAGTGCTCGGTTCTCCGTGGCGTCGTGGGTATAGCAGTGGCTTCACATTCCAGAGGTCCCTACTTCGAATCCGCGTGGTCGAGAATTTTTTCTTTTTATTATTATAGTTTTAAATAATCTCACCCATCTTGTTTACCCGCGAGTGACTGGATTTATTTTTCGAGCCATGCCTTTCTCACACAGCAATAAGTGCGATCAGTACTGGGCTGCACTCAATCTAGGTTCATAATCACGATAGTTAAGAGTTTGTTTTACTATGGTGGGATTTATTTAAACCAGCTAAAAATGAAGTGTCCCGGCCTATGAATTTCGCAAGGCAGGAAATGACAAAAGAAGAGTGAGAACGAGATAGGGTCAAGTCGGCGGGAGGTCTCACACGTTGTCTCGCTAGTGTGACATGGGAGTTGGCGGGCCGTCGGCCAACTGCCGTCTTGTGGGAGACATGGCGCCGACGCCGACAGTCGGCCGACTGTTTTAGTCGGCGCAGTGTGACATAGAGCCAGACATCACGACGACATGGTACTGGCAGACCGAATCGGCCGACTGTTGGCCTAGTGTGACAGGCCCGTAACGAGTTATCGTGAGAGGCTCGCAAATGCGTGTTTTCGGGAACCGGAAAAATTTAAAGCGGGCAGGCTGGGTACATACGAGCGGGATATATCAAAACGCTTAGTAAATCGGTTCGCTTGGAAGTGTAATGCGCCGAAAACGTTCCCTTTATGGTTGCTGTTTCCTGACCGCCTGTTCTTCCCTCCGTGCTGTCAGTTGCCGGTCGGAGGCTTGCGGGAGGCAATTGGGCGACCCCAAGGTCGACGCGCGGGCCAACGCTCTACGCGGCTAGATAGACGCCTATAAAATCCTTTCGCGACTGCTAACTGGCGGTGGAGGAGATGGTGAGGGAAATGCAGCCTGTCGGCAAAAGAAAAGCAAAGCCGTGGAGAGCGTTTGGGGAATAAGCGTGTGTTTTGGTGCGCGGACGCGTTGTGCGAATTAAAATGGTCGGCTAAGGGAAAACTCCAGCCAGAGCACGATTTGTCGACCACAAGGAGTTTGCGCTCCCGAAGTCACTGAAAAGACCAGGTGCGTTCCGTGCTCGTCGGTATCTTTGACAGCGCATTTGTCCCACAGCGAGTGACCGAACCACCGTACTCGTAGTAAAGTAGCTAGTTGTTGCTAATCGCTCAGCTCTGCCCGCTCTCAGCAACTATTCTATTTTTGCGTTCTCCTGTAGGTACGTACCTCGCATTGTCTTGTTCCCTTATTCACGTAATACTTTGTAAACTCTTTCATTTCAGCATGCAGTCCATGCCCACAAGGTTTTGAATTACTAATCATGTATTCTTTGATTTCCTATTTGTCAGTTATGGCATTTTGAAGCTTCCACTGTTTCATATGAACAATTGTTTCTTGTACATATTTTGTGTGCTACCTTGTTCTGGGAAACTGCTTGTTTGAAATTTCTCCTTCCACCAGCTTTGGCAGGAGGCTGATCAGGTGGACGGCAAAAATAGCATGCACAAAAGTATTAGAGCCGAGAAGCTAGGTGGACGTTCTGCAATTAGATACAGTGCAACTGACAGATATGCGAGCACAAGGGCAGGCGTTTGTATTTCTTCCCTTTTGTTCCTGTCTGTCGCATGTGCTGCGAGCCAAGATCAAGCTGTCAGTGGTCAGCGTTTGCGAAGTCCTTTTGTTCTGCACGGCGCAGAACTGGTTGTTCTCCATCCTGTCTCTACCTGCAGGTGACAACAGCAGCAGCCGTTCTGCTGCTGCGTTCCTATTTTCTACAGCCGTAATGAAGTGCAAATAAGCCAACAGAGATTTTATTGGTTTTACCAATATTGCTGATTTCCTGAAAATATAATTTTAGTGCTCTAATTCGATTGACGCCTGCCTTTATAATGACATATCTTCAACTCGAAACGAAGTTTTACGATCAGCTGTGCTGAACATGTGCCTAGTCTCCATGCAATTCCTATTCTAAATCTGTAGCATGCTTAAAATGCGCAAAAAGTTACCACAATAGTCTTAACCAACACAGAAGCCAAATCACCAGACAAAAATTTTCAACCGTTTATTTTCATAATCAAATAAGAGAGCCATAAAAATGAATATAAAGGTGCAAGAAACAGATGGAACATAGCCTGAACAAACATGCAAGCTGAACTCCAACCATCGCAACCGCACCTTAGACATAAGCAAGCAATATGTATAAAATAAAGCTATAAAATATGCATGAAATAGACCAGACTGCGTTATTTATAAACACAGAGATAAGCGCTGCATGTCTTGGTGTTTTATACTTTATAGTTGCTATGAAGAAGGCTGTAAGCTGCATTTGCACTGCAATAGCTGGTTAGCGACCAACTAATTATTAATGTAGTAGACCAATAAACTTTTGATTGGAATTCTGGTGATAGCCTAGAAACATCTCTGACTCGAACTAAATAAACAACTGTGGTCTGTGCATTATAAAATCTACCAAGTATCAATTGCACCTATGTATGGGCCACATACAACTTTACACATGCGTAAAATTCTATTGCATGTGCAGAACTTATGGACACAGTTATTTTGGTTAGCTATATAGTAGTTGATACATTCATTCCAATCATAGCATACTAGTCATCTCATCCCAATCTAATCCTTCCTCTAGTATTTAGACTAGATCGGATTAATTACTCTAGAATGCTGATTAAAGTGCTGGTCACTTTGTTACAGCTAAAGAATTTCCTTAGTTCAATACCATGTCGCAAGAATGCAGTTTTACGCACGATAAGTAACAGCACTACAAAACTGAAGAAAGAATCTGCAGAACATATCATCACACAATTTTGGCGACAGCTGCTCGCATGCCAATACTTTTAGAACCGCACTTTGGCTTCTCCTTCAGCAGCTTAAGCATTTTATTATTTCTTTTTCTGGGAGAGAATCTCAATCTGCACAAGAACTCCCCAATAACCTTTTTCATGACTTTGCGGCAAGAAGGAATTTGTGTGTTACATTCAGGTTTTTTTGACGACGACTTGCTGCAGACCCTCAACAGCCATTTCGCCTTCGGTAAGTTGCTTCTCGTTACTGCGAAAATATCCTTCTGACTCCCGAAGAAGGCCTGTTGCAGGTTCTGATGGGATACACAGGGACTCCTTGCCTTCCACAGTTTTTCATTTTCAAGAGCCGTCTACTGTCTTCACTGCTACCTTTCAAGGCAGCACTGCACACGCCACACAGCTTGTTTTTCCTGATAACATTGCGTGTTATGTAGCCTGCCAAGTAGTGAAGACTGTCTTGCTCCTCAGCTGGAAGGCTTAAATCATTTTGCTCAACTTCTTCCTCGAGAGGATTATGGACATTAGGTTTTGTGGAACCAAACTGAGCCAGCTGCACTCCATCATCAACTTGATAAGATCCTTTTTTACTTGGTTGGAAAAACTGAGCCAATATAATCATGCGCAGAGCATACTTGAATTCACGTGCCCTTGGCACTGGGGATTTGACACGTATGGTACTGAAAAGAGTTTCCAGTGCATATTGGGCAAAGCGGCTTAAGAAAAGATATTTAAGGCCTCTCTCTTTTATAATGAGTTCTCTCAACCTCAGTGCAGTGCATGTTGTGATGATGACACCAGACTGTACTGGTTTCCATACTGAGGAAGATTTGCCTCCATCAAATATTTCCAGCTTCGTGAACACTTCAATGACGCCTTGAAGAAAATTCACTGCCTCAGTGCCTTTTTTTCGGCAAAGATCACTAAGAGCCATTTTTGAGGTGCGCGATGACATCAGAGCAAACCACTGGTGTACAAACTGCAAAAACCAAGCTGTCGTGAGAGCTTCTTTTGGCAATTTGTCTTGCTCAACAAGAAGCTTAATTGCTGAAGCTACGCCATGGTCAAATATTGCGCAATCAGGGCCTACATTCATTATTTCATAATGGTTTGGCGAAAGGTACTTTGGCTTGAGGTGTGGGGCGAGCTTGAGGTTGTGTTTCTCGTCGGTCTCACACAAGCGCTTAATGTAATCAAGCCGCACCTGCACATAAACAGAAAACAAGATGCAATACCAGTTAGCATCCCGCGTAAAATAAGATGTAACGACAGTTGCTACATCTTCTCGATACTGTTGATCTATTCTCCCTTCTGCGGTATGCAAACAGCCTTATATTTAGGTATAATTTATAAGGTTTCGTTATGGAGTATCTCGGCACAATGAAAAGCCTACCTCGTTACGTGGAAGCCTGTGCTTGTGAACAGTCTCAGCATCCAAGCAGATTTTCTGTTCTCGAACTAGGTGCACACGAAGATTTTTTAGCAAGTGTGGAGCAGGCTTCTCCCATTTCCACATGGGTGCGGGCAAGTCGTTTTCGGTCGCCCATATCTTCTGGTGACTATACCACACAACTGCCATACTGCTTGGTTCCCAGCGCCCATGTCGGATGTAACGCAGTCTACACAGATGCCAATTTGCTCACTTCTGCGAATGACATCAAAGAGAAGCTCAAGCACTTTGGATGCATCGAATGTGCTAGCTGAAATGAAAAGCAAAAAATTGGTGTTTCTAGCTTTTGTCTTTGCATCTATTTTAAGCTTTAATTCTATTCATGTTGATAAAATAAGATATATGAATTACACCTTCTCATGTGTGAGTAATGGGCTTTTTGGTAATGCATTTATTGTTTTTGGGAAATTTGGCTGCCACGACGCAGCTGGCGTACGTCGTGGTAAGGCGTGAGGAGGGCCGCCGAAGGGGAGCAGGGGAACGCGCCGACAAAAGGGAGAGGCTCTCAGGGCGGCGTCGCTCGCGAGTTTCGGGAGCCTCGGCCTAAGCGAGGAGGAATGGTCTTATCAGACGCATGTGTCGTAAAGAGTTTCTCTCCTCTCGTTGTGGCGTGTTTCTGGTTAGCCACGGCAGCTTGCTCGATGGGCCAGCGCCTGATGCGAGCGGGCATCCGGGCACCCTAGGCCAGAGCGGCTAACAGGACGCATGTGTTGTAAATGGTTTCTCTCCCCTCGTTGTGGCACTTTTCTAGTTAGCCACGGCAGCTTGCAGCGAGCCGTGTGTTCGATATTTTGTGCTTTTCTTTTGCTTTGCAAGGTCTGTGTTTTATATTGCGTGTTTTTCTTTTTTGTTGTGATATGTTGCGTCCGAAATGTGGAGGGAAAGTCGCCTATTGGCGGAGGATGAAGTTTTGGCGGGAGGATATGGAGATGTGTGCGCGCTAAGGAGAGCGCGGGAGGTTGGTTGGTGGCAGGCGGACTGTTCGGTCATGTGCGGGCGGTGGTGGTACGGGGATCGCGGAGTTGAGAAGCGAGTTCCTTGAGCGTCGGCCGGGCGGTTTGGCCGTGTCGTGGCCGACGGTGGTTCGGAGTCGCGAGAATTTGGAGTTTTGTCTTTTTTAGTTAAAGCGGAGAGGCCGAAATCCTTCGGCAGATGTAAATGAGTTTCGTAAATATTGTAATAAATAACTTTTTGAGGAAAGCCTTTCCAAGTGCCAACGTCAAAAAACCTGCACGCCTGTCTAAAACTCACCAGTCGCGAAGTACGTCCCCCGGGTCACTCACGAGAACCGCCCTCTACCACTCCACGTTAACATGATGCAACAACATCGACCAGAGAGAGGGGAAAAAAATTCGTGACTTTGGCTTTATGGATACCAGTAGTTATAGGAACAAATCAGACACACAGTGTTAGCTACACTCACTTGTGCATTCTCTAAGCTATATAACGTGAGCTTGCCAATAAAGTGGTAGGCAACAGTCGCTTCCATCTTGAGGTCACTCCGGCAAGCATCACAACAATACCACGTGCTGCTATGGCAGGAGATGTACTTGGTTCTGGTGGTGCAATTGTAGCGTGGCCTACGGATTGTAGCATTTAGTGTAAGCAGCAACCGCGTTAAGTTGTTAACTTACCAATAACTGTCCTAGTAGAGTTGTCATAATCAAGGCCCGGAGTCAGCTGAATTTTATTGATCAGCACTGCTGCATAACGCTCTTCAACTTGAAGTGTAGCCACTTTCATTTTTCATTGCAAGGGTAGAAAACACCTCTTCATGGATTCCTGGGTCACAAAACCACTCAGTTAAGTAATTTAAAGGTCACGGAAATAATACGTTTTTACCTGGAGCCATTTTGACGTCCTCTATGTGGCTTTGCAGGGTCCTTTCCGCTGGAAGATGCCAGCCAGTTTCCCGCAAGTACTCGTAACCACGAGAGCCACATGAAAGTCGCAGCTTCAGTGCGCCTTCCACCGTAGCTTTTGTCCAGGAAGAACCTCTCATGGTGCCCCTTTCCAGCATATAGATCTGGTCTTCTGCAAGAAGGCGTCTGAGGGATTCTGTTAGCTGGTCCCATTCAAACTCAGCCTTTCTCCGTCTCTTTGCCTCCAAGTCTAGACGGCGTTTAATTGCACCTATTTCATTGCAGTGACAATTACCCAACTTATTTCTTTCTGATGAAGAAGCTTCAGTGAGACCTGGAGGAGAATCATTTTGCACACTGTCGTTCAGTTTGTAAATCTTTCCAGAAAACTTGCAAGCCAGTCTAGTACATGTTCAGAATGCTTTTCTTTTAACAAACGCTGCAAAAGACAATCAGCAGCAGCACAAACCTTTCTCTTCCAAAAGGTGAATGTCACCTTGGCTGCCAGTGTCGGTTTCACAGCCTGCCTGCGCTTCATTCCCTTCCAGTAAGGAGTGATTAAAATTGGGGCCTGCAGAAAAAAGAAAAGAAACCATCGAATTTTTTGATACAAATTGTTTGAATAAGACAATAATAATATGCCTACTCAGGTGATCATCTTGCTGCTCAGCTGTTGCATTAATAGTAGATTACAGGGCAGGAGGTACACGAGGGAAAGGTGGTTTCCGTTAGCTTTTTGGTGGTGCATAAGCGAAAATGCCGGGAACTGCGTTCTACTTCAGCTCTTTTTTCCCATCAACACGAGCCTTTTCAAATTGGTCTGGAGCAATGTGGTCCTGCCAACGAGGAAGAACAAAGAACAGCAATTGAAGTATGTTGCCACAAAATATGGAAATGTATGTTGGCGTTTTGCAAACCCCTAAACAAATGCTGAATGACGTACAAAGTCTTGCGGTGAAATTACAGATTTTTCAAAAGTTGCATTTCCTAGAATACGTCAGCACTCTCTGAGCGTACGCATTCAAGGTAAACCAGCTTCGGTGGCTCAGTTGCTTTGACGTTCGGCTACTAATGCCGAGATCTCGGGCTCGATCCCAGCCGCGGTGACCGTATTTTGAGGGAGGCGAAATACAAAAACGCCTGTGTGCAGTGCATTGTTAGTGCACGGTAAAGAATTCCAGGTGGTCTAAATTCACTCAAAGCCCTCCACATCGGCGTCCCTCATTATTAATGTGTCGTTTCTGGACGTTAACTCTACGATTTGTTGTTTTTAGTTGAGCCTCATTACCAAGATCGATGACCAGCAGAGAAAGAAAAAATCTCGTACAGCAACGTCTTCGAAAACATAGCTGTCACACACACATGTGCGAGCACACACGCACATACGGGAGCGCACAAACACGTGCGCGATCACACAGTCATCACACGCACATGCACACTCATGCAGGCGAGCACAAAAACATCGAGAGAACCTTGTCATGCAGACCAAATAGGGATGTCAACTGGTGAAACGCAGGATAAATAAATAAATTGCTGCGGTCACAGCTGATGAGTTAGCACAATGCTTATCTCGCAGAGCTGGGTGTCCTTTGTTGGGACAAATTTGTCGCGCCGAATGCGGTGCAGCCATACAGCCCTTCGTTTGCTGTCACACTTCCCGCTTGGGATCACAAATAGAGCTTTGCCGCTTTCTCTTCGATTGCTGCATCCGATGGCGCAACATCCTGGCATCCTTGGAGACCGTTGTGCCTGTTTTGTGCACCGAACGCGATACTGAGAGAGCTACTTCGTAAGCCACGCCGGACAACCACCTCGGAAGCACTGCGCGACTGCGCCCCTTCTGCTGCGGGTGGACCATCCATGGCGGCGCCTAACCACGTGATCGCCACTGGCCAATAGGCGGCGCCGCGGCAAAGAGAAAACAGCTGCAGTACTTTCAGAGTTCCAGTGACTTTAACCGCTTCTAGGGTGCCTCGATGCCCGCTCGCCTACGCTTTCAGGGTGAGGACACTGCCCGCGACGCAACATGTTGGGTCACACTCTCCCGTTCAGCGGCATATAGAGCGCAATGCGGCGGCGGGCCGTCCGGAAGACAAAACTGCCACTACCGCGTGAAAATCCGCAAACCTGGTGTTCTAACTAGAAAGGGTGGTACCAGAGATGTTTCAAACAGTGAATCGGAGTTCGTTAAGCTAAAATATGTCATGTTTCGCAGCTCATCTTCTGAGAAATTTGGCGCCTTGCCAACGTTCGTTACATTCTAACAGCGGTTGTAACATTTCCAGCGCCATCTGTTCGCCCGGATACTCTACATCGCGATTGCTTTTCCAACAGTCAGAATTGCCTATTTAGAGCTGGAGTTTCATAATCGCCAAACATTGCCACTCGGGCAGTTCTAATGAGAATAGCAAGCTTTCCTGTCAACGACAGTTTCGAGGATGTTTTGGCATTAAATTAACTGCCCCAGCTCAGGTGCTTCCGTATCGATTGCAGATGCCGTGGCTAGCAGAAATCTTTTCCTTCCTTTTTATTATTTTAGTAAAACCACTTACTACTACTAGCCCGGACCAGTACCTAATGAGATGTCTACTGCCTTGGCCAGCGACTACGGAGTAAGGCGGCAAGCCAGCGTCTTTTGGTAACTGGAGCAGAGAATTCCGCTGAAGCGAGAAAGGCGGCGTGTGTTGCTCCGACTCCCCTTAGTTGAGTTTGGCGTGAACAGTGGCATTAAAATGAAGCCGTAATAAAGAGTTGAATTTTTCAGGTTTCTTTGTGAATTGGTCGCTCTTATTGTTTTTCCTTCATGCTTTGAACACAAGGAAGAACTAACGTTTTTGTACACTTAGCAACTGAAATTTGTTGTTGCTATGTTGCCTTATTCAATGGCAAATTTCACTGAACCCTTTATTTTTAATTCTTTCCAAGAAAAACCAATAAAAACGACAGATGCCTTGCTGAATAATCAGCAAGGTGTGGCATCGTACTATCGATAAACGTCTATTCAACACTATTCAGAGGAAAACTCTGACCATTTGCATAATTTTTTTTACGGAACAAGCCTTTAGCAAACGAGAAAATATGAACGTATTGTTTCAGACATGTCCTCAGTTGTCCGCCCCAGAAGAGTGTGGCGACGGATCGGTTGGAAAGATATTTCCTATTACTGCTTGGAATCCTTTACATATGGCGGAGTAATAAGACAAAGTCATCCTAGTTAAGTTTGGACAAGCGCGTGTTAACCACGCGAAAACTTAGTTATGTTCGGCAGATCATCCTCCACGCTGCTGGCATACCTGAGAAACTTGGGATATAGTCAACAGTTTTTACGTTAACACAGCAACTGCAGCATAATCCAACAGCATTCGGCGACACTGATACTGTAAATAATGTCTACGAAGGAGGCGCCAATAACCGCTTGCTCTTTTTCATTGTAGCCAGTAAGTGGGGAACGCAGCAGCCAGTCATATCTTTTCGATCGGCGTGCAGTCGCAGCGACTGCATAATGTAAAAAAAACATTCAAAACTGGCAGAACATTCCTGCCACGAGAGAAACCACCATGCAGCGTCAATTTCCAGTTTATTCTTATCATTGCAGTCGCCATGTAACCGCACAATAACGACGCGACATGCATAGCGCGCAGTATACGCGACCGGCGCGTGTGACACAACATGCCGCTGCGAGGGGGAAACGGCGGCGCGGAGTGCTACAAAGCGTGTCCTCACCCTGAAAGCGGAGGCGAGGCGAGCGGGCATCGAGGCACCCTAACCGCTCCGGCGTTGCGACCGCCGTTCACTCCGAAGGAGAACGCGCGCTCGCACCTAGTGCGGCCCGCGTCAGTGGTAACCGTCAAGCCTTTATATTTTGCCTCTTACGCTTTACTCAAAGACCGCGTAGTCAGCCCCTTTGCATTTGGAGAAATTTGAAACAACGGATTAACGTTAGCGCGCTCTCTCCTTGAGCCCGACTGTGTATAGTCGAACGTATGCTTCGAGCACAGACGTCAACACGTTCTGCCCTTATATTTGGCTAAAAAACAACGCTTTCAGCTTCTATAGTTCGTCTTCCGGCAGATTCTTTAAGAGTGTGTAGTGTGATATGCGGCATGAAGGAGCACAGCACGTTGCAAGCACGCTACGTCTAAGATTTCCTCTTGGAAAGGCATTTTGAAGTTTCGTGGCGTATCACGACCGCCCGTCGTACACCATTGCAGTGCAAAAATTAAGTCACTTGTTTACAGTAACTGCAAGCATGAACTAACTGCCATCCAAGCAAAATTAGTTAGGAACTGCGCTCTGTCTTAATAAAATCGGCCTTTACGAGTGAGCAGACTTATCTGAGAAGCGGTGACTACCAGCTCTGCATTAATTTCCTGTATTTCTGTAGCCTCGTCATGGCTTTCGATAAGCCTCCCGTGAGCATAAGCTTTCCTCACGTCATTCAGGAAACAAAGTACCACCATAAAAAGGAGTTTTGCGCAACTTAACGGAGCTCCACTAAACCTCACAGCAATTGGCGTCATACCAGCTGGCTTAGCTTACAATGTAAGGAACTAAAAATGAACATCTGCAATCCTTACGTGTCAGTAAATGTCCCTGAATTTAAAATAATAGAGGGCATTGGACATTCAAGTGCATAATCTGAGGTCTTTTACAAAGATATTTAAACCAAATATTTTAGGCAGTTTCAGGACTCGCCGCAGGTTGAATATACTTGGACAACAAAAAATGGCGCTCTTTATAGTAGGTGAAGTCACTCGTTGGACATACATACCTTCTGAAACTGCAATACTCAGTAAGCGTCAATATCTGTGGCAGCATACGCAGCTTGTACTGGTTACTTCGGTTACGTTCTGTTAACTTTAGTCAGGCCAGAATGACGAAAAGCAAGCTCGCGTCCAACTAGAAAATTGTTTATTGGGCTAGCTCATGTACCTAGACTTAAAGCGGCGCAGCGATAAAACAAGTGCTCGGTCAACGGATGTCAGAATGACGGTCGCTGTCGGCCTTACAAAATTTGAAGGTGACAAGGAACTTGAAACAAGCCTAATGCGCCTACGACAGTTTTGAACATGAAGAGAGACTTGAACGCGGCTGCAGTCATTCCAGAGAAATCTGGTGGCCTATCGTTTGACAAGAAAAGAGTAAAGGCCGCGCGCCATTGGCCTCGAGCACAGAACAATGCATTACAATAATTCTTACATGCTCGCACATTAGTAAGTAGCATTATTTTGAGATGTCGATACAGGCCTCACGTTTAAGGAAGTTGTGTTATATATAAGAGTGAAAATTAGTTCATTCAGGACGTGCGAAAAGCGATATCGACGTAATTAGGTACTATTACACCTCCCAGCCAACTATTTATTTGACAGTTCAAAAACTCAAGTATTAGAATGGAAAGTTGGGCTACTTGGGTTACGTTCATTTTAAAGGAAAATACAGCGCAAACAGAGACGATGGATGAAGAAGAGGTGCACAACACAAGCACCTCTTCTTCATCAGTCGTCTCAGCGCTGTATTTTCCTTTAAAATGAACTCAAGTATCGTCTCAAGCCACCAGCTATGGCGGTCTCGGATTTACAGCTCACACGTAGTAGAGAATTTTCTCCACGATATAGTACATTTTTCTGGGACGAGCAAAAAACTTTCGTTCTCCGAGTTTTCATTATCTTCCCTTTAGCGTTAACTTTAAATTTAATCACGGACCATGATCTATGCGAGAGGAAGTGATCAGGGTATTTCCTTCTGGATTTAAAACCACAAATGTTCGACATTGTTCTGACGAATGGCAGAGTGATTCTCAATTTTAAATGTTTTCATCGAGAAAAGTTTGTGACGATGAATCTGTACTCATGTGGACTGCGTTGCAGATACGCCCTTAAGCATCTGCATATTGTTTCATTTGATTTCGGTGCTGCGCTCACCATCAACCAGCGTGCTACAGCGCGAAACCAGGGGGTCTATTCTCGATATTCATATTCGCCGGTCGGCGCCATGGTGCCTCTCTGATTGGCTGTCAGAAGGGTCACTCAGCGACAAGGCAGGTCAAAGTGGGTGTCAATCATCGTCTGTTACATACGCACTTTTCGCGCTGACGTCAAATTGACGTAACATTGAAAAAACATTTTCAGCAGCGCTATTCTTGGTGCCCGGCCAGTAAATATAAGTGATTGTAAAGAGCAAAAGAAGGTACAACTGGTACGTATGAGAACACATGCGCTCGACTTGCCAATTTAGAGAAAATATATGCACACTGAGATTGGCCGCTTCCTGAAATCTGATTGCTTGGAACAATGTCACGTGTAACACGTGATACAGACACAATTTGCAGAGAAGTCAAATTGAAGTTTCATCAGTTTTACGATATGCCGCCATTGCTAAAAATGGCTGCAATTCGCCGCCATAATTTCGCCCGGCCAAAGGTACCCGAATTATATAAATGAGTGAAAGCAACGCTTATTTATACGATGTTTGGTCGCCGCAGTTTAACATGTATTTATTTGAAGCCAAAACTAAGCTTATAAAAGTCTTATTTTGTTTGCACAATGCAATGAAACGGCGTCATAGGGGCACATGTGAAATAAGCAAGAGATCAGAGCGTTATTACCCAAAGCTTAAATCTGCAGCCGCATCGAGGCGCTATCTGCTCTACCGTTGCAAACCCTTCGCTCGCAGTGAGAGATTATAGGTCTGTGCAGTTAATGTAACGTGGTCATGGCGGCGCCGGCCGTGGGTTTTGATGCGTTTTGCTGATTGTTGCATTTATTCATCGTTTGTTAAACCCTAGAAATGCGAGACGGGAGCGACTTTTGATGGCACCACGACGCTTTCGAGTTGTCTCTGACTGACAGCTCGTCTGCGCAATCACCAGACGATGCGTATGGTGTCGTCGCTATTCAAGGTTGCATTGCGGTGAGAGGCAGTCCCAAACTGTCGAGCTCTGAGGTGCGATCACCAGCAGTGAACGTCGCTGAACGGATGGACTTTGCGCGCGTGATGAGTGGATGGCACGATAGATGTTCACGTGGCCCAGCAACAAACTCCAAGAATTGTCTGGCTTCTCAACGAGACATCCATGTGCACTGGCGCACATATTACCGTGAACATTTGTAGTGTTTGTTCATTCTTCAATTCTGCCAGCACACAACTTTATCGTTTTGTTTGCGACGCAAGACGCGACTAGAATTATCTCGATTGATCTCGAAAGTTCGCTATCAGCTTTAAATTGAGCACGGCTTACAGCGGCGGGCATTCTGTTCGACGACCGCCGAGCACGCTTGTCGCTTTGCCGCCGCCGAGGGATACAGTCCATTGTAGGCGCAAGTCAGCCATTGGCAATAAACAGTTTTCTTTTAGAAGATTTTTTGTCCGTCTTCATCGCTCCTTCGACTGCCGTCACCACTACGTGACATCTGGTGGAGGTGCTGGGAACCCTTCCATGTTCCGGATGGCCCCTTCAAGTCGGGACGCCTGCCCCCTGTGCTTAGCACCGCAGGACGGGCCAGCAGTAATCCTAGCCAGCCGACGTCTCCAGGGAGAGCAGCCTGAGTTGGGGACCCTGCCGGATTGCACCAGACAGCGAAAGGACGCCGCTGCGAGCACCACTACCTCCCCAAAGATGTCGACCCCGATCATACTGCAGCAGCCGCGGGCGCAGCCAACTTTCAATGGATCCCTAGGCGAAGATCCTGAGGAATGGTTGGACCGATTTGAGCACGTGTCGTCATTCAACAAGTGGGATGATGCGGCAAAAATTGGACACGTGTTTTTCTCATTGGATGGCTCCGCACGCACGTGGTACGAAAACTACGAGTCGTCCCTTACGACATGGGAGCTATTCAAGAGAGAACTATTGAAGGTATTCCCCAGTGTCATGAGGAAAGAAAGAGCCGAGCGACTCCTCGAGTCCAGGATCCAGCTCTGAATGAGCCCGTCCGCGGTTACGTCGAGGAGATGAAGCGCCTATTTCGTCGCGCCGACCCTGAGAGGACCGAGGAAAAGAAAGTTCAGTTTTTCCGAGGAAAAGAAAGTTCAGTTTTTAATGCGCGACGTAAAAGAACAACTCTTTCGCAGCCTCGTCCGCCAGCCGCCAAAAATAGTCGAGGAATTCAGGCAAGAAGTCTGCACGATTCAGAAGACCCTCGACGTCCGAGCTCGGCAGTACAATTGCCCTTCCTCTGCCTGTGCAGTCCGTTCGGACACGACGGCCACCACCAGCGACAGCTTGCGAGACGTTATCCGCGAAATTGTCCGAGAGGAGCCACGCCGATTACTGCCATCCTCCCCACAGCCACAAGCAGCGACTCTGATGGATGTGGTACGGGAAGAAGTGGAACGGGCACTTGGCACCCCGACGGCCAAAGAAGCCCAGGCCATGACCTACGCCGCTCCACTAATGACTCTTCAGCCCCAACGACCACCCATGCATTCTGTCCGACATGAACAGCTTGTTCCCGAATGCCATTTCCCTGCCCCCACCCACGCAGCCTACGTTCAACGCTCAAGCCCCAGGAAATGCGACGCCTGGAGGACTTCCCACAACCGGCCGTTGTGCTTCCATTGCGGAGAGGCCAGCAATTTTCTTCGTCACTGCCCGTACCGACGTATCGGTCTCCGAGGATTTGCCTTTAACGCCCCACGACCACGCTTCTGCCAACGTCCGCAGGAAATCGACGAGTACCTGCGTCGAGAGGAGCACACGCCGAACCGCTTTTCGTGCTCACCATCCCCGTCAACCTCGCACTTTGCGTCGCCACGCCGCAGCTACGCTGCCGCGGTACGAGGAAGGTCGCCAATCCCCCGTAGGGGAAACTAAAGGCAGCAACCTCTGGAGGTGAGGTTGTTGACGAGCGAAACGCTGAAGATCCTCCACCGACCACCCCCCATTAAGACGCTGCACCCACGACGCCGCATGAAGAACCTACACTCGCTGCACCTACGCCGCACAAAATGACAACCCCGACCACGACGCAAACCGCCTTCAAAACGACGCCGCCACCCATAAAAGCTTCCACCACACGCCCCACCCGCGACTCGCATACGCAACGAAGCCGTGACCCGACGCCGAGAGCGACATGCAGTGCAAGAGTCAGGACCTCCGACTTAGAAGTGACTATCGACGGCCGGAAAGTTACCGCTCTAGCCGACACTCGATCCGATTACTCGGTGTTGAATGGAGCATTCGCTGCGCATCTGAGAAACGACACAACGGCTTGGGATGGTCCACAAATTCGTACCGCGGGGGGCCGCCTTATTACGCCATCAGGACGATGCACAGCGCGAGTGACTGTCAACGGACATACCTATCTTTCGACCTTTGTTGTGCTAGCGCAATGCTTCTGCGAAGTGATCTTGGGTACGGATTTCCTTAATGAGCATCAGGCGATCATCGGCCTGCAATCCAAGCTGATCACGTTTCCGACGGACGAAGCCATCGCTTCGATGAAAACTCGGAAAAATCACGTTGCCCTGAGTATCCTAGAGGAAGAAGTGAGCGTCACACACTGTTCAAGCGTTATCGTGACCGTAGGCGTCAGGAAAGCCATTAACGCTGATGCCATTATCGAGAGGAGCATGTAGTTGCTTCTAGACCGAGGAATCAGCATCGCAAGAGGCATAGCACATTTCCACAATGGCCAGGCCGAAGTACTGCTGACTAACTTCAGCGAAGAATACCGGCACATTAACAGAGGAGCGACGATTGCTTTCTTCGACGAAATATCCGACGTACGAGACTCCTTCGCCCTCTCCGACCCCTCCGCAGAAGATGCGCCTGACCTAGAGAACTCGCCCACTTTCGACATTAGCCCAGCCCTGCCCTGGAACAGAAAACACCAGATCCGCAATCTGCTTCGAAGCTACAGTGAGTGCTTTTCGACATCGCCGAAGGTCCGACAAACGCCAATTGCCAAGTATCGCATTTTAACGGACCAACACGTCCGGCCTCTCCGTCAATGCCCCTACCGTGTGTCACCGCGAGAACGACAAGCCATCCGAGACGAAGTCGAAAAAATTCGTGGCGACGACAAATACTGCCTTCAAACAGCCCATGGGCGGCACCGGTTGTTCTAGTGAGAAAGGAAGACGGCGCACTTCGATTCTGCGTTGATTAGCGCCGCTTGAACAAGATAACAAAGAAGGACGTCTACCAGCTCCCTCGCATCGACGACACACTGGACCGTCTCAGCAACGCCAAATATTTCTCGTCGATGGACCTCAAGAGCGGCTACTGGCAAATTGAGGTCGACGGAAGAGATCGCGAGAAGAGAGCATTCATCACTCCGGATGGGCTGCTTGAGTTCAAGGGGATGTCATTTGGTCTCTTTTCTGCACCAGCGACGTTTAAGCGAGTAATGGATACAGTGCTGGCCGGCCTGAAGTGGCAAAATTGTCCGGTATATTTAGATAAAGTCGTTGTCTTCACCTTGACCCTTGAAGAACGCCTCAAAAGACTCCAAAGAGTACTAGACGCCATCAAGTCTTCTGGCCTAACCTTGAAAGCAGAGAAGTGCCACTTTCCCTGCGAAGAGCTGCTGTTTCTAGGCCAAATCGTTAGCAAGGAGGTAGTACGCCCGGACCCACAGAAAACAGCGGCTATTGAATAGTTTCCACCGCTGGCAGATAAGAAAGCAGTGCGCAGATTTCTCGGACAGTGCGCATATTACTGACGATTTGTGAAAAAACTTTTCGCGCATCGCGGAACCCCTGACTGAACTGACGAAAGCAGACGTGCCGTTTAAATGGGAAGCGCAGCAAGCAGAAGCCTTCAAGGAACTTCAGCATCGTTTATAGCCCCCACCGATCCTCGCGCATTTTGATTAAAACGACGATACTGAAGTTCATACCGACGCAAGCAGCGTGGGCCATGGTGCCGTTCTAGTTCAAAAAAGCGACTGGCTGGAGAAAGTCACCGCATACGCTAGCCGTTTCCTGTCCAAGGCGGACGCTAACTGTTAGACAACTGAGGAGTGCCTTGCCACCATCTGGGCTACGTCCAAATTCCGCCCCTACCTGTACGGACGACCGTTCAAGGTGCTCACCGATCACCACGCGCTGTGCTGGCTTGCCAATTTGAAGGACCCTCTAGCCGACTCGCTCGATGGAGTCTTCGTCTCAAGGAGTTTGACGTCACCGTCGTTTACAAGTCCGGACGCAAGCATTCTGACGCTGATTGCCTCTCACGGGCCCCTGTAGATACACCGCCGCAAGACGACGATGAGTACGCCTTCCTGGGACCCACCATCCCCAGCTCTTTTGCTTAGCAGCAACGCTCGGACTCCGACCTAAAACGCCTCATCGAGTACCTGAAAGGCAAGGTTTCTTCATCCCCCGCTTCATTCAAGCGTGGACTGTCTTCCTTCTGTGTGCAGAATGAGGTCCTTGTGAAGAACTTTGCAGCGAGCAAAACAGCCTACCTCCTTGCTGTACCTGCTTGTCTCCGCGAAGAAGTTCTGCACATTTCACACGACAAGCCGACAGCTGGACATCTAGGGTTTACTCGCACCCTCCGACGCATTCAAGACAAGTATTACTGGCCCCGACTGTCTCCAAGCAACTCCGGTGGCGGCCGCAGAACACGCCGCGCCTTGAAAAAGTGGACATCGTCGTGGTGCTGAAACGAAGAAACACGGTCGACCTCAAGGCAACTTTTTGTCCTGGACGAGCCGGCGCTGCAGTCCGCAGCATCCTCGGGGATGACGCAAATGCTGGACTTGAGGTGTGGCCCGTTTGGGACCAAAACGTCCTTGTATGTGCACTGAAATATGTCTACGCCGCGGAGAAGCTACTCCGGGATATTGTGCTGCCGGTAGGGGAACGCGAGCTACCGTTCCGGGGACACCCTAAACTCTCCGGTGCGTTCTGTCGAGGCGTCGTGACTGTTTCGCCAGACGAAACGTCTGAAAGCGTTAAACGAAAACTCTGTGCGGAACAAAATGTGGTGTCTGTGTGCAAGCTAGGGGGAACCCCGGTTGCGGTGATCACCTTCGCGGGTACCAAGGTGCCACGAACGGTGTTGTACAGCTACGAACGGCTCGCTGTTCGCCTGTACAAGAAAAGAGTGCCAGCATGCCACCGCTGTGGCACAGTGGGCCATCGGGCCGATGCGTGCCCGCGACCGCAGCCGGGCCGCTGCAAACGCTGCGGAGTCCAGGTTCCCGATGCCACTCCTGACGGCCCGGCAGAACATGACTGTGTTCCGAGCTGCCTCATCTGCGGGGGCGGCCACCCTACTGGAGCTCCTGGCTGTGCCGGGCGGTTCCGGAAAGCCATCAAACCGAGCTCCCCATCCGGATCCAAACCGAAGACAAAGACGGGGCCTAAGCAGGCTCCTCCGCCCAAGGCCAAGAAAGCGCCAGCCGATCAGGAAACCAAGGCCAAACCCGGCACATCGAAACCTGTCAAGTCGGCGACTCAGGCGGTGCCCACGGTCCTCAACGCCAGGGACTTCCCGCCCTTGGCACCCGTCCAACCACAGGTGAGCAGTTGGAGTAGGGCAGTCTCCGGGCCCCCTACCCGTCCCTCCCCTACCGAGACCGCCCTACAGCAGCAGGTAGAGGAGCTCAGGCGCCAGAACCAAATTCTAGCGCGCAAAATTCAAGAATTAGAGGCCAAAAAGGCCGGGTCATCCGAACCAATGCAAGAAGCTGAGCCAGATGACGAGGATGACGGATCATCCGTAACATCTTGCCTCACTAGCGTCTCGCGGCAGTGCGGGGACACGGTAGTTGGATCTGCTGGTCGCGCCGCCGGCCTAGAGGCACTGCAGCGCCAAACCGAGCAACTGGAGGAGCAAGTGGCGGCCCTCCCGAATCAAGTCATGTCAGCAGTCTGCGAGTCCTTCCACGACGTGTTCAAGGCAGCTTTAACGCAAGCACTTCCCGACCTTATGGCCCAGGTCCCTGACTCGGTCCTTAAAGCCGTGCAGCCCTGGGTTAGCACCCAAATTAAGAACGCCACTTGCTGCGAATCCCCTCACCTCAAACGTAAGACAGTCTCCCGCAGGCAGCGGAGGAACATGGTTCAGGCTCTGCACCTGGTGGGTCGGTGCGGCCAATCGCTGGGGTTGCGCTGGCTCCCGGCCAGAGCTAGTCCGCTCGCCCGTAAATAAATAGAACAAAATGGCTAACAGATCTAATAGGAATGATAAAAACCTTGAAAAATTCCAGATCATCCAATGGAACTGCAGGGGTTTCAGAGCTTGGAAAAAACGGTCACACCTCCAGCTCTACCTACAGTCCCTAGGAGACATGCCGGCACTCATTGCCCTGCAGAAGCCCGGCATAGACGCTAAATTATCAGGCTACAGCACCTTTCAGGGGGGCGCCTCTACGTGCATCTTGGTGTATAAAGCTTACACCGTGGTTCAAGTCGACTTAGACTTGAGTACCGAGCAAGAATATACAATGGTCCGGGTGCTGCCTCTCAGACGCCGCGACCCGTCAATACATATCCTCAACATATACTGCCCTTCGCATAAGCCGCGCATAACGTTTAATGAAATCTTCCTTCGCGCGATAAAAATGGCAGCCAAAGAGCCTCTAGTGATCGTTGGAGACTTCAATGCCCCCAGCCTTCATTGGGGCTACCACTTCGAACAGGCAAGAGGACGTAAGCTGGCGGAGCTCATCTCCACCCTAAGCCTCACGTTGCTCACGCACCCGGCGTATCCCACCCGAGTGGGGAATTCGGTAACCCGCGACACGTGTCCCGACCTTTCTCTCGTTAAAAATGCTAGAGCGGCTGCTTGGGAGAACTTGGGAGATTCTCTAGGCAGCGATCACCTTTTCCGGATTACACTCATGGCGAAGGCAGCGCGCAAAAAATGGGGTCAGGCCAAGCTGACCGATTGGCACAAATTCCGAAATCACTCTATCCCTCCCGTAATATTTTCCGGCGGCTACGCGGAGTGGGCTGACCACATATACAACATTCAGAAACAACACGTCACAACACTACAAACCACCGAAGAGATCCCCGCAGGGGACACCCACCTCCTGCATTTGTGGGAGGCG
Source organism: Amblyomma americanum (assembly GCF_052857255.1). Lineage (NCBI taxonomy): Eukaryota > Metazoa > Arthropoda > Arachnida > Ixodida > Ixodidae > Amblyomma > Amblyomma americanum. The sequence goes on along the minus strand of NC_135499.1, from coordinate 97,450,087 downwards.
CGCCGGAGCTTAACTAAACGGTGGAAAAAGCAGAAAACTAATCGCAAATTCCGCGGCCGCATAGCCAAACTCACAGAGCAGGCTGCAGCGTATGCTGCCGAACTCTCAGATTCAAATTGGATAGCACGCTGCGACGCCGCAGCTCATCAGATGAGCTCGAAGGGGACGTGGCGTCTCTTTCGCAGTCTAATCGACCACTCCCAAACGAGAGGGGAGACGCAAAAGCAGCTCCGGCGGGCTCCGCAAGGGTATCAAGGTACGACGGCGCAACTTGCGGACACTCTGTGCACCAGATATCTCTGTCGTACGAAGGACCCGCCTGGGCCTGAGTACATGTACTCTGGCAGGCCTAATGAAACACTTGATGCCCCTTTTGAGTTGCACGACCTTAAGGCGGCTTTAGCAAAAATGCGCCGGGGTACGGCTCAGGGACGGGATCACATAACAGTGAACCTGTTGGCGAACCTATCGGACCCAGCTTACCTCCATTTATTAGAATACTTTAACCAGATCTGGGACGGGCGTCCACTCCCTCCCGAGTGGAAAACGTCACTTGTGACGTTTATCCCTAAAACAGGTAAGGCCGTGGATACGGACAACCTGAGGCCCATATCACTGACCTCATGTGCGGGCAAGCTTATGGAGACGATGGTTCGGGATCGCCTCTCTCCATACCTGGAGAGTAAGGGCGTCTTTGCAGTCACCCTGTTCGGGTTTCGCCCTCACATGTCTGCACAGGATGTCCTTCTCCAGCTGCACAGGGATGTAATACGATCCACAACTATGCAACACAATGACAAAGCCATCCTCGCCCTTGACCTGAATGGGGCTTTCGACAATGTTAAACACGGAAGCATCCTGGCTAACTTGAGTTCTACCGATTGTGGGGCTAGGGCCTACGCGTATGTAAGAGATTTCTTGACTAATCGCCAGGCCTTCCTTCGGATTGAGGGCGAGGAATACGGCCCTTACATGATGGGAACACGGGGTACCGCTCAGGGAGCGGTGTTATCACCGCTCCTGTTCAACATAGCTATGATGCGCCTACCAAGCCAACTGGCCCGGGTGGAAGGCATTCAACACGCGTTTTTTGCAGATGACATTACAATTTGGACCACTGAGGGGAGCCTTGGGGACATGGAGGCCCGTCTTCAGCAGGCCGCTTCCATAGTCGATGCGTATGCTGTGGACTGTGGGCTCCAATGTGCTCCAGCGAAATCAGAGCTTCTGCATGTCAGAGCGAACCCAAAGAATAGGACAGCAATACACATCTCTCTGTCAGGAGGTCCTATTAGAGAGGTGGAGGAGCTCCGTATTCTGGGCCTTTTCATTCACCACGGACTCAGACCGGACTCCACCATTGTGAAACTCAAGAGAGTAGGCGAACAGGTAGGGCGTATGATCCGCCGCGTTTCCAACAAGCGGGGCGGTCGGCGGGGCAGGGACGCGCTTCGGCTCGTCTATGCCTTCGTGAATAGCCGGATTCTCTACGCCGTGCCATATCTCTGCACTACTAAGCAAGACGAGGCGCTAATAGACGCCATCATCCGCAAGGCAACTAAACGAGCCCTGGATCTCCCGGTGGCTACCTCTAATGCCAAACTGAAGGCATTGGGGGTGCTAAACTCCTACCAGGAGCTGCGGGAGGCCCACCTCGTGAACCAATACACGCGGCTCATGCAGACGGCCCCTGGGCGCCGCCTGCTAAACCGCTTACACATCCAAAATGAATGCACTCCAGAGGGGACGGAGCGTATCCCGGTACTGTGGCGCCATATGCTCTGGGTCTCCCCGCTCCCCCGTAACATGGACACCGACATGCATGAAAACAGACGACAAGCGCGGGCTCGGGCTCTTGAGAGACAACACGGCTGCCGACCCGGTGTATATTATGTAGACGTAGCAGGGCCGTCGCCGACGGGATTTTACACGGCCGCTGTTCACCAGGAAATGCACGTCGATGGACTCTCTTTTCGAGCCCCGAATTCAATGCGAGGCGAGGAAGTAGCGATAGCGCTTGCTGCTGCCGCCCACGCCAACTCGAGAATCATCATTACGGACTCCCGAAAAGCATGTGATCATTACTTGGCTGGGGAGATCTCCCACTTAGCTGCTTGCATTCTAAGACGGACTGCCACTGATCCAACACCGAAAAGAATCATTTGGGCTCCTGGCCATCAGGGCGTACGAGGTAATGAGGCCGCTGACGCGGCTGCCCGAGCGCTTATTTACCCGGCTCCTCATCCGAGCTCTTCGGGCTCGGAGACTAACCAGCCCCTGCTGCGATTCAGGGAAATAATAACGCATTATAGCGACAACCACCACCTTTTCCCGGCCCCTGCCAAGGGGCTGAGTAAGACGGAGGAGCGAACTTTAAGGCGCCTGCAGACAGGTACTCCGCTCTGTCCTGCAATCTTAAAGCATTACGATCCTAACACGGATGGGCGATGCCCGCACTGTGGGGAGACCTGTGATATCTTCCACATGGTGTGGGCATGTACTCAAAACCCTCACCTCCCCCTTCCCCTATACCTTCCAGAGATACATAGGAGACTGCCCTCCTCAACTGCTCCTCGCTTGAGTCCCAAAGGCTCTGGTGAAACAGGCGAGAGACGGGGCATTGTCATGCGATGTCCCGGACTAGGGACGCCGACCATGTAGCGGGGCCACTCTGTGGCTCCCAAACTCTATTGCAGCAATTAAATGTTTTCACCACCCACCGACTGTCTGCCGATGTTGCACATTATGTGAAAACCTTCCGACATTGTCAGCGACAAAAGACCTCTCCCACACGACGTGCAGTATTTCTGGACCCCATTGAACCTCCCTCAAGGCACTTTCAGCAGATCGGCATGGACTTGCTTGGCCCTTTTCTAACGTCAACGTCTGGAAATAAATAGATCATCATAGCGACCGACTACCTGACCCGCCAAGCCAAGGCGAAAGCCCTACCGAACGGAACAGCAGCAGAAGTCGCCAAATTTTTTGTGGAGTGCATTCTTCTTCGGCACGGCGCCCCCGATGTGCTCATCACGGACAGAGGAATAGCATTCACGGCGCGCAAGCCATCCTACGTTACAGCCAACCAGCCACCGGAGGACAACTGCATACCATCCGCAGGCCAACGGACTGACCGAGCTCCTGAACAAATGCATCGCCGATATGCTCGCCATGTATGTCGATGCCGAACACAAAACCTGGGATGTCATCCTGCCTTACGTCGTCTTCGCCTACAACACCGCAGTGCAGGAGACCACTCAGATGACGCCTTTTAGGCTCGTCCATGGCAGGGAGGCCACGTCCACGCTGGACGCCATGCTGCCCAACGTTACAGAAGAAGAGAACGTCGACGTTGCCGCCTACCTTTAACGCGCAGAAGAAGCTCGAAGGCTTGCCCGATTACGGATCAAAGATCAGCAGCGGTCCGACGCCAGACGCTACCACCTACGAAGACGCGACGCGGAATACAAGCCAGGAGACCAAGTTTGGGGTTGGACGCCCATTCGCCGCCGGGGATTGAGTGAAAGGCTTTTGCGCCGCTATTTCGGCCGTTACAAGGTTCTTCGTAGGCTAGGTGAACTGGATTATGAAGTCATCCCTGACGCAATGACTGCATCCCAGCGACGCCGCGTACGACCAGAAGTTGTTCATGTAGTCCGTCTGAAGCCGCATTATGCGCGTTAAACAACGCTGTATTTCCATACTCTATTTTCGCAAGATCCGTTTGATTCTTTAGTAGTCGCATTATTTGGTTTAATGCATCGGGTCGATGTTTCTTTGAGAGGGGAGTAATGCCGCGGACATTTGCAGTGTTTGTTAATTCTTCAAATCTGCCGCCACACAACTTTATCGCTTTGTTTGCGACACAAGACGCGACTAGAATTATCTCGATTGATCTCAGCCAGGCAGAGCTGATTCTACGTTGTTCCGGAATGTTCTAGTAGCTTTGCACGCTTTATCTCAAAACTTCGCTATCAACTTTAAATTGACCACGGCCGACAGCGTCGGGCATTCTGCTCGACGACCGCCGAGCACGCTTGTCTCTTCGCCGCTTCCGAGTGATTCAGTTCATTTTGGACGCAAGTCAGCCCAATAAACAGTTTGCTTTTAGAAGACCTCTTTAGTCCGTCTTCATCGCTGCTTCTACTGCCGTCACCACTATGCGACAATTTGATCACAGCGGTGTCAGCAAGACAGCAAGACAATGTAAACGTCTGTCTGGAAACGTACAACGTGATGCCTCCAGTATGATTGAGGTAATTTAAACGAAATATATAGCGGTGACAACTTGTGCAGCATCATTATAATTCCGTTTGCATGCAGACTGAAAATAATTTCAAAGCAGGCGAAAGAGTATGCGCAGCGCGCAGTCGTTCCCTTAAGTGTGAAAAAAAAGCGTGAAAGCTTAAACGAATACTATAGCCCGGCTAAAGCATTGCTAATGATGTACATAAAGGTGATCTCGCTACTCAAGCTGAAATTTTCTTAGCAGTGTTATAGCATCAGTTAATAGCATTCACGTGGAAATGTCCGCAGGAGGGCGAAATTTTTTTTATATATTATTTCTGTAAAGGCATGCGGAAAACAAAAATATATGAGTCTTGTACATTTTTCATACAGGTGTGCTGTTCCTGCCGGTGAAGGTACCAGCACACAGGAAGCCTGTGTGGGATCCATCCATGACCCATTTGTGTGGAATATCTCCATTATCCTGTACTGCTCGAATGGCAATCGTCAGACTGGTGAGCACGTGCTTACTGTGTTGTGTCAGGCGTGAAGGGTTAACGTGTTTACATGGAGTAAGGTTGCGTACAGCTAGTGATGTCTGATTGCATTTATACATCGCTTATTCAGCAAGGAAGGACAGTGTAACTAGAACTGCTAGTCAAAATAATGTAAATGAATCATGACATAGTTTTCAGATGACAGCAGCAACACTCTTCGGCCTCGCAAACAGGACCACTAACCTTGAAGGAAACATGCAGATAATACTGAATCACTCCGTATTCACCCAACACGGACACGCACCGGCGAGCAGTGATGCGGGACCGAGCCACCAACAAGGGCAGCCGGGTAGCTTGCATCAGCATCAACATGGCCAACGATAACCAAGGGATAGTAATATGGCAGTGGAACTGCCGCGGCTTCGTCGGCAAAAAGGACGTTCTATAGCAACACATCAGGCACGCAACACGTAAACCGGACGTAATATTACTCCAAGAAACGCTCACCAACACGGCTACCTTAACAGGCTACAAAACGCAAGGCAGCAAAATCGAGGGGAGGGGTGTATGCACGCTCGTTAGGAAGCGTCTCACATTCGTTGACCACGAACTAAGCGGCGTCCAGATGGAACACGCTCTCATCGAACTGATACCCACAAAGCAGAGGAAACAAAGTATATTCACACTGAACGTGTATATAGAGCGGCCCGTCGAAACGCCGCCAACGCTTCCGAGCGCTGGTTCAGAAGACGCTCAAGATTGCCGGGTCCCGGACGCTGATTGCAGGGCGAGATTTTAACGCGGCAGATACGGCATGGGGGAACGGCTACAGCACAACCAAGGGAAGACAACTCGGGCAAGATGCGCGGGAACTCGACTTCACTTTACTTACGGATCCGGGGCTCCCGACGAGAATCGGTAACTCCACTACCAGAGACACGACGCCGGACCTGACGTTCGTCCGAAATGCCGGGACGACGGCTACCACGTGGAAAAACACGTCGACCGACCTGGGGAGTGACCACATGATCGTCGAAATACACGTACAGACTCCGGACAAGGCGCAGGGAAGAAAGCGAAATTTCAAATGGGCCGATTGGGAAGATTTCAGAAATAAACGAGGCCGACAAGAGTCTTCAGGAGATACGATCACGGACATCGAAGCCTAGGCCCGCTGGCTGGTTGCAGACGCCAAAGTGTCAACCAAGACCGCCGAAACGCAGGTTGAAACTTACAAGATGGACAGCCCCCTGGCGCATCTCATCGAGACGAAGAACTCTGTCCTGGCCAGGTGGAAGGAACAGAGACTCAATCGGAGACTCAAAAAGAAAATAGAGGAGATCAACCGCAACATTGAGGAGCACTGCCGAACGCTCAACCGCCAGCAATCCGATGAGTTATGCAATGCAGTCGAAGATCAACTACAGAACGGGAAATCCTGGAACCTGCTCAGGCATCTGTTGGACGAAACGAAGGCCAAGTCCCACCAGAGGAACTGCATCGCACGTCTATTACGCAAGGAGCTCGAGAAGCACGGTGAAGATGCAGTGACCGTCCGGTAACGAGCGAAGTACTTGCCGCACACTTCGACCGCACAACACGGCCCATATGAGGGGGATACGAACGCAGAATTGGATAACGACTTTAACGTAGATGAGATCAGGACGGCGCTGCACAACCTCCGCAGCAGATCGGCGCCGGGCCCCGACGGGGTGTCGAATCGCGCCCTAAAGAATCTCGACGACCGATCCATGGAACAGTTAACGGCATTCATCAATGAGTGCTGGCAGCGCGGCAGCCTCCCGCAATAGTGGACAACTGCGAGAATGACACTAATCCTAAAACCCGGAAAACCGCCGAGCCTCGAAAACCTTCACCCTATATCCCTAACGTCGTGCATCGGCAATACCATGGAGCACGCACTGTTTAACCGCTGACAAGCCCACTTAGAGCAGAGAGGGGCATAGCCACCATCCATTATAGGATTCCGCCCCCAAGTATCCACGCAAGACGCAATGTTACAACTGAAGCACCAGGTGCTTGACGGCAAGACGAGAGGCACCAGAGCAATTCTCGGCCTCGTCCTTGAAAGCGCGTTCGATAGAATCGCGCACTGGGCGATTCTACACCAGATATCGCGGCAAAACCTAGATGTACGCTCGTACAACTACGTTAAAGATATTTTTTTGACAGACAGGCGAGCTTTTTTAGCGGCAGGGGATATCCAGCTAGAAGAGCAAACGCTGGGAAGCACCGGCACCCGGCACGGCTCCGTCATCTCGCCCATGCTTTTCAACCTCTTCATGATCGGGCTATCAGAAAAGCTACTAGAACTCGAAGACGTCCGGCACACTATATACGCCGCCGACATAACACTCTGGGTGCACGAAGGCAGCGACGGTCACATCGAAACGGCACTGCAACTAGCAATCAATACAATAGAGGAATACCTTGTGGGTACGGGATTACGATGTTCACCTACAAAGTCGGAACTCCTACTCTACCGCCCTACGCAGAGGGGAACACCACCCGGGTGTGGTCGGAATGCGGCAACGAACAGACGAGAATACGAAGAGATCAGACTACGCACGAGCAACGGAGCAACCATCCCGATAGGGCACAGAATTAGGGTCCTTGGCATGATAATCGAAGCCAATGGCGTCAACGGCGAAACGATCACTAAATTACAGCACAAGACGGCTAATGCAATGCGAATCCTCAAGAGGGTCACCAGCAGAAGAAACGGAATGAGGGATGCGAGTCTCACACGACTCATACACTCATTCGTCATGAGCCATATTGCGTACGTCGCGGCATTCCACAACTGGTACAAGGGAGAAGAAGCCAAAATCAACGTCCTCATCCGCAGGGTGTACGAGATAGCACTGGGTCTACCCGAGCCCACCAGCACGCAATGCTTGCTCCAGCTCGGGCTTCACAACGCGCTTACCGAAATCGCTGAGGCGCAGTGCACTTCACAACTAGAAAAATTAGCGGGCACGAGAGCAGGACGCCAGATCATGGAAAGTGTCGGCATCCGCTACCATGCACAACAAGGCCAGAAAGTCGCTGTTCCGGACGCGATCAGACAAACTCTAAGAGTCGACCCGATTCTACGAACATCCACCCATAACACAACCGGGGAAGAAGAGTGGCCAGGGCCAGAGCTCTCCTATACAGCCACGGAGACGAAACGGTGACAAGGTTCGTTGACGCCGCGGAATACGCAGAACGCTCTCGATTCGCGGTCGCGGTCGTCGATTCGAGTGGCGAAACGCGCATAACGGCAAGTGTAGCGTGCGAGCGCGCAGAAGCGGAGGAAGCGGCGGTGGCCCTCGCCCTCACGGATCCGACGTGCACCACAGTTCTCTGCGACTCGCGACAAACGGTCAAAAAATTCGCCAAAGGATGTATCTCACAGACAGTGGCCCGAATCCTGAGCAATCGAAAAGCCCAGTGGGAGGAAGTTTTTCAAACCAGAATCCAGTGGCTCCCGGCGCACATGGGAGAAGTATCGAAAACATATCGCACCCGAAACGAGACTGCACACGCCAAGAAGCGCAAGCTCGCGAACCGCGCCGGCAACCGTCGTCCATGGGACAGCACCAAAGATTGTTTGACCAGCTACAATGAAATTACCAAGGCGCTCTGCCTGGCCCGCTGAACCTTCCCTTCGCCCAACTGTCATTTTCACATGCTGCATGTGGTTATACAGAAATGAAGTGTTTTTCTTGACGGAAAAGTCAGGCGATTGTTTCATGGTCATTATCTTCGAGATGACAATGCAAGGCTTGGGCAGAGTTTTGTCAGGCTACCCATTGCCATCTTCGAACTGAAATTTGTACCCGTGACGAAAAACCAATAAATTCTACATTAATTCAGGTGATCGTAACTGGAAGTATAAATTATGCACCTGGACGTAATTTCAAAATAAAGCTCCAAATGGCATTTTGCAGCTGGAAGGGTTTGATCGAGTTCAGTAATCCAGCTGGAAATTGACAGTAATACTACTAGTACGGAACTTATTGATTTTTCTGGGTTACGCGGGTGGTTGTTGGTTGGTTGTGAAACTTTCTTTCCAGCGGATATAGAGGAGCGACACGAAGTCGCCCCCCGCTTAAACGGCGGCCGCTATCCCTTGGGCAGCGGCGGCGTCTTCAGCCAGCTAGAGGAGCTTGATCTGTATCCCCGGGTCGGGGCTGAGCAATAGAGCCTCCCAATGAGCAGAGTCGGTAATGAAGTGACTCGCGGGTAGGGACTGCGGGCAGTTCCAGATCATATGATTTAGATCGGCTTTCGCATCACAATTTTTGCATTTGTTTGAGTAGAATCCTTCCGAATAGAAGCTACACAATTGGGGATTTGGATAGGTGTTAGTTTGAAGTTTACGCCAGGCTTTGGCCTGTTGCTTGGAGAGCGTTTTATCTGCTGGGGGGATCTGAGTCTTGCAAGCCTGTAGTGCTGCAGGATTTCTCTGTAAGAAAACAACCCGTCCTTGCCAGAGTATAGGGCGGGTGGGCTGCTCGACCCAGCTCGGCGTGACAGTTCTCGAGCTAGGTTATGAGCCGCCTCATTACCAGCAAGGGAAGCATGAGCAGGCGTCCAGATAAGGCGAATGCGCCGCGTGGGCTGATAATTTAGCAGAATCCGTGCTGCTTGTGGGGAGATTCTTCCAAACGTGTAGTTACGTATAGCCAATTTTGAGTCGCTGACAATGGTTTCTGCCGAGGATCCCACAATGGCTAGAGCAATGGCTGTTTCTTCTCCAACATGTGTGTGCTGAGTGCGTATAGTGCCCCCAGTTATGAGTGTACCACGTTCCGTGGTGACCACAGCTACCATCTTGTCAGCCGAAGAATCTGCCGCATCTACATATACCACAGAGGTATTATTAAGAAAGCGTTTGCCTAATGATTTGGCTCTCTCTGTACGAAGTTCAGCGTAGAAATCTGGGTGCATGTTCCGAGGTAGTGGAGGAATGACCAGAAGCTGGCGTATATGTTTGGGAAGGTCAGTTGTGGGTCCGCCTTGTCGTTTGTATGTTATGCCTAGTGTGGACAGAATGTGTCTGCCAGTTGGTGTGGCCGATAGTCGTTCGTACTGCGAGACGGTTACCGCTTCAATAATCTCGCTTAGGGTGTTATGAAGACCGAGACCTAACACTTTCTCAGTCGCTGTGTGCATGGGTAGCCCAACTGCCTGTATGACGCATTTTCTGATTATGGCCTCCACTTTTTCTTTTTCAGCTGACTTGAGATGTAGGTAAGGGCATACGTAAGCTATGCGGCTTATCACAAAGGCTTGTACTAAACGGAGAGTATTGCTTTCCTTCAAGCCCGAGTGGCGGTTGCTAATGCGGCGAATGAGTCGCATAATTTGCTGCGAAGTTCCCTGAAGCTTCCGAATTACGTCACAATTGAAGCCGTGTTCTTGTAGAATTAGGCCCAAGATTTTAATTTTGGGCACTCGAGGAATGAGGACTCCGCGAATACTGAGTTCGATGGCCGGTGGGGTTTGCGCAAAGGATCTGATGTTGCGGAATATGAGAAATTCAGATTTGGCTGGAGAGCACCGCAGCCACCTAGGGTCTACATAGTTCCCCACGATATCTATTGCATGCTGTAGTCTCTCCTGGATTTCGGCATCATTGCCCTCGGCGGTCCACAAGGTGCTATCGTCAGCATAGAGGCTGTGGTGGAGTTGCGGAACCTGCGCTAATTGGTGTGGAAGTTTCAACATTGCAACGTTGAAGAGAAATGGTGATAGGACCGATCCCTGCGGGGTGCCCTTGTTGCCGAGGGGGAAGTCATGCAAGTTGAGACCTACTTGAAAATGCGCCTTTCTACCTGAGAGAAAGTCGCGGATATAGTTGAAGGTGCGGGCTCCCACCCCGAGTTCATGAAGGCTCTCCAAGATCGCATCATGTCTGACATTGTCAAAGGCCTTTTCCAGGTCAAGTCCAAGAAATATTCTGGTGTCCCGCGTTTTTGCCTCAATAATCTGATGTTTGAGCAGAAGCATTACATCCTGCGTAGAAAGTTTTGGTCGAAATCCAATCATGGTTGGAGGGTACAGCTCGTTCTCCTCCATAAACCGGTTGAGCCGGGTATGAACTACGTGCTCCATGAGCTTGCCTACACAAGACGTGAGCGAAATCGGCCTGAGGTTCTCAAGGCTGAGTGCCTTCCCTGGCTTTGGGATGAGAATGATCTCTGCCGTTTTCCATACTTGTGGGATGGAGCCCTCCGACCAGCATTTCTGCATATACTCAGTTAGTGATTGTAGCGACACTTCATCCAGGTTGCGGAGGATCTTGTTGGATACTGCATCTGGGCCAGTGGCGGATTTGCAGTTTAGCCTGGCAATCTCTGCCCTAACCTCATCCACAGTAATGGGGGAGTCGAGCTGCGTGTTTTCCGGACCAGCATAATCTGGGAAGGCTTGGATAGGAGCATTGCCAATATATCTATCTTTAAGTTCAAGGAAAAGGTCCTCTGGTGGGCCTGCATACTCATGCACAAGCTTCTGCAGGTTCTGCCTCTGGGTGGTTCTGCTACCTGTAGGGTCAAGTTGATGACGGAGCAAGTGCCAAATCTTAGAGACTCCCATATTGCGATCCATTTGGTTGCATATGTCATCCCAGTTTTGTTGAGTAAGTTTAGCTCCATGATCCTCGATCTCCTTGTTTAGCCTAGCTATTCTTCTGCGCAGATTGCGGTTCCACCGCTGTCGTTTGAGTCGGTTCTCGAGTCCTCTCTTTGCCTCCCATAGGTGAAGAAGCCGGCTGTCCGCAATCTCCAGGTGGTCAGCCTGGTCTAACGTATGGGTGACTGCTTTGGCATCTTGACAAAGATACTGTACCCAGATATCTATGTCTAGTATTTTGGGGGTATCAGCTTCTCGGGCGGCTCTTTTAGCGCGGAACGTGTCCCAATCGACAAGGGTGGGGGCTCGAGCGCTACGACGTTTGGGGCCAGTTGAGGTCACTATTTCCAATATGTAGTGATCGCTGCCGAAATTTTATTGAGTGTTTATCAATGTTGGAGTGCCCGAATTTTTAGCAAAAGTCAGATCGGGAGACGTATCCCTGGAAACACTGTTACCGCAGCGGGTGAGGACTAGTGGATCTGTAAGAAGAGTCAACCCACACTGTTGTGCGGTGAGCCACAGTTTTCTACCTTTAATGTCCTCCTGTGCGTAACCCCAAGCCGGGTGTTGGGCATTAAAGTCTCCCGTGAAAATGACGGGGGGATTGCCTGCGAGCTTCAGAGTTGCCTGAAAAAGCGGGCCGAAGCTTGCTTTCCGTAACTTTGGGCTGCTATAGACATTCAGCACAAACAGACTGTGGTCGGGTTTCCTAGGCGGAATTAATACGACTAGCACGTGTGTGACATTTGTGACTGGGGTATCGTGCTGTACTACCGTAATATTTCGTTTGACAAGAGTCGTGACTCCAAGCGTTCCACCCCCCGATGAAAATTATTGATACCCAGCTAGCTTGCTATTAGTTTGTGTCTCTTGTAGTGTGATTAAGTCCGGTCCGTCCCTATTGTTGAGGAATTGTTGGAGTACAGCTCGTTTGCGGCTAAATCCTCGGCAGTTCCACTGCCAGATGGTGTAATTGGATTGTGGCGCCATGTTGTTGCTAGTCGGATACCGCTTCAGAAGAAGCGGGTTTGCGAATTTTGTGAGGAAGGAGCCTGCTCTCTGCTTCCTGCTGCCAGCTGCCTAAGTTAATTAATTCCTGCCGGTGTCTGCATAATTATTCCATGATAGAAGTCTTTGTAAGTTGCACTTGAATGAGGGTGCTGTTAGTCTGCGTTTGCGCTTCTTCAATTTTGTGAATGGTGTCGGCTAGTGTTTGGCCTTCGGACAGGGAATCGCCTGCTTTTCGCTTAGGCGGGGGTGCCCGCGTTGATTCAGCATGCATGTCCGCTCCCGCGGAGGTAGAGGGGGTAGGGTTATTGGCGCCATCGGTCGTAGGCGGTGACCCAGCCTGCATTTGTTGCTGTTTTAGAGCGGCATTTTCTTTCTTTAGGTCCTCGACCTCACGAAGTAATTTCCCTACCAGCACTTTCAGGTCTGCTAGCTCAGAGGGGTTGGAGTTAGATTTCTGGGAGGCTTTATCTGCCCAGCCTACCTTTTGCGTGCCGACGGCGTCCTGGTTCAAACCGGGGTTCCGTGGCTGGTGTGAGGGAGTCCTGGATTTGGAGGTGGACCGGCCTCTCGGTTCCAGTCGTGGAAAGGAGCTGGATCGATGTCTATAATTTGTTCGTCCCCTGCTTTTGGAGCGGCTGCGTCGCTCTTTAGACTGCGGCGACTCTTGGCTATGCCGGGTCAGATGTTGGCGTTCCTGTTCCCAGCGGCGTTTGCTGACAATGTATGGAGTACGGTAGATTTCGCGGCATTTGTTGCTGCCCAGTTCATGGCCCTTACCGCACAAGGCACACTCAGGCTCGCAGCTATGTGTCTCAGGAGGATTGGCCACGCCGCATCCGCGGCAGCGAGCGTTTTTCGGGTCCGGGCAAACGTCTCTGCGATGTCCGAGTTGTCCGCACAAAGAACACACTTCGTATTTTTTTTGTAGAGGCAGCAGCGAATCATGCCACCACCGAAGCTGATCCAACGGGGAACTCGCTCACCGTTGAAGAGAATGAGGACCGTCTGCGACTGCGCACCCATGCGCCGGACTCCACATATTGGAGGATTCCTTGGATGCTGAAGGTTCGCAAGGATGTCAGCGTCCGATAGATGTTTCGGAACGCCTTGGATCACTCCTTTACCACTGCCATCCGGCGTGGCGACATACGAGGTGATGGCGATCTTGTTCGCGCCGTAGATGAGCTCCTTGATGTTTAAGTAGCGTTCCACTCGTACCGCGGAATGGGTGGCCACCAGAATGGTGTGTTGCTTGAAATTGAGTAGCATGCAGTGTTCAGATGATTCTGCCAAGGTGAGGCCCGCGGCGTCCCGGATGAGTTGAAAGATGCCGAGTTGGCCACAGCTCTCGAGTATACGGAGGCCGCCCGATGGCCGGAATATCACCTTGGTTAGGCCCTTGGGTAGGCGAGGTAGGTTCGACGCCACCGATTGTCGGGCAAGTCGTCGGCCAAGCTTTTTCGCAGAGGAGTCGGCAGAGTGCCGCATGCTGCCCTGTCCCTGGGCGCGATCGGTTCCATTGTGTGCCGCGGGGTTATTCCTTTGGCGTTCGTGACCGGAGAGTTTCGATTCACCGACGGTGAACCAACCATATAGGTGCGAAACTTCTTCGGGGCTAGTGTCAATCCCCTCCACAGTTACTTCCATGACCAATGTTGGAGGAAGATCCCACTCAGATAATGCGGCACAGCCCCGTCAGAGCGGAGTCGCTAGGCCTGGCGTGGGCCTAGCGGGCCGTGCGTACCGGCGAGAGCCGAAACGCAGAAAAGTCCGCAGAAACAGGCAAAAAGGGACTTGCCGATGCGTCTGACGGCGTTATCCGAGCTTCGAAGACGAAATCCAGGCAAGAGCGGTGTTGACCGTCGCTGAATTCAGCGGTGGGAATGGGTGAAGCGAGGAGCGTTCGCGCGAGCGTCCGATCCACGCCGCGTCCGAGCCGGTTCTCCACGTAGTTACGTGCAAAATATTGCGCCCTGCGACTATCGCCCTAATCTCCGATGCCACGCGGGTGATGTTCCCAGGTCCGGGATCTTTTTCCCCTTCCGTGATTTGGGGTCCGGGATAAATTTGTGTGTTGGAATATCAACCTCCCAGTCAAACTGTGCGAGATCTCATTTTCATTGACTCAGCCATTTCCTTATTGCTTCATTTTAATTCGGGATATTTTTCGGTGGCTTTAAGAAAAATCCCAGACTACCTGTTTACCCTCTACACCCTTAGTGTGACTGGACCGTCAGTGTACGTGATTTCACCTTTTTGTTTAGCAAAGGTGACTACTGGGTACTCCTCTTTGCATGTTATGCAACAATAAGGTGCGTGCACACCACTGTTGAACGTTTATGAAAAGAGGGTTTGTTAAAAAATATTATCTTTTACACGAGGCATATTGTTCAATATGTAATGTTGAACTAGGTAATGATTCGCAATTTGGCTGCATAATCAATTCTAGGATTCATGAAGGACAGTGATGAAAATAAATTATTTTGGCAATACAGGCTTCCAGTAACTTTTAACTGTACATGTAAAACACACCTTACTCAGACAAGTTGCAACACCTAAAAGGCGTAGCAACTTGTCTCGCTTCCCAATATAGTAGGAGGACGCGTAAGTTCAGCATTTAAAGGCATTATATGACAGTGTTAATGGCTCCCTGCAGCGGTTCCTCTTCACACGCAGTCACTGTTCTTCATTCATGTTCGCACATGTATCACAATTATCTCAACACAGGTTGCACACTCTTGTCTATAAAATCTTGCACACTGCACTTCACCTACATATTATTTTAACTGGTTTCTCACTGATTAGCACATCTCTAGTTCACTGCAGTAATTACATTATTAAGCTTCAAATGAATCGAACAGCACACACACGTAACCCCCCTCCCCCATTTGCACCTCAGTACAGTCAATGTGCCAGCACGGTCTGGTTGGTAGAGTGTGCCTGGCTGGTGACCCAAGGGTTTTTGTAGCCAGACTGAAATATAATCATATTTTTTGTACGTAAAATCTTTTGTTTTATTAGGTGAAATAGTTTGAGACATATACGGACATTTCATTTAAATTACAAATTCTGTTTTCAGTTACTTTTATTGCAGATATACCCGCGTGGCGCGGTTTTTTCACACAATGCCGGCTGGCTAACGCTGGGTTTTTGCTGAATGGCAGCCTTAACGATGTCGTGTTATAAACCTCTCATTGACAGTGGTATGTGCAGGCTTTCGATACCTTTCTTTTCTGGTTGCACATATCGCCCAATAACATGTTGACACTAATTACAGTGCCATCACATGCCACACAGCACTAAAGGTATTGCCTGGTAGCAATCGCCAAAAAAATAAATTTTTTGTGGGAGTCCAAAACAAAATAGCAGCCCATTTCCACCTTACTTGGTTTGGTTTCATACTTCTGCTTGAACTCAAAGAGAAAATAGCCAGCAAAGCTGTAGAACAAGGTAATTTTTCAGGAAGCCTGAATTTTATGCACAAGCAGTTTCAGTGACTTTAATTTCCTCATTATGCAACCTGTTCTACCATTATATTCGTAGATGAATACTTTCTGTTCATGCCTCTTCGAAACTAAGGGTCAAACCTGCTTACCATGTTTCACACTGCCTTAATCGTGCTGAAAAACACAATTTACTTTCTATGTGCACACCCCACTGCACATCTTAAGTGTTCCATTTTTTTTCACGTAGTCAAGGACTGTACTAGCATTCTTGCCAATGCAGTTCACCACGATAATCTTTTGCACTTCAAGTGCTTCTTTGATCAAATAACATATGAGACGCACACGAGCTTTTCATTACAGGCAGGCCTTTTCTTATTAGAATGTGGTAATGTATTGTTACAGAGCAACTTAGATTTGTCCTCAGCATCCTTTAAGACTTCTGCCCACATTGCAACGCCTACACATGGCACGATGGCCTTCACTGAACTGAAGACATCGTGTTTTTAGCGTGGATAGAGAGTTTAGGTTGTTTATTTTAATGCACAGTAAAGTAAACTACTTCGAAAGTGAACGCAATTCATGAAGCATTACTCTCCTGCAGTGCACATTAGTGCCATCAAATGGTTTTCATTGCATCAGTGTATGGTGTAAATGTTGCCTAACCACATTGTAATATACCGCTTGAAAAAAAACAGCCCTAATATATATCTGATGAGGAGTGTACACAGGGAAGGTTATACACTTGCACACGAGGCAAAAAACATTGCTGAAGACTGTTGTAGGTTCCTTGTTGTAGCAGTGCTGGGTCACTCAGACGTCACGCTGACAGCGACTTAGCATCGTCACCTATTACTTCACCCTCCTGTCTCTCCATAAACCCGTTTCGTATCGGCAATAAACGCTGTTCTTCACCGGCTGGCGCCCTGCTCACGTGATGGCAGCGGTCCCTAGTCGGCATGTCGACGCCAGCGTCCCTTCCAGCTTCCCTTCTTCCGCCATCGAAACCCTTGAACACATCAGACAACGCTTGACTAGGATGGCAAACGTGGATGAGTGAGCTCACGTTGTTTTCTACCGCTACTCAGCCGAACAAGCAGAGCAAAGAGGTGCAGGCAGCCACACTGCTAGTGGCGGTTGGTGAACAAGATAGAAAAGCGTACATCACGTTCAAGTTTGAAGCAGGAGAAGACAAAAATGACGTCGGTGCAGGAATACAAATACTGGAAAAAAAACTGCAAATTTGGATAGCTAGAAGACCGTATGCTGCGCAGCCGCATTATTTTGGGCATTCTAGACAGAAACTTGCAGCAAAAGTTGATCTCTGAGAACCCGTCCTATCAGAAGACTGTCGAAATCTGTCGCGCCCTAGAACAAGGGAAAGAAGAGTTCCGCAAAATAAGCGATGCGGCAGGAAGCACCCATGAAATGAGAGCTGATGCAGTAGCTGCTAAAAACGACGTCTGCAATAGGTGCGATTATAAGACGCACCGTAGCGAAATATGCCCCGCGAACAGTAAAACTTGCAAAAAATTCGGCAGGCGGAACCACTCCGCACAAGTATGCAAGTCGTTGCCGCATTCACGAGGAGCAATTCAGAGAAGAATATATTTGCAGGAGCTGCAGGTAGAAGACGAGGATTATTTCTTAGAAGCTTTGACAGTGCACACACTGACGGCAGACAACTGGAGTGCGATTGTGGACATTGAAGGGACATCAATGAAGTGCAAATATGACACGGGAGCAAACTGCTGCGTTATTTCAAGAAAGAACATTAGGAAACTGCCAGATAAGCCAGAACAGAGCTGCCTCGTCACGCTTACGGCATTTTTTCGACACAAAACTACTTCCCGTGGGAAAGTACTGTTGTTTCTGCAAACGGCAAAGCTCACGAAGAAACATTTTTCATTGTGGAGCAGGACCTGCCGGTAACACTGAGTGGTACAGCAGCCCAACGTTTGGGGTTTATCAGCCGCTTGCAGAGCATTCAGCATGACCAACTCTACCCACCAGCACAGCCTTTTGCAGACGTCTTCAAAGGCTTCTGCTTCTGCAGCTAAAAGACGGCGAGTACAACATGAAGCTGAAGCCTGGTGCTGCTGGTGTCCTCGTGCCAGCTAGAAGAGTTCCGGTGGCCCGTCAAGACAAGATGAAAGCGGAACTACAGCGCATGGAAGAGCAACGCGTGTTACCAAAATTAACCGTGCCTACTGATTGGTCTAGTTCTATGCGCACAGTAGTGAAAAGGGGTCAAAGTACGCATTTGCCTCAGTCCAACAGAGCTAAACAAGTCGCTTTTGCGAGAAAACTATCCTATGCCGACAATCGAGGACGTAGTTTTGCGGCTTTCCGGGGTTGTGTTTTTCTCTACTTTAGATGCCGAATCAGAATTTTGGCAGATTAAATTGGTCGAGGCAAGCTCAAAACTCTGCACAATGAGCACGCCGTGCGGCCGCTACCGGTTTCTTCGCATGCCGTTTGGTATCGCCTCTGCTCCAGAGATTTTCAAAGCAGCAATACACCGCTTGTTAGAAGGATTACCATGCGTGGTGGTAATTATGGACGACATATTGCTCTGGGGGAGAACAAAAGAGGAACACAACTACCACTTGGCACTCCTGTTGACACGCTGTCAAGAGAACAATCTTAGGCTGGGCCTGAAGAAATGCGCGTTTTTGCAGCCCCAAGTGCGTTACCTGGGCCACATCTTCACTGCAGAAAGCCTGTGAGTAGACCCACAACGAGTTCAAGATGTACTACTAATGCCAGCGCCCAAGAACAGTAAGGAGGTACAAGTATTTCTTGCCATGATTATTTTTGTGCAGCGGTTCATTCCTAGCATGTCTGATGTGACTGCCCCGTTCCGAACATTCCGCAAAACATTGCGTGGGTGTGGACCGAAGAGGAGGAAAGATGTTTTAAGAGGTAGCGGCAGTCTTTGGTAGAAGCACCTGTACTATCGTACTTCAACCGGAGTAAATCTACCATCCTCTCAGTCGATGCCAGCGAACTGCGAGTTGGCGCGCTTCTTATTCAAGAAGGCCGCCCTGTCGCTTTTTCGCCTCGGTCGCTCACAGGCGCACAACAGTGCTGTGCGCAAATTGAAAAAGAGACGCTTGATATTGTGCACGGTTGCACGAAATTCCACGATTATATTAACGGCCAGCCAGGAGTAACCGTTGAGACCAATCACCGCCCTTTGATGCCGATATTCAAGAAGCAGTGGCATCAGTGTCCTCTTCGATTGCAACGCACGAGAGTAACCCTGCAACGCTATCCTATCAATGTTATCTACAAACCGGGCAAATAACTATTTCTCGCAGAAGGTTTGTCGCAGTTTCCCAGCAAAGAGTGCATGGCGGAAGAGAAAGAGCAAATTCAAGTGAATGTGCTAGATTTCGTTTCTGTTTCAAATGAACGTCTCGGGGACCTCCTTACTGCAACCGATGGCGATCCTTCTCTGCTCCAGCTACGTGTATATGCGGAAACAAGCTGGCTGGACGACAAGCGTGATGTCCCCGAAGCCGTCCGCCCATACTGGTCATACCGGGAGGAGATACACACCCAGGACGGCCTCTTATTTCGCAGTAACAAGGTAATCATACCACATTTGAAGAGAGCAGAAATTTTGTGTCCTCTTCACGCCGCACATTCGGGAGCGGATAAAATGAAAGAGCGGGCGAGAAGTGTCATGTTTTGGTCAAGCATCTATGCAGATATCGACCAGTACTCCAAAGCTTCCAAAATCTGCCAAACGCATCAACCACGCATTGCGCGGATGCCACTTTTGAGCCACGAAGTACTTATCTTGCCGTGGGAAGCCGTGGGAATGGACTTGTTCTTTTACGGTGGCAGGCAGTATGCCATAGTCGTTGACTTCTATGCATTCTTCTTTGAAATACGCGAATTCCAACATGTGACAGCGAAACTGCTCAAATCATGGTGTGCGGAAATTTTCGCTGTTCATGGACTGCCCTTAAAGCTTTGCAGTGATAACGACCCACCGTTCAACAGCGCAGAATTCCAAGCATTTCTAGCCACGCTAGGTGTTGCACACGTCACCTCGAGCTCTTATCATCCGCGCTCTAACGGAATGGCTGAGAGGGCAGTCCAAGAAGCTAAGAAGGTGCTGAATAAGTGCTCGTGTGGGATGCCAGACTTCCAAATGCCTTTATTCGAGTGGCGCAATGCCGCCAGGGATACTGTGGTGAAGTCTCCTGTGCAGAGGCTTATGGGAAGGCAGACGATAACTCTGCTCCCGGTACCGGCACAACACATGGTTCCAGAGATGGTGCCCAGCAGAACCGTGCACAGCAGACTCCAGGAAACTCGCCAATGCCAGAGAAGCTACTGCAACCGTGGCTCCAGACACTTGCCTCCCCTATCGCAGGGACAGCAGGTAACTGCGTACGACACGCTTCATCGGACCTGGGCACCTGCTATCTTCCTGAGGCCAGCGGAGACACCGCGTTCCGCAATCCTGAAAACGGAAGACGGCCGGGAGATCAGGAGGACCCGGAAGCACATACGCGACGTAACCCCTCGGCCAGACGATCCTCCAGAGTCTGGCGACCGAGACGTCGCACTCGACCCCTCAGAGCTACGGCGAAGTACACGACAACGTCTACAGCCATGCCGTTACCCTCTGCCGGAGAGACGTTAAACTATTTGTTTAGGAAAACAAAGATGTAGCAGAGCTGAGTGACTCTGACGTCACGCTGACAGCGACCTAGCATTGTCACCTATTACGTCACCCTCCAGTCTCTTCACAAACACGTTTTCTATCGGCAGAAAACGCTGTTCTTCACTGACTGCCGCCCTGTTCACAGTGGAGTGCACAGGGCTTGCCAAAACCAATACACATCCAGTGTTATCATGCAGCATTTATGAACCTTTTGCCAGAATACCACTGCTTGTGTGTGATGATGCCTCTCTGAAATATTGTGCTAAAGGCCACGTTAGCCTTGCATTTCTTGCATTCTTTGTGTGTTATCTTGCGGCTGTCATGCTTGTGCTTTTTTATTGTCGTGTTGCTCTTCTTCCTTCTTAATTGTGGTGCTTGCAACTTCACAGTTCTCTTTATTCTGCTTTGATTCCTTCGCCTCACCCTGACACATTTTCATGCTTAATGTGCCACGTGCACTAGATAATGCGTGTGTATGTGCACATTAAGATATCAACTAGTATGAAGCGAATAAAGCAAGTGTCTTGCACACTGCATGAAGCTGTTTGTAATATGGCACAGCCCTCCACCTTCACTCTCCACCTCTGTATTCGTCCCGTTTTCTACGGTTGAGTAGCATATGTGAATACTTTTTTTCCATGTGACCTCTTCACCTTTCCAGACATTAAACTTTTCTCTCTTACTAGGAATGTTGCTGCATTAAAAGGAGCTTGCTGTTGCTGCAGCAGGTGCATAACGGTATCCTTATAATAAATGAATCACTGGGCTCTGCGTGAGAAGTTTTGTTTCTCATTCTGCATTGTGGTGTTAACTTCCATCAAAACGACCAGTCATCATCATCATCAGCCTGAATACGCCCAATGCAGGGCAAGGGCCTCTACCATGTGTATCCATTAAACTTCTCCTTTGCCAGCTGCACCTACAGCGCCCGCTTTTTCTCGGCCGATATACTATCATCGGGCGTGAGGGCCAACGCTCGGTGATTCAGCATAAAGTTGAACAGAGCTTCCAGTTGAAGAGCGCCGCAGCGCCGTGCCGCTATCGCCTTCACTGCTTCCGTCTGGAGAGTCCATTTTCATTCTGGCGCGATTTCGTGCTTCTGTGAATGGACAGAGGTACAGAATTTTCAGTTAAGTTGTCTTTATTACAGTTTTTTTATGCGACGAAGTTAAGTTATAAAGGGGTAAATTTTCAATATATATACTTGTTTTGCCTTCATTTTATGGGCGCACGAAGACTCTCCCCCTAGTCGCCGCATGTGCTGGCGAAGCGACAGTCAGGGACCGCCAAATAATTCTCAGTCATAGCGTTTTTCGCGCTCTGCCGCCAAGTTTCGTCACTTCCTGCGGGTATAGCAGCGGCAGCGTCGCGAAGAACATCGCTTCACGCAGTTGCTGCTCAACTATCCTCATCATTTTAGCGACTATTCGCGTCGCGTTAAGAACCAACGCCAGATCCATATATTCCTTCGCTGGCCAACGCAACCGTATGGGCTGATACGCTGAGACCGCAGCGCATTTCACTGATTCGCTCAGTGGCTGTAACGCACGACGCGTACGCGCCGGAGATGCTCGGTTTCATGCACGCTTTATGGCATCGGTGTTTTTCAACTTGGCGCCAAGTAGCAGACGAAAGTAGAGATTGTTGTCATACTTTTGAAGCGAAAAGCTTCACTACGCTAGTCAACACCGCGCTTAGCGCGAGCCGGCGTATGTCGGAGCACGAGTGACGTTGCGCACGGTGCAGGTGACCCCCGCCGACTCCGTCGCCTGACCTTTCGCTGCTGTTTCTCTCTCTCGCTCCCTGCACCTTACTGCGCAGGCGCCACTAGTAGCAACAAGCCAAAGGTGTTCTGCCGCTGCGCGACTTTCCTCAAAATCCAACTTTCAATTTTCAATTTTCTCTTTCTTCTTTCCCTCCCTCCTTTATCTCTTCCTTTACGGCGCGTTTCGGGTATCCATCGATATATGTGCCACGGTTACTGTGCCATTTCATTTCCCCAAAACCCAAACGAAACAAGTTAGCCGACGACGTTTATAGAGTTCATTGCCGTTGACAACTTTGCAAGGGCCGTTCATTTTCTCGAAAGGAAAAGCGCACAACCGGCTCCGTGGGTCAGTGCAGAGCTCAATATCGCTTTCATGTACGTGGCGTTGGTGCCCAACTGCACAAGCCTGCTTTGATTGCGTTCCGCACAATGGATAGGCAGCGCTCCCTCCCTGCCACCCTGCGAGGGGGCATGCAGTTAATGGTTGATCGCTAGAGATTCACCAAACGAACGCTCCGGCCTAGCTATTGCTGCAGTGCCGCATGTCAGCCGGAATGCTGTCAGCGCTAATGCACTCAGGCCACATCTCTCTCTCTCTCACCACCGCCACATGTATCAAAGAATGAGGCGTCCGCATATCCAGAGAGCCAGTTTTGCGCCTTTACTTTGCTCAAAATCACCGCCGTTTAGAACATTGTCAACACCAACGCCAAACAACACAGTGAACGCCGACATCCTTTGCTTTGTATATCCTCGATTAGCTGAGCTAATACACATTTTTTTCTTTCTTTTCCACTTTCGTCATGCGATTCTGCGTTTACGAACCTTGCCACCTCCGCGATGTACGCGTCACGGGTACGCCTCGCTCAGGGCGGATCGGCGTATATCGAGAATAGGGCCCCTGGTAGCGGCGCTTGGATTGATTTGGATGTAGGACTAACGATTCATGACGCGAGTAATGGCGATGCTAGTGGCCGTTAGGCTGCCCAGAGTCAAGAGAGTTCTAATTATTGTTCTGGCGGTGGTGGTAGTGGTTTTATTAAATATAATAGTAAAAAGGAAGGAAAAGAGTTTTGCTAGCCCCTGCATCTGCCATCGATACTGAAGCACCTGAGCTGGGGCAGCGGAAATAAAGGACAGCAGGCTGAATGGAGAAATGAAATGAATAAGGTGAGGGGACAGGAATAGAGGATAAGGGGAGAAGTAATATGTACAAACTATTTACACAATAAGAAATGTGTCCAGGTTGTGCGCGTGATTAGTTCATTTTAGAGGAATTAAATCACACACGCACACAGCACTGTGTTGGTTACAACTAGAGTGGGGCGTCCAGTTATTAATCGTTCAAGGTAGAAGTCGCGGAGCGTTCGGTCACTGCGTGTAACTACCTGACGGAGAACAGACGGGACGTCAAGCCCGTGTGTTCGAGGAATGCACAGAGGCTCACCAAAGTTCGCTCACGAGTGCGCGCACTGCCCTGCGGCCACAATAGCGTCTTGATGGAGTCTGGTAGTATGCCCTGCGCCCTATAGGCCGCGAGCATATCGCGACGAGCATCGGCGAACGCTGAACAGCGAAGGAGCAGATGTTCTAGTGTTTTATTGTTCTGGCTTTGAAATCGCCGCGCTTGTGGCTGTGGGTCTAAATTAAGAAAATTATTCAAATAATCGTGTCTTACATGCATTCGCACACATATAAAATGGGATGAAAGCGTGTAATAGTTGACTGCTTGAAATAATTCCTTCCTGAAAATGCAGGACTGCGAACGCAGGAATAAATAAAATCCAAAGGTAAGAATTTCAGTTTGTTCATACCCTCAAAAACAAACATATCTGTTTCTGGTAATTTGTTAGCACATTTCCCAAACTTGCAATGGGCTGTAAGAACATCATGCATATTTGAATATCCTCTCCACTTAGCATGCAGAGGATATTTGAGTCCAATAGTCGCCTTAAGTTGCAGAGGATAGCGATACATGGACAATGGACGTTAGGACCATTTGTTGATATCCTCTGAATATTCAAGGTTTACTGGGATATGGCGTGTGCTCTAATGTTCCGCTTCTCCACCGTGGTGGCCTATTGCAGAACCACGAGCTGCCCCACGAGTTTGTGCTGAGGTACATATGCTGCCTCCGCGCTTTGCGGTGTACACGCTTTCGGTGGAACGCTACTGAGCGTTCTATGCGACGCCGGTTGCAGCGCTCGCGTTTCAGACCGCGTTGCTGATGGCGTTCGGTGCAACCTTCTCCCCCCTTGCCCGTGCTTATAAAAAGGCCGTGAAGGTAGCGTTTGGTGTTAGTACTGTCCGACCCCTCGATCTGTGTGCGAGCTGTCACAACGTGGCCGAGGATACACGTCATCAAGCTCAAGTTCCCTCCTTCTAGAAGGTAAGCTATAATCAACGTAATTTTCATCTTGTGCAAAAAGGCCCTAAGGGTTTTGTGTCAAGAGGTTGTAATAATGTGCGGTAGTAGAGAAGCCGGCACAAGGTGTGCATGTGTTGCACAGGGTCGTCAAACATATTTGCGAATGCGGCCCCGCGTGGCCGCGCTCTGCGGAGCGTCAGAGCATCTAAACAAAGCGGTGCAGGCGCTCAGTGGCCCTGATGAGTGCTTCGTGTCGTCTGCGACGGTGAAGAAGAGCACTGTGCTTGCATTGCAGTGAAGCGCACCAGACTGTGTGGAGACAGCGTCCGAGCCCACCGATACGGCGTTGAGGGAAAGCGCACTTATCTCATTGCAGCGCGTTGTCTTCGCTTCGGCCTGCAACTCAGTGGCCTGTTTTCTCAGTGCCACGATGCTGGTGAAATATATGTGTTGCTGGAAACTTATAACCCTTTCCTGCTGGTGCAAAAACAGCCGGAGAAATGACATTTTTTTCCTGGGAGTATTTTTTTTGTGTGGGCCTCGGAACTAACCTCCATGATCAAAGAATGAAAATATTTACTTCGTTATGTTCAACCTGAACCCACACATATGTGTGGTCTGGGCTCTTATTAGTACGACTTGCAGTACAGTAAAAGAAATGAGTGCATGCGAATTTGCACCCCCTAAACTCTGGTATGGAAAGCTTTAAAGCAATTGCTATCGCTTGTCAGACAGCGATACAGCGCGTGCGACTTCCTCACAAGTTTCCTGGCAGCCTGCAACACCTAGCTTTCTAGATGGTGTCAACCATTTTTTCCAGAAAGTGGTCAAAACCATCTGTATGCTTGTCAACTCCAGGAATTAATTGCTGCTACGTACACTGATGGCTTTGTCAGCGTGCGCGTCATCAAGTCAATCTCCGTCACCACTACCAGACCTGCACTGTTTTGGTGATGGACAGATAGGTACTTCACCGATAGCGAGGCGAAAATCCACTAGCTGTATAACCTTAGTTTAAACAATATTACCAAGCGCCAATATTGCTCCTCGCAAAAAAAACGACGTCAAAGTGCTAGCGGCTTGCCTTCGATGGCTGCGTTCGGGAGCTACCATGCAGCTTGCGTCCCTGGTCACATCGGCAAAAATAAAAAAAATAATGTGTATTAGCTCACCCAATCCAGGATATACAAAGCGAAAGATGTCAGCGTTCACTGTGTTCATTGGCGTTGGCGTTGACAATGTTCTAGACGGCGATGTCTTTGAGGAAAGGAAAGGCACATAGCTGTACCCTGGATATGCGGACGCCCCATTCGTGCTTTGAAACATGTGGCGGTGGTGAGAGCGAGCTGTGGCCTGAATACATTAGCACTGACTGCGTTGTGGCTGACATACGGCACTGCAGCAATAGCTAGGCCGCGGCGTTCATTTAGTGATCAATCTCTCGCGATCAACCATTAACTGCAAGCCTACTCCCAGGGTGGCAGGGAGGGCGCGCTGCCTGTCCAATGTGTACGGAAAGCAATCAAAGCAGGCTGTTGCAGGTGGACACCAACGCCATGTACATAAAAGCGTGATTGAGGTTTTCACGTACTCACGGTGCCGGTTGTGCGCCTATCCTTTCGTGAAAATTAACGGCCTTTGCATAGTTGTCAACGCCAATGAACGCCGTCGGGTCACTTGTTTTGTTTGGTTTTTGAGGAAAGGAAATGGCACAGTAACTGTCTCACATACCTCGGTGCACACCCGAACCGTGCCGTCTTGGGTCCTTCGAATGCATCCATCTGTCTTACGTTCGGGTTCTCCCGGCAGCCATGCTGGTGTCCCGCCGACAGACAGCAACTACTGGTGAGTGAGCTTGACCTGTTTGCCTCGATAACTATTAGCACATTTCACCCGCAAATTAACAGATTGACTTTCTGCTACAGCGATTGCTGCGAAATCAGTTCCAGGTTTATTTATCGGCTTCTTGTAATATTTTCCCGCAAAAATAGGAGCCACAGCCCGCGCGTGTCCCGTCATTGTGCCATTGGCTCGGGTCCTTCAATGCGTCCCTTCCTAGGTTCATATTCTTCCCGCAGGGATGTTAGTCTGCCGCTGATAGACAACTACTACTGGTGAGTGAGCTCGACCTTGTATCAAAGCACGAATGAGGAGTCCGCATATCCAGTGAGCCAGTTATGCGCCCTTCCTTTCCTCAAAGACATCGCCGTCTAGAACATTGTCAACGCCAATGAACACAGTGAACGCAGACATCTTTCGCTTCGTATATCCTGGATTAGCTGAGCTAATCCACATGAATTTTTTACTTGTTATTTTTTTAGCTGGAGGAACAGGGTCACTACGTGCCGTGGTGGCCGAAACGCGCAAGGCACGTATGTCGGTGCACGTAACCCTAGGTGCATGGTCTAAATTAATCCGGAGCCTTTCACGTGGATCCTTTGTAGCCCATGTGTCGCTGGGGATATTAAAACCTTAAAACCCCATGATTGAATTCACAGTGTTTTTCTTTTCCAACGATGTTGTTGCTCTAGGGAACGCTTCCGGTGAGCGTGTTGAGCAAAAGCAACGCGTGCTGTGGATTTTATCGCCGTTTCTCTTGTCTGTTAACCTTATCGTGCTCGGCCAGCGCCTCCTCTGAAAGGATAAAGGAGGCGCTGGTTCGGCGTTTATAGCAGAAGCGCTCAAGGTTTGTTCAGTTACAAACGCTTTCCGCGAATGCTTAACGTGTTCTTGAGGAGCGGCCGTTGGAGAAACGCGCCGCTCGAAAAATACACGCGGACGCGGCTCAGCTCATCATATTCGATGACCGCTGTAGAACGCTTAGCACTTATTTTTTATTAGTTTCTAAATTTTGCCACCCGCCGCGGTAGCTCAGTGGTTAAGGCGCGGCTATACTGAGCCGGAGTACCCGGGTTTAAACCCGACCGCGGCGGGCGCATTTCGATATAGGCGAAACGCAAATGCGCCACGTGCTGTGCGATTTCAATGCACTTTAATGATCCCCAGGTGGTTGAAATTATCCCGGAGCCCTCCACCACGGCACCTTTCTTCCTTTATTAGTCCCTCCTTTATCCCTTCCATTACGGCGCGGTTCCGGTGTCCACTGAGTTATGAGAGACAGTTACTGCGTCATTTCCTTTCCACAAAAACCAATTTTGAAATTAAATTTTGTCTGCGGATGGCGGGGCACGCAGTAATCAGGCAGTGAGTGGCGAACAACGCAGCGCACATCTAAAGCGCGTTAACCACGAAGGCCTGCGTTCAAAATCTCGTCGTTGGCCCCGAATTATATAATTTGGTCGTACTGCACAAGCCGCTGCAAAATAATGGCAACGTATTCCTTGGGTCCGTAGTCTTGGGGTGCCACTTCAAGCTTCGTCGACACAACTCCAGCAAATGTGAGTCCTTAACGTCTATTTCCTTTGTTCGACTGGACTGAGCGTCGCCCTCCAGCAGGAATCAAAATGATTCATTACAGCGATGTTCCGTTTCATGTGGCATGCTCATCGGCATTGTTCTTTTGATGGAGTTTTTTTGTCTTCAAATTTTCATGGTTGCCTTGGCGAGCACAGTTCGTACTCGGTGATAACCACGGTGCGAAGGCATCACTTCGAAATCGATGAACATCGGGAAGTAGATCCGAATTACAGCATAAATTGAATAATCTAATGAATATATAGAAAGCCTATACTGTCTAGCTACGAGTATTTTGAATGAAAACCTCGAAATTAATGTTGAGTGCTTCATTCCAATAGCTGTCGTCCGTGGACACGTTTTCTTCACTGCGCACAATATGGTGTCTCATTAGAACGGGCTTGCGATATCCCAGTTCTACAATCCATTCTCATCGACACAAAATACAGCCAAGCGGTCTTAATTCGTGGCATAATGGAGGGACAAGTAGAAGGATAGGGCCAAGAACGTAGTAGTTATGTGGGGAACAAAAAATATCTTTAGTGACATGAATCGCAAGTCCACGACAGCGGCGTCCACTTCCCCGACGGGCAGAGAGCGCATTTCGGCAACGGTCAGACGCGAGGCCTAACGGAACCAGAAGAGTTTTACGCTTCATAGTAGACTGGGAAGTCAGCGTTCATAAAAACCGTAACTTTTCACTTTTTTTTTCTTCGAGGAATACTCCAGAGTTTCCTGGAAATGTTTCACCACGCGGTAAAACCGAAACTCAACAAGTAGCCGCCACCTGCGTTCATACTGAAGCGGGACCGGCCTTCTCATCATTTGGTACCAAACGTCGCTGTAAGGAGGGTCACGACTGCCAGCAGAGCACTAAGGTGCACTCCTCATTTATCCCCTCAATGATTAGGGTGGTGTCAATTATTATGCACGAAAAGCTACTCAGCCACCTGTAACGACGACTAACGCAACAAGCCCGGACGCCACAGACGAAGAGCTACGATCACCATACTGAAGCAGATATGTTCCCTATCGTCACATTTCATCATGAGTGCCACCGTTTTCAACGCAGATGGCAAGAACCGGGGGGGGGGGGGCAATTTCTGAGTATGTTACAGCTCTGCGGGACTTAGTGAACGCGTGATACTATGCCGCGTCTGACCTTGCGACCAGTTCATTATGGGAGTGGCGTCTTTGAGAGTCCGTGAAACACTATTGGTACCGGGATAATCAGTGATGTTATAGACGGGTGTCCGCATTGCGACGCAGTATAAACAGTGGCGGACGCTCCGGTGTTTGACTCAGTAGTACAATCTTGTTGAGAGGACATATGCAACGCCGTCCGCATCAGAAGTGCGTCTGGCGAGAAGTCAGCAGACATAGTCAAGGCAACAGAACAACTGCAACCAAATCAGTATGTGTGGTTTAGATGGTTTCCATTCTTGATTAAGTTGAGTGGATTGTTTTGCCTTTTTAGGTGTGCACTTTGTAATTGGCCTATATAGGTTTCATGAGACTAAATGCTAAAAATATGGGTGCCTTCGCCTAATAAGCGTTCTCTTTTCTACCACTCGACCAGTGAGCTTTGTCTCCCTCCCTTTTAGGGTTAGCCCCCGCTTCCCCCACTTTCTTTTTTTCTTCGATAAAAGTTATTCCCTCTCTCCGTCTACAAAGGGGAGACAAATTGAGGCGGAGCATGAGGTGAGCAAGCGAAAAGGTAGTAGTGGAACGCGGCAGCATTTCGATGCAGGCCAAACGCTAAGGCGCGCGTGTGCTGTGCAATGTCAGTGGATGTTGAGGATCCCCGGGAGGTTGAAATTATTACGGAGCCCTCTATTGCGGTACCTCTTTTTTCCTTTCTTCTTTCACTCCCTCCTTTATCCCTTCTCTTACGGCGCGGTTCCAGTGTCCACCGAGTTATCAGAGACAGATACTGCGCCATTTCCATTCCACAAAATAATAATAATAATAATAATTGGTTTTTTGGAGAAAGGAAATGGCGCAGTATCTCTCTCATATATCGTTGGACACCTGAACCGCGCCGTAAGGGAAGGGATAAAGGAGGGAGTGAAAGAAGAAAGGAAGACGTGCCGTATTAGAGGGCTCCGGAACAATTTCGACCACCTGGGGATCTTTAACGTGCACTGACATCGCACAGAACACGGGCGCCTTAGAGTTTTTCCTCCATAAAAACGCAGCCGCCGCGGTCGGGTTCGAACCCGGGAACTCCGGATCAGTAGTCGAGCACACTAACCACTGAGCCACCGCGGCGGGTTCCACAAAAACAAATTTTCAATTTTTACAGCAAAAGGAGGATAGCGAGGCTCTCGGTGACTCTTTTCTTCATGGCTTGAAGCTCTTCCAGGTTCGCCGAACTTTTCTTCGCGGTTTAAGTGCTCCCTTCATCGCCCCCCAAATCCCCTTTCTTCACGCTTTAAACTCCTTCGGTCGGCTCGAGATGGTGAACGCGCCAGCAGAGGGAGCATGGAGGTGCATGCCTTCTTCGACGTCCGTCGCGGAGCGGCGCAGGGCGCGCAGGCGCTAGGCCGTACGCCTAGGATGCGTGCATCGAGTGGGGGCTTTACTCGCCACAGCTTTGCACTTCGCTCCTTCACGTGCCGACCGAGGAGCGCGCTCTTGGCGATATTTTTCGGGTATAACTAAAGGACTTGTGATACGGCTGCAATGCCAGCTGGCCATCCCTCCACGTTTTCCATGCGAAACAGCACGCGGAATATCCCTGTTTTGAAGCGAAAAGCTTCACTAAGCCCGATTTTTGAGACGCCAGCGGGGCCGAAAACATGACCTTGATTGTAGCTTGAGGTCAAACAAGGAATTTACGCCTGTTTCACTTATCCTGGTGGGCACGCGAACTGCGCCGTAAGCGAAGTAAAATCAAGGTTGGTTTTAAGAAAAGAAAATGACGCCTGCCTCACATTGCGCCACGTCTCCCCCCCCTCCCCCCACCAAAAAAAAGCGAATTTTTCAATTTAGCTTTCTGAAATTTTCGGCAGGCTTTGGGCGTCGTTTGCAATCAGATTTGGTTCCATATCTCCGCATACAACGAGCACTAATACAGTTGTAAATATCACCGAAGCTATATTAAATATTTATGCTGTCTTGTGTGAGCGCCTTCAATGTCGTTTGGATGAAAAGAAGATGCTTAACAAATAAAAAAAAATGTGGAAACCGCCAATCGCTCGTCCACAAACGTAGCCAGGGAGATGCAGCTTTGCGCTTTCGACCAGGGTTAACCGGACCTGAACTACCAGCATTTTTTTTTCTTGACAGCCCCGTACAAAAACAGGTCTGTTCGAACTTCGAAAGCCAGGATCTGTGCAAATGTCAATGAAAACAATTGTGAAGTGTTTTATAAAAATTTCAATTTTTTAGTAATTATTGAGCAGTGCCTGGTTTGTCGCCTTTTCTAAATATTCACACCGCCCTCACCTCAAGAAAATTTTTTTTCGGCAAAAGTGTTTCATAGTTTCATTACGCACATTAGGATAAGTATCCATGATTTTTTTGAACAAATTGGAGATGGTCGAGCGCAAAGTCAGGGATGTTTGGCATGCAATGACACCATGTAACTGACGTGGATAGCGGAGAACGACTTCATTTTATGTGCGTGCGGTGTGAGGCGGATGAGATACTTTGCTGCAGCTGCTAATCTATGCGGAGACCGATAAATTCAATGTCATTCTTCTTGGCCACAGTTCTCTCATAATGAGCCTCGCGCGAAACTGTTCGCAGACTGCGCCACTCTACATCCATTTTTATTAAAAAACCGATAAACATCATCAACACTTGACATAAGTTAGAAAGAAATCAGAATATGTTTAACTCATCACGAAATTTTGGTTTATATCGATGTCATTGACTCCAGCATTAAGCGGGCTGTGTGACGGTGCATTTGGAAGCTCATGCGATCACTCACAGGACCCTATTCGTAGAGCGTTGTAATAGCCTGCCAGGCTGGTCGCATTTTCTGGTGCTGGATCCGCTCTGATTCCGGATAATATAAAAGAGCGAAGCCAGCAGTCCCCGAAACTGAGGTTGCTGATCGGCGAGAGGGTACTGCATTTCGATGGATGATGCAATGCCGTTATGCCTAAGGGCTGTGCGATGCGCGTGCACGTCAAAAACCCCTTGGATAATAATTATCAGAGGCCCTATCCGCGTCTCACATAGCCAGATTCACTTTGGTAAGCCTCATAACCGAACATTAGCTTTGGTAAGCCACATTACTGAACACAACTGCAGATGACGATTCATTCCTTTGCGAAAGGGCCTGAGACGCTATTAGCATTCAAGTTGACATGATTCAGTAGACTCAAATATGTTTGCAGGTATTGACATTGAGCTTACTGCTCTTACACGTGAAGTCAATAAAAAGACGTCAGCTGACCTAAAAGTAGGAGCATTTTTCATGAATACATTGAAATGCTTGGGCAGATTATCAGGAAATCATCATCAGCCTGACTACAGAACGAACGCCTTATTGCGGGCTGGATTTTATACTACCCGGCCACTGACGTGGCACAGTGATATTGCCGATGAAGGCACGAAGGAGTTGATGAAGTTGTAGATATATCAACTCTCCCCCTCTTACAAGTCCAGACGCACAGGTGGCCGCCGCTGTCGGGTCGATCTTTCTTCTATCTCTAGTCTTGTATCTATCTCTAGGCACTTCTATCAGTAATCTGTATCTGTCTCTAGCCTGCACAATAATGCCCCTGGGTGAAACGCAGCATTTGTGTTTTCAGTTAATACTCGCTACATCGTTTCCAACCCCAAAGACAGTCCCTAATACCGCTACGACTATAAAATATTTCTTGTAAAGTGACTAGATTATGTTTCGTATTAACTTTTTTTATGTATAAATCCTCACAAGCAGCTGAGAAACAACTTCAAAAATATAGTCCGTGGTGCCAAGTCATCTTTTTCTTTGTTACTTATGTTAATGTCTTGAAATGTTGGCGAAGCTGGTTTTTTTTTTTGTGAGCTTGTATGTCAAAAATAGTTCTGCATTTACTTCTTCTGACTAGTTTCATCTGCACGTGATGATGTGTAGTGCTTTAGTAAAGGCTAAACATCCGTTCGACTGAAGGTGCTAATATACCAATCCAATCGCATTTTTACCTACGCTGCCTGCCACAGAGAACGCCAGTAATTGTATTTATTGATAGATGTCAACTGGAAACTGTGCGTGGAAATGTGTTTTTCTTAGTAACGATGGGTTTAATGACCATAAGCAGTAGATACGCAATTATGGCCTCCTTTTCTGATGCCTTTTAAAGTATGGAATCGTGCAGGAGACACTGACTGCCTTTTTCAGTCATGTAGCAGTGCTTTGAAAGTTGTCAGGTAATGCTCTGCATTACAAACCAGTGTGGTCTTACTGCTGCTTCTCGGCTGAAAGCATGGCGACGAGAACTACAGCCACTCTGGCCGCCACATAAACAGCATGCATGTTTAGTAAGCATGGCAGGATTGTTCAGCTGGGAAGTGTTGCTGCTTGCATGCTGCAGCGCTATATACAGGGACTGTTCGCTGTCTGTGCAGTGCAGAAACGCAGCCGCACACCCACTGCTAGGCATAGTGATAGCATTGATTTTGCTCGTATACCATGTGCCCTGTCTACTTTTGGTGGCCGCCATTTGTGTGCGTGGAGAAGTACGAGACCCACTGTAACAGGAGACCCACTGAAATGCAGTAGGAGGCCCATTGTAACATGCTGAAACGGTTGGTTCTTTTTTACATCATTGCCCGTTTACTTTTGACAAAGACTGCACATGGTGTATGTTTTGCTGTGTGCGCACCGTTGTTATTGCAGGAGAAAAGCAAGTGCTTCGCCGTGACTTGTCACTAGCATCATTTGTCGGCCATTGGGGTCGGCCATTTTTCGTTTTGTTGTTCTGCCAAATTTTGGTACTTTCTGACTATCAGGTATTGCGTTTTTCGTTTTTTGTTCTGTTCCTCATGTTATATGTTCCTTCGTGTATCTTCATGTTCGAAGTTTTACCGCCCCCTATGTAATACCCTCGTGACGAGGGCCGAAAATAAATAAATAAAATAAAATTGTCCCCCTTTTTCTGTATAACTGTTTTCTGTGCAGGCAACATTCCCAACCTGGCCATGGACAGATTGGCAAGAGAGGTCTTTCCTTGCAAATTCTCCCTGAAGGGCTGCGCTGCCCTGCTCTCATACGTCGACAAGCCCGAACACGAGCAGGCCTGCGAGTTCAGGTCTGTTTCACCTCCAACTTTTTGTTCTTGTGGCCGCCATTGTTCTCCAGTAGATGTTTGCCTTGACTTGTGCTCTCATGGTGCAACCAGGTGGCTGGTCAGGGTTCGAGTGGCGCAAACAGCTGCCAGGCTTCACGGCATCTGTTAAAGAGCTCAGGTAGCCAACAGCTGGTAGGCATGC
Source organism: Amblyomma americanum (assembly GCF_052857255.1). NCBI lineage: Eukaryota > Metazoa > Arthropoda > Arachnida > Ixodida > Ixodidae > Amblyomma > Amblyomma americanum. Next base: position 97,415,598 of record NC_135499.1, on the reverse strand, counting down.
CTTCAGTGCCGTTATTGCTGTGCCCATTGTGCTGGAAGACAAAGCCTGCTACATGCTTCTACATTATGACAAACTACGAGTAATCTGCGCGTTGCCTTTGCCAATGTTCTGTATTTCCTTAAGAACAAACTTATCGGGCGCCACGTGTGACCCTACGTGAACGTACGTACTCATGCTGCATGTCATGCTGGCCAGACCAACAGAGAAGTGAAATAGGCTTGCTGCTCGCAAGAATTTAGTATGGTTATCCTCTGTTGTGGAGGCCGTGCTCAAAATGCGCATTCCAGAGACATGTACAAACAGCGCCGGTCTTGACTTCCACGCTTGGCTGAAGTGGGGAAACAGCACGCTACCGCGGAGTTGTCAGTGGGCGCCGATTCTGGGGTTCGCTTTGTTGCTCTATAAAATAGAGGTGGATAGTCCGGGTAAGTTTTTTCTCACTCACCTCAAACTGTATCCCTGCTGCGTTGTTCTCTTAATCAACGGCACTCAACTTCAGTTTTACATCGGAGTTTCCTTGCCTCACAGGCAGCATCGTGTTAGTAAGAACAACTCCTAATGTGCGCGAAGCCATACGGATGCGACGCTGAATTCGAAACTTTTGAGACTCTAACTGGACTAGATACAGCAGCAGCACACACTTTGTTCTGGTCAATTGTTTAAGGAAATACCCCTAGGTGGAGTAGATTTGTAACTCTGTTCCGAATTCGAGTTATTGATCAATTCTCTCTCGCCCTACCATAGGCTTGCTGTCCCGGTTAGCTCAGTTGGTAGAGCGAATGCTCCGGTGAAATGGTGGCCCCAGGTTCGAATCCTGGACCAGGACAAATTTTTTTAACTATAAGTTCCTGAGAAAGCTGCCTAGCTTTCCTTTGTAGCCGTAAGGCTGCACTTCGGTAGATACCCATGAGTAATTACTGCCTTGCACTTTGTTACGCTGCCAAATTCCGCCCGGAGTTTGCGAAATTATGTGATTCTAGCCGAAGGATAATACCTAAAAATCTTTTAGCATAGCGCAATATACGTTCCACTACTGTTAACAGCATCCACGGTTAGCTATATGCACATGCGCAGATGGCGCTGAGGAACACACACCGACCATTGCACAAACGTAGTTGGGTCCTCAACTCACCGTCGATTCGGATCACGGTAACGGATTACGCTGTGCTAAAACTAACTCGATGCTTCTCTTTTTTAGCCGCCGCGGTGGCTCAGTGGTTATGGCGCTCGGCTGCTGACCTGAAAGACGCGAGCTCGATCTCGGCCGCGGCGGTCGAATTTCGATGGAGGCGAAATTCTAGAGGCCCGTGTACCGTGCGATGGCAGTGCACGTTAAAGAACCCCAGGCGGTCGATATTTCCGGAGCCCTTCACTACGGCGTCCCTCATAGCCTGATTCGCTTTGGGGCGTTAAACCCCCTTAAACCTAAACAAGCTTCTTCTCTTGTACAGACCGATTTTCTTTTCAAACACAGATACTGAACGGCGAAAAACTGTGCGTGTTATTTTTCTCTGTACGTGAGTCGCACCGATGCAATAGCTAACAAATAACGCAACTTATACACCAGAAAATTCTGCATATATCTGCACCAAATGCTCAATTTTCTGCTCCAAAAGGCACTTTTGCTTGCTCCAAAAGCTGCTGCAAAGGGACCTCATCCAATCACATCACTCAAATGTATTTTGATTATCCTTCTCTTTTTCAGCCTGGTCAGATGCTAACATGCTAGTAAAATCTGACATCACGAAGCCAGCAATTTGCTTGATGTTTGTAAACCTGCATATGTTTTTTTATATGTTCACAGAGGAGAACGTTTACATTTTCTACTTTGTCAACATTGAGGATTGAGTTTTTTTCATTTTTTGTTATTGCAAAGTAGGTACCGGTATGTAATTTGAAATGTCAGACTTTTTGAATTCATTAGTGGCCTCATACTATTTCACTGTTGAACACACAAAATAAAATTTGCCTAAAGGCAAGGCACTTCTGTTTCCTTCTCTGCGGAATTCGTTTTATAGTCTGCTTTCTCTGCATCACTATGGCTGAGCTGCATATGACCATGAAGCAGCACATGACGAACCAGTCACAACTTGCAAAGGCTCATCTTTGACATTAAACTGATCATGTTCTTTCTTCTACTGTTTCTGTCCTTATGCGGACGCAGGCCGTACGTGTGCCCTTTCCCCGGTGGATCATGTAAGTGGCAAGGCTCGCTCGACCAAGTGACGTCACACCTCGTCCACTGGCACGAGGCCACGATATGTGAAGGTGAGTGAGTAGAACCAGCTACATTCATCATGCCTGCATGGCTAGAAACTGTTGACTAGGTTTGTCACTTTAGTGGAAATCATCGGCAGCTATGCTCCACGACAACTTTTTTTGGTTGTGAAGTGGGAACCACTGAGCACAAAATTCATTTTCTCTTCCTACGGAGCGAAATATAATCCTTGCTTATTGCTCTCCTCTTAAAACACGGTATATAGTGCAATACACTTGTAACGATATTGAGAAAACCGGAAAATCCGATCGTTGTAACCGATTATCGTTTTATCTGGACCAGCAGAAAAAAAGCAAAAGGAACACACCCTTGTATTCGCCCATGCATGTAGACATTGGCCCATGCATGTAGCCACCACCCCCTGTGCTCCTGTCAAGGGCGCACAGCGTCTTGGCGCTCTGCCAAGTTCGGTGAGCGAGCCACCTCCACCTCCCCCGAAGCTCCCATCAACAGATAAATAGGCCGCGATGTTATCGGCCTAGAGCATCTTGGCGCGCTGCCAAGGACTGCGATGCGGACTGAGCGAAACGCGGGAACGCGCAAAAGCGAACACTTAAAAGAAAGTAAATTCTCAGCCATGTCGGTCATAAACTAGTACGTTTGTGTTAGACGGCTGCTCAGCAGTGGCCAAGCAAGCTGCTCCCTAAAGCAATTGTGACTACGACAGCGCTTGGTACCCAAGGCTGTTTTTAACCCTCCCGCACGGATTTCGCCACGCCGGTTCCTACGGGCAGTTTTTACCTCATTTGCTTCACTGTAGACGATTTTTATCAAGCATTAATTCAGACAAATTTTGCCGGTAAACACTATCCGTGCGGCCAGAATCCTATCTTTGTATCCATTATGTCGCCAGTAATTGTATCTTTATATAGATTTATTTTTACACCAGCGCAATGGGAGAATTGATAAATCTAAAGAATTTGATCGCTATAGGTGGTATATCTGAAAAAGGGCGGAAAGTTGGGCGAGGCGGTATCGATTCATGAGAAAAAGAGCGCGAGCACAAGACGATGGATGAGCACAGAACACACACCGCGAGCGCTCGTGCAGTGTGTTCTGTCTTCGTCCATCGTCTTGTGTTCGCGCTACTTTTCTCTTGAAGTGATATATAGTTATATCTGGTATCGTTATAAGTGGATTGCTTTGTATTTTCAATGTTCATTATTTAAGGCTTGCCGTACAAAGGAGTGTAAGGGCCGCAATTTTTTTCCCCAGATTCGAGGGCCAATTTCGAGGCGCGAACCATACACGCGATGTTCAGAACTTTTTTAAAGTAAAAACACACCACTCGGGGAATGAGCGGCATTTATTATACGTTCAGTCGTCGCTCGCGGAGTCTTCAGACCCTGAGCTGGCGCTGAACTCTGGTGTACGCTCATCCCACGAGAAGTCGCGCAGCATGTCTGTTGTCAACGCGTAGCTGTTTCTTCCATTTAGGGAAACTTGCACGGCTTGCCTCGGAACGTGCATTCTTAGCATTTTGTGTTCCTCAATGCATCCTTTTGATTGCACCATCGTCGGACGCACTTCTCGGCCACGTCAAATTTTCTGCCCGCCTCACGCTTGCCGTCTTCGAGAGCAAATTTCCAGCCGTGTAGCTATTGATGGGCTTGCCTTTTATGTTAAATTGTGACGCTCGGCGGCAGCATGCAAAAGGCGCAACTACGTTGAACTAACATGTTACCACAACTCCCGTGCCTTTGGCAACCACAAAAAGCTTGATCTGGTGATACCAATGCCATTGTAGATAGGGGGAGCTCGCGGCCAGAATGCGGGCGGACCGTTCCTCGCAGCCGGAGCTGATCGCTGAAGCCATTGCCTGTGCAATTCAAAGGCTATTTCCGTGTGGGTTGTGAAAAGTTTGGGTGTGGCGCTTACAGGGATATTTTTTTTAAATATTTCCTTCGGGAATACAGGTTCCGGCCTTTACATGCGTTTCTACAATATTGCTTATGCAACTGCCAGCTTTCAATGCTGAAAGCCAAGGAAGAAAGATGTTTTTGATATCTTAGGAATTTTGCTACGCACAATAGTTACAAAAAGCCTCCGTTGATGGCGCCAGCTGCCCCACCGATAATGCTAAAGTTGTGTGGAGGAGAGAACAACGCGCCAGGCAGCTACACGCACCTTTCTGTGGCCGAACTGTTGGATGGAATGACACAGTTCGGATGCTTCACCCCTGTAGCCTTTCCTTCTTTTCCAATAAAAGCAGCCGCCAGGTATAGTCAAACCTCGATGTAACAAACATATTCAATTCTTTCTTTATATATCGGACGCGGTTTTGCCGTAAAACGGATATATCAAGCTGCCGAGTGCTGTTCTATTGCTATTCCTTTTTTCTTTTGCCCACGCGGAAGGAGAGAAAGCTCAGCTCGTATGTAGACTTTTATCAGCGTCACTCACTGTGCTATGCCTAAAGAATTTCGGACGCGCATGTCTTGCCACATTGAACGATACAAAAGATAAGAATACAAATTACAAAACCCAGCAGTGGGCTGCACTAAGCGGCGTTCTTGTCGAAGCTTTCTAACGCGTGACTGACAGCTCATCGCACGAATGCGCTCGCCTACTGAAGTTCCGAATACCGCTGACTTGGCTCTTTCAGCTACCAGTACCAGACGCCATCAGATCTGTCAGAAGGTGCTCTCCGTCGGTTCATTTTTGTGTTATTGCTCACGTTTGAGCAATTCAAGTCTCATAAGAAGCGCTGGAAAGGGCTTTCGTTCGACAGTCGACGGGTGGCTGTCCCAAGATGATCTTCGATTGTCGCCTCCCAAAAACCACATCTCTAGCCTACGAGAAACGCCATTGAGGAGAGTATATTGGTTTAGGGAACATCGGCTATACAAACCTACTACCCAATAAAGAGGCGATTTTATTACTTTTTCTTCATGATAGAAAAGCGCCCAGCGTGGTCTTTATTCAGCACACGAAATCGTGCTCATTAAAAAGGAAATGTCATTGCTACGACTTTGAGATCGTTTTATTATTTAGACGTTCCGGGCAATTAAAAATGACTGATGAAAAATGTGGACATAATGCAAAATTAACTGCGCGTTTATGCAAACTTTTTCATTTGACTCTCTTAAGTTCGGCGCTATCCACAGAAAAAAAAACTACTGTTCACAAGACAAAGCGGGCGAGCCCGCCTTTATGTTCTCTTTTTGTATTTGCCTAGACATTATTATTCAGGGTCACAGCGTTTTTAGCGCCCTTGCTCGCCGCTTTTTTACTCGCGAAGCCTGAGATAGGCGAAGTTTAACACCACCGTACCGTAAACACGGCAACTGCTGCCGTACGCAAATTGTGGCTGGGCAACGTCAACGCTTTGCTGAATTCACCGGACGGCTGTCTAACTACGCTACCACTGTCTACTATCCCCACTAGGTGAACAATTTACGATTGCTCAGGGAACGGGACCGGGTTGGCCCAGGCTTTGCATCGAGCCTGGCGACCCGGGCCTAGGCTCAGTAAAGTGTTAATGTAGCGGGCCCGTCCCGGGCCCGGGCTTGATGCCACGGGCTCGGGCAGGGCTCAAGCTTTTAGTCGCGACCTCGGGCCTCGCAATGTGGCCCGTGCAGTGCTCTAATGTGGACATTGACAAATGTCTTGCTCTAGAAGTTGGGCTTCAGTCTGCGAACACCCATAAGATCTGAAGCATGTGCTAGCAAGTCAGAAATTAAGAGAATATGATGCACCACAATGTGTTCTCCTGTCCATCTTTCTGCCAGGTGAGCACATTGTGCTCCAGGCGACAGACATCAACGTGCCGGACGCCCTCAACTGGGTAATGGTACAGTCTTGCTTTGGCCACCACTTCATGGTGGTGCTGAAGAAGCAGAAGTACGACGGCTACCAGCAGTTCTTCGCCATGGTCCAGCTCATGGGGTCCCAAGCACAGGCAGACAAATTCATCTACCGGCTCGAGCTCAACGGCCACAAACGGCGGCTCACCTGGGAGGCCCCGCCACGCATCATCCGAACGGGTGTCCAGGCTGTCATCGTGAACAGCGACTGCCTCGTCTTTGACAGCAGCATGGCCCAGCTTTTCGCCTACAGCGGAAACCTGGTCATCGAAGTGACCATCTTCTTGTCTGTACAAAATCACACTGAATGATACAGGCGCCACGATGAAAAGAAAGAGGAAGTAACAAACTATGAAGTCAGACGACATGTCAGACATTGTTTAAATCTATCAGGGTCATGCTCGATTACATTTTCAGAAATCTCTTTCCACTCGCCAATTGCGGCTGTTAAAAATATCCGTTAAATGCATTAGTAGATCCATGTAAGCGCCGGATGGTGTTCAAGTTGAACAGACAAGATGATGTGTGAACTGGTGGCACTACAGTACAGAATCATGGAGATTTGCGCAGTCTGGTAATGTTTATGGAACAGACAAAGGCAGGAAATTATGCATCTAAGGGCTAGTGGGCTGATACCGAGAGATGTCTTAATACTGCTGATGCTGTAGCGAAAGTCATAATTTGAAAACATAAAACAGACAGCGGGTATCTGTATGGATTCAAATTCGTTAACTAGGTGCGCCTGATGAGGGGACGAAATTGCCGATGCGTATTCGAGCTTCGGGAGAATGAGAGTTTCGTACGCAAGTTTACCAATGGATGGGGTGATAGTGAAAGTGACGTTCTAATGAAGCCCAGCGTTCTTGAAGTGTCAGCAGCTAGCGTGTAACATGCACATTAATGCCATGTTAGTTAACTAATCAGCACTTCGCCTGGACTCAAGTTGTGATATGATAGTTGAGTTGAGGGAATATGCATTGGAAATGTTGGAACCTTTACTTGAGACGTGCATGAATTTGCATTTAGTTATGCTCTGTTTCATCATCCAATCTGAGCACCAATTTTCAATTCTGCGTAAATCGTTCTAAAGGGTTAGCTGGTGAACGTGAGAAGAAATGCGGCACTATAGCATGCAGCTTTCGGCGAACAGACTACTGGATGATGCTATGCCAGAAGGGTCATTTACGAAGATTAGGAAAATCCACGGCCCGAGATTACTTGGTGAGTGGCGGAATGATACCCTTGGATGACTGTGTATTGAAAGTAGCTTGTGAGGAAACAGTTAATCCAGGATAAAATCAGCGGACCAATACACAGACATTTAAATAATACACAGGCAATTTAAACATTATTCTTTGGTGGAGGACGTGATCGAATGCTTTGGAGAAATCGAGAAAAATGACGCCATGCTGGAAAGACGAGTCAAGGTTAAAGCGAAGGTCAGAAGTGAATTTAATAAGTTGGGTCTCGCATAAAAGGCCAGGATTGAAACCATGCTGACTCGTTAAAAAACTATCAAGGTGGCTTGCAACTTCGGAGTAAATGACGTGTTCCATGATATTACAGACAATTTAATGAAACAGAGTGATGATTGGATGGATTGGAGTGGTGTCCAGATTAGAACACTGAGCCTACCCTGCCTATTTTCCAGTAATCCGGAAACGAACTGCTAGGCAAGGACAGGGTGGATATGATCTTTAAGATAAGGCTGGAAATAATATTAGTGGACTGAAGTACCTTTGCAGGGATATTGTCGGGGCCAGGGCTTCTTGAGAGTTTAAGGTTCTAAATGAGTTTTACGACTGCTTCAGAACTGATATGAATGGGGGGCATCTGGACATGTTTACAGGAGGCAGGGTATGTGTGCTGAAGGCAGGTACACATGTGAAAATAGAATAAAAATATGAATTCATGACATCGGAACGCTGATCAGTCGGCACAGGGGACCTGTCCAAATTAAATAAGGAAATTTTGTGGATTTTACTTCGCGAGGAGTAAATATATTCTAAAATTTTTGGGGGTTGGCACGGAGGATGCAGAGTAGGTCCTGCTGATGAAACTTTTTCTTTGAGCGTCTCAAAAGTTTTGTGTACTGCCTCAGGCAAGTAAAGTATTTTTTCCATTTAAGTTCAGAATGTGATGTCCTAGATGCAAGAAAAAGGCATTTTTTTCTTTCGAGATAGCTTTCTCAAAGCGTTTGAATACCAGTGTTTTCCAGTATTGCCACGAAAGAAACCAGAGGAACCTACTTCTTAATCAGAGATAAAAGTTTGTGCATATAAAACCAGTTTTTGTTCACAGATTTTGAAGTGCGAGATTCGCGAAAGGAATAATAAAATATTTCTGTTTGTTGAAACCAAAATGCCTGCCGGTTTGCAGTCTCGTATATATTTGATGGATGGTGTTCGAACAGGGGTGGGGAAAGAAAAGTCGGATAACAGCATTTTGTGATCGCTCACACTACTGACCATTTGCACTGACTGTATCAAATATGCATCGGTGGAAAAAAATGAATTCAGTTTGTGATAATTGCGAGTTGGCATGCTGACTGTGTTGGCATGTTAAGCATCACAGACAGGTCAATAAATTCTTTGGAGGGGCAGGAGGATGCAGATAAGCTGGTCCAATCAACATCAGGAAAGCTAAAATCGCCACAAATTTTATAATCGGTGTGGGGAAGGCGAAAATTAAATTCAAGAGGGACCTAGTGCAGATCGCGGGTAAAAGAGGTATCACAATCCGGTGGGCGGTACCGGGCAGTCAGTATATTTTTGCTTGCGGGAGGCGAAAATTTACACACAGGATTTCACGGTGATCGCCTATATCAAGAGGGAGGGAAGGTGAACCCGATTTTGTAAGCACGAGAAACCCACCACCTCTACGACCAGCCATATCGAGCCTATGAACAATGAAAGATGATATGTCAGCAAGCAGTTCGTCATTACTGCGGTCGCGCAACACGTTCTCACCGGGCAGAAAAATAAGGAAATTGGTTTTTGATGAAAGGAAATAGCGCAGTATCCGCATCACATCTCGAGGGACATCTGAACCGCGCCCTAAGGGAAGGGATAAAGGAAGAAAGAGGTGCCGTAGTGGAGGGCTCCGGAAAAATTTCGGCCACCTGAAGGTCTTTAACGTGCACTGACACTGCACAACAAACAGGCTCCTTTGCGTTTCCCCTCCACAGAAATGCAGGCAAACCTGGGAGCTCCGCATCAGTAGCCGAGAGCTCTCACCACTTACCCACCACAACGGGTGCCAGCCGGGACACCCACTTCGCTATTGACCAAAAAAAAAACAGATTAGGTGACACACTGCGAGTTTACTGCTGAACGTAGATAGAGAGCGATAGCTGTGGTGTATGGGGCATGTAGAGGCGAATTGGCGTCTCTAAAGTTGAGTGCATTCCGCACACTGGCTAGGCAGCGCGTTTTCCCTGGCAGTTAATGGTTGATTGCGAGTGGTAGGTCACCCAATGAGCGCTGCGGCCTATTGCTGCAGCGCGCGCGAGTGGAAAAGTTCCTGGGGAGCGTTCAGCAGGTGCGCATCGGCTCTGCCGATTGTGTGCTGGAGCCGCGGATTTTTTCCACCCCAGGCCAACAAGACCGGCACCACCGTGCGCCGGATGTCACGGGGGATCAGCGGATAACTTTTTAAGAGTTGGGATCACCCTTTTACGAAGTTTCGACCACGCTGGGCGGCGGAGCCCCTCCAGCTCTGCGACGATATGGCCTTGCGGCCCGCCAGGGATATGACCCGGAGGCGATGGCACCGTTCATCCCTAGAATGTGAGTGAGCCGATAGCAGTAAGCTTCAAGAGCGCCGCGCTCGCTGCCGCGTTAGGTCGCCGAGCGCAGGGCTATGCCCTAACAACGGCGTCCGTCGACGCGGCCTCCTCTGCCGCTCCCGCCGCCGGCGCTCGGTCCGCCAAATCGCCGGCGTCCTCTCAACGCACAGCGGGCCGCACAGACCGGCCTCTTACGACGCGGATGCCTCGGTCATTACCCAAACCGGCACCCGAAGACTTAGCGGTTGTCATCAAACCGAGAACTCGAGTATCCTTGCACGAGGTATTTCAGGAGAACGGATATGGGCCGGCGTTCATAGTCTACCTCGGACCGCACTCTTCGCAATTCAACACAGTTCTCCCGGTACGGGAGCAGAACTTGATTCTCATCCAAACACAAAAGTCGAAATTGCAGACAAGATTATCGGGAACTTCGACACCAGTATACAGAATAATATAGTGCCACTTACGGGCCACCTGGGGCAAGCGGAGGCAACGTCTGCTGCGGCGTAATCACCGTACGCAACTCAGACACAGCGGAATCCCTCCGCTGAACTCTCTAGCGGCGCCATGGCGAAATTCTGGAGGTACATAAGTTCGGGACGTTGAATTAAGCGCAAATCACCTTTTCTGGGAAGCAGAAGCCGCGCTACGTCCACTACGAGTTGATGCTCGTTCATGTCCATGAATATCAGCGCACCATCCCGGCCTGCGGTCATTGCGGTGTTGTCGGTCACCGCATGGACTCCTGCCCCGGCCCAAGACCGGACACAGGTGGAGTGTGCGGCCAGCAAGCCCAGCTCGCTGAGGCGGTACGGGTCCCTCACGAGTGTGTTCCGAAATGCTCTCTGTGCGGTGGAGCCCATCCTACGAGGGCCAGCGCGTGCGTTGCAAAGTACCAAACCCTCAGCCCCTGCGCCCGGAGCAGGCACCGAGGCCAATGAAGGGCCGCCGTAAATGTCGGAACCAGCGACCCCGCCAAACGAACGACAAGGGAGCCAGCTGTCCAGCCCCCGAACAAGCCAGGCGGTCCATCTACAGGTAAGACGGAGTTGCTTCAGACAGTACCGCCGCCACCCCGAGCCGACGTGGAGAAACGAACGGGTGCTCCCCCACGAGGGTCTTCGCGGACGTGGGCGGAACCATGATCCAGGGATCCCAGGTGAGCGGCAAGAGCAGGGCAGATCCTCCTCATCCAACCCCCGTTCCAAACCGTCGATGGAAGCGGCCGAGCAAGCCGAAAGTTCCACCTTCAAAGACGAAATCACTAGCCTACAGAAGCGTCTTGCCCTGACTGAGGCGCGCCAAAAATTTTTCTGCTTGAGGCCCACTCCCCCCGCGGCGGAGGAAATGCACAACGACACACCGGCGAACGCGCAGACTGCAACGGTGCAGTGTGCGCTTGAGGCGAGGGCTCCCGCACTGGAGCCCCAGATGAACTCCGCATCCTGCGCCTTAGAAATTCAAATCAAATCAAAGCCACCATCATGGCGGCTCTAGACATAATTCTGACCTTTATAGCCGCACACATGACCAAGCAAACTCTAACTACCAGGTGCACTGGCCCACTCAATCGTATAAGGAGCCACAATATTAAGGCTGGTAGACCAAAAGTCGCACATAAGGAACAGGAGCCTGCCCTCAACCTGCCCAGCGTGACGGAACCTGCTGTCATTGGGGCACCCGAGTCAGAGCTAGGCCCCTTCCTAGTAAGCATAAAATCTAGTTATAATCATGGCGGGTACTCCTGAACCGCGATGGTACTCACGCAGCAATTCGGCCCTCGTACAAACTTTACATTGGAGCTGCAAAGGTTTCAAGGCCCGCACTAAGCGGTCTGACCTCCGGCTTTTCCTAACAACGTTCCTAACTCTTCCTGCTGTCGTGGCCTTCCAAGAGCAGGGGACGCAGCCACTCTAAAAAATTACTCAGTATATCAGCAGGATGCGCAGAGCTGCCTCTGCGTACATAAAATTATACGGCCTCCTCCGTGGACCTGGGGCGCGATTACGGATCAGTCTCAAAAAACTGTCTCAATATTGAGACAGTGACGTCAAAATGACGACACCGAGAAATGCCGACCGCCGAATCGGCCAATGCGGAGCAAGGAGGCGGTGGGCTCCGCCTCCAAACCACTATTCGCACGACAAGGGACCGTAGACTAATGTTTTGCATTAAAGACGCAGTGAATAAAAACGAGTAATGTTTTATTTTGCTAAGAAACTGTATTTCAAACCCAACAGCACCAAGAAAAAGAAGCAGTGTTTTCATTTTTGCAATTAAGTTTGCTGTTCAGTCACTTTTTTTGCCGCGAAGGTGTGCTGTCAGCGGTATAGCGTGAACATGTTAGTCTGAAAATGAACAAAAACGCAATGAAGAAAACAAGTAATGTTTTATTTTGGTAGTAAACTGCGTTGCAATTTCAACAACACGAGGGAAAATTAGAAGCATTCTCAGTTTTGCAATTAAATTTGCTGCAGGTTAACTTCTCTTGCCATGAGGGCGCGCTGGCAGTGGCATAACATGAACATGGCGGCCTGCAAGAAAACAGCTGATTCCATGGATAGTTCCTGTTTTTTCGCGTGTCGTCTAAAATCAAGGTACTTTGCGGATGTCTTAAGTGCGCAGAAAAATCTAATTGAAGGCAGTGAATGCTACGGGCCTGCCGAGATCAACTTACAAGCAGCGCTCGGCTCGAAAATCGACGAAGACAACTTTAGTCTGTGTTCTCGGTCGGCGCCTATCGATCACCGAGTGACGTGTGGTTCTGTTTATTTTCTTTAGAAAATACCAGAAAACCATGAATCATCACATAGAAGCAACTGCCGACAGACAGGTGCAGCTGCTGATAGCTTGCAATCTCGGTGCGGGAAATGAGAGCCGACACGGCCTGCCTCTGTGGCAGCACTCTTCTGCCTCGTAACCAAGTGTTGCCGCCCACATCGGGCTAAGCACTTGATGTTCCGTTTGTATTTTTGTAGCTCCGTTCGGTTTATGTTCAGTTGTTGCCGTAGTTTCTTTTTTTTCCTGTGCAAGATGCAGAAATTGTGATGTTTATGCTCCACTTTGTTTAGAGAGAAAGGAAGCACTTGACTTGATAACTTTGCTATTGTCACCGAGGAGAGAACGAGCTTGTTCTATTAACGTTATTTACTGATCATGTAGTAGATCCAGGGTCAACCAGGAAAGAAGTAGTTTGCTTGTATAGAGGCTAATTGCAACTGGGCAGAAAGTTGAGCAAGTTTGTTCATGTTTGCTGGTACACAGCGCTAGAATTGCATATGATCCAGGGCAGTGAGGTAGGTAGGACAGGGCAGTGATGTGTAATATTGTATTTTGCTCAGCAGGCGGAGTGATGTTGGTATAACTGGGTTTGGTGAGGGCAGTGTTTGAAGGGCTTTAAATACTTTGCATAGCTTCTAACATGCACTTCCTTTCAGGTCGGAAGACCACTTGTTTTTTTTTTTTAAATTATGGTCCATCATATCTGAGACACCCTGTATACAGGCCACTCCAGTAGCTTGAAAGCAGTTGCACTTATCACACATATATGATAGCACAAGGAGCTTGTCCGGCCATTCGGCATTGTCACCGTTTCGTGTCATCATGGACAAGACTTCATAGCCCTGTGTTACGCAAACCAAGCTAGGTGTCAGTTATGGGGCAATAACCGAGTGCTCAAAATTTCCCACAATGGAGCTGCCTGTATATTCTTAGAGCTGTAGAGCATTTCCAGTAACGGTGTTGCATGATTTGTGATTGTAAACTAACCTCTAATCACAGACCATCTCCTTGATGATGTGTCTGTCACACATCTTTGTCTATCAGTGAAGATGTTCTAGTCATTCAGCAGTCATTGTAGCCACTGCACCTTACAATCTTTATTATGCATTGTTGTACAGCGGTTTCCTTGCAGTAGGTACAGCTTTTAGCACAGAGCGAAACCCCTAGCCACACACCATTACGCTAAAAGCTTAGCTTTGGTATTTACACTACTTATATGTGCCAAAATGTTTTGTAGTCCGGGAAATGCATCATGTACACTGTACTATGCCATATTTATTGTACAGGTAGCCTCTGTATGAAAGAAAACATCCACTTTGAACTCAATTTTTCAGATTTTTTTTCTTAACTGCACTCAGAAATGCCATACGGTAATTGTACATCAAGGTAAAGTATGCTTGTATGTACACTGCCTTTTCTGCAATAGAAACACTCGTGTCAAATTCTGTGCCTAAAAAAATAAACACGCTTACTGAATGTATGATGCAATAAAAAACAGCTTTTTGATTCCAACAAGCACCACAAATATTTCATGCCTTATTCCAGCACTACACGTTTGGTTCATGCATGTTCATCACACAGGTAATGACCACAGGCACTCCACCAAGCTGGAAGGAGACAGCAGAGAAGGGGCACGTGGGCTGACATAAGCATTGACAAAAGAGAGTTCAAAATGATGCTTTTCAGAAATTGGGCGAGTTGCTTCAACACCTTTTCCGTCTTCAGGAAGAGACTGTGCAACACGCTGCTGAGGGACTGGAAGATATGCTAGCAAACACACTGAAAATGAAGTGGCAGCCGGTGGGGGGCACTTGTTTGTCACTGCTGGCTTCTCGCTGCACACAGGTTGGCCTAGGGCACAACCACATCACACAATTGCTCACACACTTGCAGATGTGTGTTGTGCAATGACACAAGGAAATGACAGTGGCAACAGGGGAAGAGTGCCTGATATGACTCTCTATGCCAGCACGGTGAGTCGTCTCTGGACGCTAGATTTTCCATCGCAACTGCCGCTGCACCATCCCTCGGTACACCTTCCTCTGGAGACGGGTCGTCCTAGAGAGGCCAAAAGTACAGCACCGCATGCTCTTCTCAGGAGGCAGGTGAGGAGGGATCCTGTATGTACGAGGCAGCCACCATTTAGAGGTGGCCCGTTGTTATCTGGGTCAGAGGCAGTGTCGCCTGCACCCTCTGCTGATATGGGCACATCCAAACAGAGGCTGTGAAGTGCGGCACGTGCGGTGATGATGCGCACTGTCCACTTCCACTGGCACTGGTGCATCCGGTGCCCTTGAAAGCAACGGAAGCAGCTCTTCGGCACACCAATACAGCGCTCAGCCACAAATTGTGTGAAAGCATGTGGCGTGTTGTACAGGCCTTCTGCTGAGTCAGGTCTGTAATGTCATGCAACTGGTGCAGGCAGCCATGGCTCCAGTGGGTAGACATAGTCTCCTGCATAACAAAAAATGATGCAGCTAAGCATGTCCTTTCTCAGTGATCTCAACAGCATTACAGGACACTCTGCTATACAGTAGAAGACTCACGCCAAGTAGCCCACATCCAGGCTTTGCTGAATATGACATTCAAGAGCATACATACATGCAGGATTTATATGTATAAGTGAGCACTACTGTAAGGTCAGTCTTTCACCACCATATTCATATAAATGATGCGCTATGATTGCCTACAAAACACAAGCGCTGTCAGGTGCATTTTGCTTTGGTTTCTTCAACAGGAAAGGATATGCATTTCAACAATGTAATATGTGTCCTGTGTTTCTGCTGCAATTATATTTAACAAAAGCAAAGGGTGGCAATACACTGTATCATACTGTAAAGTGTCTGCATTTGTGTAACTGTCCAGACTGATTCTTGTAGCTTTAGCAGATCCGGCCAAATGCATAGTGCTGGAGCTCAATAGATGTCACTGAGTTCGCCCGACGTGTGACACGGCTATTTTACTGCTTACCCAGAAAAAAAATCACCGTCGTCCAGCAGGCCTTCCTCCGCCTCGGAATGCCGCCAGACAAACGCGTCGCGGAAGGATCCGGGTCAGCGCTAGTCCACGGCCAGGATGCACATGTTCACGCCACAGATCTGAGAAAAAACAAGCACAGCCCGTACTCACTCTCGCTGCCGAGGCCCGCACTTGTAGCTCATGCAATTGTAGCACTTGAACTCATGCGGTCAAAAACAGTGGCCGAGGTATACTCACTATTACGTCCGCAGCGTAGAACCGCTTGCGGCTCGTTCGCAGCACTGCCTCCAGACTCCTTGATAGTGATGAGTGCCCAATCGACACACCCGACGACGCCGGAGATGCTGCCGCGGCGAACGTTTAGGCAAAGGACACCCTCCTTCGCCGCCGCCTTCTCCTCGGGTCTCCTTGGAAAGCGAACACACCCCTTCTCTGACCCAACGTTGACATTGGTCTCCGCTGCCCGCCGCAAAGGCTCGTTCACAGTCGGTTGGGCTGCGCCGACGTTTTCTTCATTTCCAACGGCGCCTTGAAACCCACCGGAGGCGAAGAAGCGCAGCGCGCACAGCACCTGCCGCTCCACTGACAGCGCACTCACTCGCGCACTTCCCAGTTCAACGGCGAGTTCGTCGCACAGACACTGCGCAGTCTCCTCGAAATAACTCTCCCGCGCGTCAAAGTCGTCTTCATGCACCCTCCGACACCGTTGCTCGCGCGGTCACCCGCGTATACGACGATGTAAACAGCCGCCATTTTCTGTCTCAAGCGTGTTGATACTACCTTTTCCAGTCTCAAAAAATCGTCTCAATCTGCCCGCATAATTAGATGGCCAACGTCACCACTTCTGCGCCATTTACGACGTCAGTCAGTGACGAAAAAAATCAAAATGGCCACCGACCAATAGGAGAGAGGCAAATGATACACTTTTTGAGACAGTTTCGATTGAGACTGATCCGTAATCGCGGCCCTGGATTACAAAGCGATTTTCTCGCATGTGATGGTGACGGTCCTTCCGCTATTCAAACAGGACCCCCCATCACACGTACTCAACCTTTACAGCTCTCCCAAACTTCCAAGCGTCACACTTGCAGACTTATTCAGTCGCGCGTAAAGGCGGCGAACAGGGACCCGCTCATAATCATTGGGGACTTTAATGATCCAGCCCCTTAGGGGGGTACATACGTGAAGAAAAACGAGGACGCAAACTGTCGGAACTTGCGTCAACGTTGGGCCTTACTCTCCCATGGGCCCTGCACAGCGCACTCGCATTGGGAGCCCCGTGGCACGCGACACGTGCCGAGATCTCACCTTTGCCAAAAGTATTAGATATGCAGAAGGCACAACAGCGAGGAAACCTTGGGCAGCGACCACTGCATTCTTGCGGCCACAATCCGCACCAAACCCCTAGGACCTCGCAATAAAGCAACCCTTCCTGACTGGCCCAAATTCAGATCAAACTACACTTACCCTACCCCTATAGTGGATCAACGTTACGCTACCTGGTCACAACACCTCATCTGCCAACTCAAAGATTACCGAACAGCACGTTCAGCTCTCTGAGGAGAACCAGGCGGTAGAGAACCACCTTCTTCACCTCTGAGAGGCCCAGTACAGCCTCGTCCGTGATGACGCCGGCCGAAGCATAATCGGCAACTCAAAATCCGCTTCGCGGGACTCACCCAACAAGCGGCAGATACGCGGCCCAACTGCCGACTCGAACTTTGTAGACCGCTGCTCGACAAATTTCGAACCGGAGAACGTGCATTGGTCCGACCCAAACCCGCACCGAAACCCAAAAACATCTGCAACGAACAATTCACACCTTCAACGAAGACACAGCCAAGCTGGCTGACGCGCTTCGAGATAAATATCTGTATACAGATCAGGATTCGCGTGGTCTGGCGTACTCGTATGCAGGTTCTGAGAACGCAGAGCTGGATCAAACGTTCCAGTTTCACGACCTCAAAGCGGCCCTGGCCAAAATGAAACGACGGACAGGCCCGAGCAGGGACAAGGTGACGGTGAAACTTCTCGCTAACCTCCACGAACCGGCCTACGAGCGGCTGCTCGAATATTTCACTACCATCTGGACGAGAGGTACGCCTTCCCGGTGGATTGGAAGACTGCTCTCGTCACATTGATACCTAAACTAGGCAAAGCTCTCAACACCGACAACCTCCGGCTCATCTCTCTCACTTGTGTGGGGAAGTTGTGGAGGCCATGATCCGTGAAAGACTGTCCACCGACCTAGAAAAGCCCAACGCCTTTGCAGACACCACGTATGGGTTCCGCCTGCACCGGTCCGCACAAGATGAGCTGCTGCAACTTCATAGACAGATTCTTGATCCTGTCGAGCACCCTAGCGACGACAAGGTGGTCCTCGTACTGGGCTTGCGGGGTGCTTTCGACAATGTGACGCATATCATCCTCTTCCACCTGTTCCAAGTGGACTGTGAGTGCAACACATTCCAATACGTTAAGCAATTCCTCACAGATCGGCATTCATATATCCGCCTCCAAGACTGAAAATGGCTCGCATCAACTTGGTACGCGAGGGATTCCACATGTGGCAGTCCTCTCGCCTCTTGTCCTCAATCTGGGCATGATGATACACCCTACCCTGGTGGGTAAAGTCCCTGGTGTGTAGCATGCCCTGTACGCAGACGACATCCCCCTCTGGGCAACGCACGGATCGGTTGGAGAAATCGAGGCCAACCTGCAGCAAGCGGCGGATATTGTGGACGATTATGCACGCCGCTGCGGCCTTGATTGCTCCGCGAGAAAATCGGAATTCGTGCACATACGCCCCAATCCAAAGTGCACAACCAAAAATGCCCTCTCCATGCTTAGCGGCCCGATACTTGAACACGAGGAAATCAGAGTATTGGGACCCTACATATAGAGGAACCGCAAGATTGACACCACGCTGAAAAATCTCCACAAGGTGGAAGATCAGGTGGGCCGAATGGTCCGCCGGGTATCAAACAAACGCCGGGGGGGGGGGGGGGGGGGGGGCTGCGATGCAATGACGCCCGGCGGCTGGCCAATGCATTCGTAACCAGCCGAATCCTGTATTCGGCTGCAAATGCTACGAGAAAGCTCTCGAAGTGATTCTCCGCAGAATCTATTAGAGCTCTCGACCTACCCATTGCAACAGCCAACCAACGTCTCCTCCGCCTGGGATAATAATAATAATAACAATTGGTTTTTGGGGGAAAGGAAATGGCGCCGTATGTCTTATACAGTGCTGTGCGTTTTTATCGCTGACACATTCAAAAATTTTCCCGCCTCAACCGCTTGCTCTTTTGGGGTGAAACTGCACACAGAGCTTGCGTATTATGGTAACTTTTGTATCGTAGCAAGTTTGACAATGGTACTTACTTAGTTCAGGTGCACATGATGCGAAAACGTAAGCGTCTACGAGAGATCGGCGATTGTTTTTTTTCTTGGGGGGGGGGGGGGGGAAGGAAATGGCGCAGTATCTGTCTCATATATCGTTGGACACCTGAACCCGCAGACGACGCTTTTTCGCTGAGAACCGGCAGTGGCGCCATCTGTTTTCGGCAGCGGAAAGCGTCACGACTAGGCCGCCGTGGCGAGCGTTGCAAGGAGCGCGGGCCGTTTGAATATGCCGTTCGGCATTTGCTTCATTCGGGGAATCCCAGCCCATTCGGGGAATCCGGGGAACGAGGCAGCCCACAATAAAGCCCGAGGTTTCGTCGACCGGGCAGTGGATGAGTCTGGCTCCCTGAATTTCACGAAGGACTCAATGATCACATATCATGATCTCACCAATCATTTTAAACTAGAGAGGAGAATTTTCCCCCCTCCAGACAAAAGCCTTACTAAAGAACAAGAGGTTACGTGGCGTCGTCTACAGACGAGATCGATACGCACCCCATCACTCCTCGCGCACATTTATCCAGATCTTTACAACCCAAACTGCCAACACTGTGGCCAACGTGCTACCTACGATCACATCCTGTGGGACTGCAAAATAGAGCCACCTCCGGGTGATCTAGTTACAGCCCCTTCTCTCGAGCGGTGGGAGACCGTGCTGGCTAGCTCTGACCCCAGAACGCAAGTTTTGGCGGTGGAGTGGGCTGACAAAGTCGTCGAGGGCTATGTACTCTCGACCACTTAACGCGACTTCTTGCCAAGCTCTTCCCGGCGAATAAAATGTTTTACAATCAATCATCTGTTCCAACCCAAGACGTGATTGCATTGCAAGAAGCTAGCGGCAGGGCTACACTGCCAGGCTATAAAGCATATCTGCCACCTCATTATGATACTAGTAACGCAGCCGGCTCCTTCACAGCCACTCTGGTGCATATAAATATCACCGCAATTCAACATTTTATAAATGATTCGGAAGAAGATTACACCCTACTTGAAATAGTACCAAGGCAAAAAGGAGGCTCAAATCTCTTCATCCTTAATGTATACAACCCTCCCAGAAACAAACGCAATGGACTCCCACACTTGTTGATAAACACAGTAAAGCTGGCTGCTAGGGCTCAACTATTAATTGTGGGAGACTTCAACGCTCAACACCAAGCATGGGGATATACCAAAGCAACTCCGAAAGGGAACCTGCTCTGGTAAATCATACAGTCACTAGGGCTCACGACGCTAAACAACCCGAGCGACCACACACGCATGGGTAACAGTGTATGTGTAGACACATCTCCAGACTTACCCTCTCTAAAAACGTCAGGGACGCAAAGTGGGTCAACACCGGGCAAAACCTTGGTAGTGATCACTTCATCCTTAGCATCACCTTCCCCACGACAAAACTTAAAAACAAAGCAAAAGAAATACGAACCACGGATTGGGACAAGTTCAGGCAACTTCGCGACAAAACAGCTCCAAAGGAGATCTCTAACCTTAGCGACTGCGTTATCTCCCTGAATGAGGATGTCAGCTCCACTAGCGTTGTGGTGCCAGTTGAAAAGGAGGAGCAGATTGCAGACTCAAAACTGTTACACCTGTGGCAGGCACAAAAAGGCCTCCAAAAACGCTGGAAACAGCAAAAACACAACAAGCGACTACGCAAAAAGATCGCTGAAATCGAGAGGCGAATCGAGGAACATACACTTACTCTCCAAACACAACAATGGAACCAAATATGTGAAAGCGTCAATGGACAGCTCGGAAATAAGAAGACATGGCATCTTCTAAGACACCTGCTCGATCCAGAACAAACACGTCCCGTGCAACAAAGTCAACTGTACAGACTCATACATAAATATGAGGGTACAACTGAAGACCTAATCAAAGAGCTAGCAGAACGTTAACTAAACACGGATGATAGTACCACACAACCAGCCTACCGGGGGACTCCTAATCCAAATTTAGACGCAGACATCACAGACGCAGAGGTCTGGTACGCAATTGGAAAACTGCGGACAACATCTGCGGCAGGACCAGACAAAGTAACAAATAAGACTCTCAGGAACTTAGACGCAACGTCGATCGCGGCGGTTACTGACCTTATGAACAAATACTGGCATGCAGGCAACATACCACCAGAGTGGAAACACGCGAAAATCACTTTTATTCCTAAAGCGGGTAAGAAACTCAGCACTGAGAATCTACGCCCAATTTCATTAACATCATGCCTAGGCAAACTCATGGAGCATGTCATCCTCAATAGGCTCCAAAACTATGCGGAGGACATGAACCTCCTACCTGAAACAATGTTAGGATTCAGGGCCCAACTATCTACCCAGGACATTCTCTTGCAGCTTAACAAGGACATAATTGAAGCTGACGAGGGAACAGGAACGAAAGCAATATTGGGTTTAGACCTTGTTAAAGCTTTCGACAACGTCACCCACAAAGCCATCTTGACAAACTTGTCAGAAATCAACCCCGGAGAAAGGACGTACAACTACATCCGATCCTTCCTCACTAACAGAACAGCAGTGATAACGGTCGGAACAATAGAGTCTGCCCCAATCAAACTAGGAAGTAAAGGAACACCACAGGGCTCCGTCCTGTCCCCTTTCCTTTTTAACCTCTCCCTCATCAAAATTCCCCCCAAACTGGCACAAATACCAGACCTACATCACACGTTCTATGCAGATGACATCACACTTTGGGTAACCAAAGGATGCGAAGGCTACATAGAAGACACACTCCAAGCAGCAGTGGACATCATCGAGGCATGCGCATGGGATTCCGGCCTCACTTGTTCTGAGCAAAAATCTGAACTCTTCGTGATCCGTCGTAAACAAAGAGGTAGGCGTACCACGACATCCCCCCCGCATATAAACGTCTATGTTAATGGACGATCTGTCAAAGAGGTACAGACCATGAGAACTGGGGTTGTATTTACAAACAAATGGAAAAAATACTGACACACTCACTAAGCTAAAACGCACGGTAGAAGCGACGGCGCGATTACTCCGCCGCATAGCTAACCGCAGACAAGGGGTGAGGGAAAGAGATTTATGCCGCCTAGTGCAGGCCTTTGCGCTGAGCAGGATACTCTATGCCACCCACCCCTTATCTGAAATTTTCGAAAGCAGAAAAGGACAAATTGGATAGCATGATACGGCAGGCCTATAAGGCTGCGTTAGGACTCCCACTAAATGCCTCAACCGAAAGGCTTATGAGGTTAGGAATACATAACACCTACAATGAACTGAAAGAAGCCCATTTAATGGCTCAAACAGCGCGATTAGCCAATTCCAGAACTGGCAGGAGTATTCTTACCAGGCTCGGAATTAACTTTCAACCTACGAATAACGATGCTAAAGTAGACTTACCCCGCGCCTATAGGACGGCCCTACTAATCAAACCACTCCCCAAAAACATGCACCCCTTACACCATGAGGGTAGAAGACAAGCACGAGCCAAAGCCTTACATAAGAAATACAGACAGTGCGCTGCAACACTTTATGTAGATGCGGCAGAATACAAAAATACCAATGCCTTTGCAGTTGTGGTTGTGAACGAGAATGGTGACCACATCGTCTCGGCGACAATCAAAACGAAATCCTCTGAAACGGCAGAAGAGGCGGCTATAGCCCTCGCCCTAGCACATACCCAAGGGAGCATCATCCTCAGCGATTCCAAAATGGGTATCAATAATTTCGCTAAAGGGCGAATTACAAACACCTCCCTTAGAATCCTTAACGCAACCAAATTCTCACCAAATTATTCCGAATTGATATGGGTCCCAGCCCATTCGGGGAATCCGGGGAACGAGGCAGCCCACAATAAAGCCCGAGGTTTCGTCGACCGGGCAGTGGATGAGTCTGGCTCCCTGAATTTCACGAAGGACTCAATGATCACATATCATGATCTCACCAATCATTTTAAACTAGAGAGGAGAATTTTCCCCCCTCCAGACAAAAGACTTACTAAAGAAAAAGAGGTTACGTGGCGTCGTCTACAGACGAGATCGATACGCACCCCATCACTCCTCGCGCACATTTATCCAGATCTTTACAACCCAAACTGCAAACACTGTGGCCAACGTGCTACCTACGATCACATCATGTGGGACTGCAAAATAGAGCCACCTCCGGGTGATCTAGTTACAGCTCCTTCTCTCGAGCGGTGGGAGACCGTGCTGGCTAGCTCTGACCCCAGAACGCAAGTTTTGGCGGTGGAGTGGGCTGACAAAGTCGTCGAGGGCTATGTACTCTCGACCACTTAACGCGACCTCTTGCCAAGCTCTTCCCGGCGAATAAAATGTTTTACAAACAATCAATCATCTTAAGTATTTTAAAATTGGTTTGATCATAGAAGGTTGTGGCCAAGTACTACACCAGGGTGGCCAAATCCTGCTCTGGTGAGAGAGTGCGTTCGGTTCTGCTTACCGAGATCAGGCCGCACTCCAGGCCTGGTTATGCAATTCCATCGACATGCGGATTTTTTTTTAACCCGGTCCTCTTGCACGCGAGGCGGATGTTCTACCTCTACGCCATCGCTGCGTCAGGACAGGCCGCCATTGGAATCTGAACCTGGCAACGTTTAACGCTAGAACTTTAGCTAGTGAGGCCACCCTAGCAGTGCTGTTTCAGGAACTAGCCGGAATTAAATGGGATGTGATAGGGTTTAGCGAAGTTAGGAGGACAGGTGAGGCGTATACAGTACTAAAGGACGGACACACACTGTGCTATCGCGGGTTAGAGGATAGTCGAGAACTAGGTGTGGGATTCCTCATTAATAAGGATATAGCTGGCAACATAGAGGAGTTCTACAGTATTAACGAGAGGGTAGCAGCTATAGTAATTAGGCTGAATAGGAGGTACAAGCTGAAAGTGGTGCAGGCCTACGCACCCACATCCAGCCATGATGACCAGCCCGTTGAAAGTTTCTATGAGGACGTAGAATCGGCAATGAATAAAGTAAAATCGCAGTACACTGTACTGATGGGCGACTTCAATGCGAAGGTGGGCAAGAAGCAGGCTGACGACCACGCGGTAGGTGACTATGGGGTAGGCTCTAGAAATAGCAGGGGAGAGTTATTAGTCGAATTCGCGGATAGAAATAATTTACGGATCATGAATACCTTCTTCCGCAAACGAGGAAACAGGAAGTGGACCTGAAAGAGCCCCAATGGTGAGATTAAAAATGAAATCGACTTCATACTATGCGCTAAACCTGGCATCATTCAGGATGTGGCCGTCCTCGGAAAGGTGCGTTGTAGCGACCACAGAATGGTAAGGTCTAGAATTAGCTTAGACTTGAAGAGGGAACGGAAGAAGCTAGTGAAGAAGAAGACCATTGACGAGTTAGCCGTAGGAGGGAAAGCACAGGAGTTTAGGATAGCGCTGCAAAACAGATATTCGGCTTTAACTGAGGAAGATGATCTTGATGTTCATTCAATGCACGATAATCTGACATCAATAATTACGGAGTGCGCAGTAGAAGTAGGCGGTAGGACAGTTCGAAAGGATACCGGGAAGCTTTCTCGAAAGATCTGATTAAGAAGCGCCAAAACATGAGGGCATCTAACCCTACCGATAGAATAGAACTAACGGAGCTATCAAAGTTAATAAATAATCGCAAGGTAGCCGACATAAGGAAGTTTAATATGGAGAGAATCGAGCATGCTATAAAGAACGGAGGTAGCCTAAAAACAGTGAAGAGGAAACTCGGCATAGGTAAAAACCAGATGTATGCATTAAGAGACAAGCAGGGCAATGTCATTAGCAATATGAATAAGATAGTTAACGTAGCCAAAGAGTTCTACACAGACCTGTACAGTAGCCAATGTAATCAGAGCGTTAATGAGAAAGACAGCAGTGCACAGCAATGCGTCATCCCGCCAGTAACGAAAGATGAAGTAAAGAAAGCCTTAGAAGCAATGAAAAGGGGAAAAGCAGCTGGGGAGGATCAGGTAACAGCAGATCTGTTGAAGGATGGAGGGGACATCGTGCTAGAAAAACTAGCCACCCTGTATACGCAATGCCTTATGACCTCGACTGTACCAGAAGCTTGGAAGAATGCAAACATTATCTTAATCCATAAAAAGGGAGACGCGAAGGACTTGAAAAATTACAGGCCGATCAGCTTACTATCCGTTGCCTACAAAGTATTTACTAAGGTAATCGCTAATAGAGTCAGGGCAACGTTAGACTTTAATCAACCAAATGATCAGGCAGGCTTTCGTAAAGGATACTCCACAATAGATCATATTCACACTATCAATCAGGTGATAGAGAAATGCGCCGAATATAACCAACCTCTATATATAGCTTTCATTGATTACGAGAAAGCATTCGACTCAGTGGAAACCTCAGCAGTCATACAGGCATTGCGTAATCAGGGGGTAGAAGAGCCTCATGTCAAAATACTGGAAGATATATATAGCAACTGCACAGCTACTATAGTCCTCCATAAAGTCAGCAATAAAATTCCAATAAGGAAGGGCGTCAGGCAAGGAGACACAATCTCGCCAATGCTGTTCACTGCATGTTTACAGGAGGTATTTCGAGACCTGAATTGGGAACAGTTGGGAATAAGAATAAATTGAGAATACCTAAATAATCTGCGATTTGCTGATGACATTGCCTTGCTGAGTCACTCAGGAGGTGAACTGCAAATCATGATCAATGAGTTAGACAGGCAGAGCAGATCGATGGGTCTAAAAATTAACATGCAGAAAACCAAGGTAACGTTCAACAGCCTAGCAAGAGAACAACAGTTCACAATTGGCAGCGAGAGCCTAGAAATTGTGACGGAATACGTATACTTAGGGCAGGTAGTGTCAGCTGATCCGGATCATGAGAGGGAGATAACTAGAAGGATAAGAATGGGGTGGAGCGCATATGGCAAACTCTCGCAGATCATGAGTGGCAGTTTACCAATTTCCCTCAAGAGGAAAGTGTACAACAGCATAATCTTACCGGTACTCACCTACGGGGCAGAAACGTGGAGGCTAACGAAAAGAGTTCAGCTTAAGTTAAGGACAACGCAGCGAGCCATGGAAAGAAAAATGATAGGTGTAACGTTAAGAGATCGGAAGCGGGCAGAGTGGGTGAGGGAACAAACACGGGTTAATGACATCCTAGTCGAAATCAAGAGAAAGAAATGGGCTTGGGCAGGGCATGTAATGCGAAGGCAAGATAACCGCTGGTCCTTAAGGGTAACGGAGTGGATTCCAAGAGAAAGTAAGCGTAGCAGGGGGCGGCAGAAGGTTGGGTGGGCGGATGAGATTAAGAAGTTTGCAGGCAAAGGGTGGATGCAGCTGGCAAATGATAGGGTTAATTGGAGAGACATGGGAGAGCCCTTTGCCCTGCAGTGGGTGTAGTAAGGCTGATGATGGTGATGATGATGAAGTATTTTCAAATTATAGCACTAAAAAACAAACCAATTCCAAGCGTATCTCATCATTTGACCTATTAAAACGGCTCTTTTCTCGCAGGACGCTCCGTCGTCGGAAGGGAATGGTGTCAGCTGTTGAAAGAAACAATACTAATTTATTGCCAGTACACGCCGTACGCTCGTGTGTACGTTCCGTCCATGTGTCCGTATCTTTCTGAACTGTTTTAACAATGATCTGCCACCGACTCACCCTTGCAGCTGCATTGGTTGGAAAGCTGGCAAGTAAAAGACGTTCAGTCTGCAAAGAAATCAATCCTCAAAGTGGCCTCCTGCAGCGTCTATGCAACGCAGCAACCTGTGAGCGTATTCGCTGAACACTGAAGCTCTCATGTCGTCGCTTATCGCGTCGGATTCATTTTTTATATGATCCTGAAGACGCTCAACACTGTGACGGCGTCCAGCCCTGTAGACGCGCGATTTTATGTATCCCCACACGAAAAAATCGCACGGCGTCAAGCCTGGCTATCGCGGTGGCCAAGACATATTGGGCGATCCACGCCCCATCCAACGGCCAGGAAATTCTTCATTGAGCCATTATCTAACTTTGCTTGCGTAGTGAGCAGAGGCGCCATCTTGCTGGAAGATGCATAGCTGCTGCTGCATGTGGTACTCCACCAGCTCCGGCAGAAATCGTTCCTTCAACAGGCGCAGATAAGAGTCAGCAGTCACAGTGTCCTCAAAGAAGAACGGGCCGACCACTCCCTCTCGCCAAATTGCGCAACAGACAACAGTCCGTGGCGAGTTCACGGCCCTGGTGTGAGTGAAATGCGGGTTGTTTTTCGACCAGAAACGTGTGCACTGCCGGTTTACTTTGCCGTCCAGGTGAAAAACAGCCTCGTCGCTGAACATCAAAAAATCGAGGCGTCCAGGA
Organism: Amblyomma americanum; assembly: GCF_052857255.1. Lineage (NCBI taxonomy): Eukaryota > Metazoa > Arthropoda > Arachnida > Ixodida > Ixodidae > Amblyomma > Amblyomma americanum. The sequence continues at coordinate 97,388,248 of NC_135499.1, read as the reverse complement.
TCTGCTGCCATTCTCTGCTGCTCTGAACGACAGAATGAGACCCGCTGGGCTTTGTCTGCTGGGCATAAGTGCTGGTGTACACGCACCCTGTACGGACGCCATCCTTTAATCTGAGTAAGGAAGTAAGAGGTGCCGTAGTGTAGGGCTCCGGAACAATTTCGACCACCTGGGGATCTTTAACGTGCACTGATATCGCACAGCACACGGGCGCCTTAGCCTTTTTCCTGCATAAAAACGCAGCCGCCACGGTCGGGTTCGAACTCGGGAACTCCGGATCAGTAGCCGAGCGCACTAACCACTGAGCCACCACGGCGGGTGTCACGGCCTTCGGATGACAAACACTTTTGGGGAGCTGCGCGAGGCACATCTCAACAATCCATACTTGCGGTTAAGCAAAACACGTGCGGGTAGCTGCCTTCTGAGCCGCCTTCACATCAGTTACACAACCCAATTGGAGAAGCGTATATTCCGGCCCGAGGCCTGGCGCTTCGCCCTGCACGTTCGCCCCCTCCGAAATAACATGACAAATGATGCCCATGATGGCCGCCGCCTCGTGCGAGCGGAGGCCATTTCCGAGCAGTATGGTGCTCCACCGCGTACGCGGACGCGGCCGGTTCACACTACAGGGGTTGGTACCCGACGGCCGTTGTCCACCGAAAAACCTCTGTTCAGGGCCTCACCTTCTGTGCCCCCAACAGTACATTCGCGGAGGAAGTTGCTATCGCGCTTAGAGCCGTGGATCCAGCGTCCCGAGTAATTACACCGAATCAAGGGGAGCTTGCCGCAATTTCGAACAGGAACAAATTACAGATCGTGCCTTCCACATTTTACCAAGTTGTGAGTACCGGGGTTTCCCAATCCGGCGCACCATCATCTGTCTCCAGCACATGCGGGGATAGAGGGAAATAAGGTAGCAGACGCTACCGCCCGCGCGCTTAACCACCGGACATTGCCTCTCTAGCTGCTTGATCCGCCTCCTGATATCAATTCGGCGATTACTTTTCGGGAGATCTCTCTCCTATACCAAACCGCTTACAGCCGATACCCACCCCCCACCCCCCTGTAAAGGCCTCAAGAAGGCGGAGGAGCGTTGGCTTCTTCGCCTCTACACCAACACGGTACTGTGCCCGGCAGTGCTTAAACATTACAATTCGGCCTTTTCGGGCGAGTGTCCACACTTTGCGGAAGTGTTTGCGGACGCATATCACATGGTGTGGGCACGCCCTGCGAATCCTACTTTCCGAACTTACCCCCACCCCACCCGAGAGGACTGGGCCGCTGCGGAGGCCTCAGGTGTCCCGGACTAGGGATCCCTTCTAGTGATGGTGACGGCCGGGCCCTCAAGGCCCGGAACAAGCAATGCCTCTTTGGTAAATTGTATAAATAAATGTTTTACACCAACACCACCACGCGTCTGCCACAACATCGCCAGCGCTAATGCATGCAGGCCACATCTCTTTCACAACGGCCATATACTGTCCTGTCTTTCACCACGGACATATACTGTCACGTGTCAGCGCCTGTTACGTCGTCTTCCATGTTTTCTGTCCCTGTCTTTTAAGTGCTGTCAACAAAAGAATGGTTCACCACCAACTAGCCCGACAACTTGTCCTATACAGCTTCACTACGCCAGCTTTTCGAGCCGTCAGCGGGGCCGCAAGTTTGACCTTGAATGTAGCTAAAGGTCGAAGCTTAAGCATGATTGGTGGTAGTAAGGTTCGACACATGACGGCAGGGACACCAGCGGCTGTTACAGCAACTTTCTTGACATTGACCTTGACCTTCGGTCGAGAGGGAAAGCGTCTGCCGTCGTCGCATGCGCAGCTCATGAAAGTGGGTTCTGCGTTCTGCACAGCACACGGGCGCCTTAGCGTTTTTCCTCCATAAAAACGAACCCGACCGCGGCGGCTGCGTTTTTATGGGGGAAAAGCGCTAAGGCGCCTGTGTGCTGTGCGATGTCAGTGCACGTTAAAGATCCCCAGGTGGTCGAAATTATTCCGGAGCCCTCCACTACGGCACCTCTTCTTCCTTTCTTCTTTCACTCCCTCCTTTATCCCTTCCGTTACGGCGCGGTTCAGGTGTCCAACGATATATGAGACAGATACTGCGCCATTTCCTTTCCCCCAATACCAATTATTATTATTATTATTAAATCGCCGCTGCACTTTGATGCGTTCAGCGGAACTCTAGGTGTGATCGATGGCAGGCCTGCCATGGAGAGCGGCTGATGTGCGCTCCGTCACCGCGTTGCAGAGAGGAGGAAAGGAGGCATGTCAGGTGTGCTGCTTACGCCCTCCGTGACGTCACACACTGCTGGTATCGCATGCGCAGGGTACAATGCCAGCCGCATCGCCGGCTTCACAATAGCAACCGCAGGTACACCTCATTTCAGTTAGTTGCCGCGCTGCGGCGCTAACTAGATGGTACGACTGTTTGCGTCAGTATTGCGCCTGATCGCGCGGTGCTTGCGTTCTGATGATAGCTCTCTCCTACTCTTTCACCACGCGTCTGTCAGACTTTTGCTTCCTACCCCTTCTTGAACTCTCGCTTCATCCGTGGAGCGGCGCCTTTCCCTACGACAATCGTGTGGAGCAGCAGCTTTGCTAGCCGTTTGCAGAGGTGGGCAGAGGCGTTCGCTCCGCCTATCACTTGGTGGCGGCTGGCATAATTGAGGTGCTGCTTCAGATTTTTCCGCCGCTTAATGCTGTTCCTTGCCAGGCAGAGTGTTGTAAGTTGTTACGTTCGTTCGTTTCGTGCCACCAAAGTTAAGTTAGCGAAAATGGTTTTGCGCGGGTAAATGATGTTTTTCGTGCAGGGCCGGATTAAGAAAAATGGGGGCCCTGGGCTAATGCGCATGCGGGCCCCCTTTCCTTATACTGACACCCCCTCCCACCCTGTCGCCTGCTACGCTAATGGAAATATGCCGTGTTTCATTTTAATTCCACCACATTAAAAAGAACGAAGTGTGATCAACGGGATTATTATTATAGTCATTATTATAAGGAAAACAACAAAACTTGCTTGAAACGCGTGCTGTTGTAAATACCAACGCATATGTTCACTTTGTCATTAGACTGCCTTCTGTATTCAGCAAAAGTTAAGCTTTAAGGAAAAGTTTAGTGCACTCAAGACGAAGAATAACGCAGAAACGACAACACAGCTCAAATGTCGATCCTTATGAAGCTGGGCTTTGTTTGCATCACTGAATGATCTCAAAATTACACCAGAGAGAATAGAATCGGCCATCGATCGACTTTCTAATAACTCAGCGCCAGGTCCAGACGGCATCTGCACAAAGATGCCTAAAATGACTAAACCTATATTATCTCCCGTATTAGCCACCCTTTTCCAGCAATCAATAGATACAGGAATCGTACCAGATGACTAAAAGGTCGGTCGTATCACTCCCATTTACAAATCAGGTGACCGATCAGTGCCCTCAAACTATAGACCTATATCCTTAACTAGTATTCCATGTAAATTACTTGAGCATATCATATCTTCCGCAGTTATGAAATATTTATCTGAACATAACTTCTTTTCTAACAATGAACATGGATTTCAGAAAGGACGCTCTTGTGAAACACAGCTTTTTGAACTTATAACTGATCTTCATCAAGCTGTTCACGATTCCATAATAATCGATGCCATATTTATTGACTTCAAGAAAGCATTCGATAAAGTTCCCCATTCTCGCTTAATGACGAAACTTAGCCGGCTTAACATACATGTAAAAATTGTTAATTGGATCTCAAGTTTTTTACCCGATCGCTACCAATTTGTTTCCGTAAATGATCACTTTTCCGCTTTAGCACAAGTTAAATTTGGCGTTCCCCAGGGATCCGTACTTGGCCCAATCTTATTCTTAATTTACATTACTGACATCAGTAACAACCTGACCTCAACAGTTCGATTGTTTGCAGATGACTGCGTGCTTTACAGACAAATTATCACCTCTGAAGACGCTAATATTTTACAGGCCGACCTAAACAAAATTTCACTTTGGTGCGTGCAATGGCAAATGAAAATTAATGTTTCTAAAACAAAAACTATGACATTTACCAGAGCCAGTAACGTTCACTTAAGTTCATATTTTATGAACAGCATATGCATAGAGAATGTGTATACATTAAAATATTTGGCAGTCCATTTAACTTCTAACCTTACATGGAATGATCACATTGATGAAATAATTTCGAAAGCAAATAAAACACTTGGTTTCATTAGGCGAAATTTATATTTAGCAAATCAGTCAACTAAATTATTAGCTTACACAGCTCTAGTTCACTCAAAGATTGAATACGCTTCCATAATATGGAATCCAAATCAGACTTACCTAATAAACAAGCTGGAATCTTTACAAAATAAAGCAGCACGCTTCATCACTAAAACATACTCTAGAACATCCAGCATCACGGCTATCAAAAAGTCCCTCCAATTACCGTCCCTAGAAACACGACGACTGTTAGCACTACTTTCCCACTTCCACAGATTGTATCATGCCCCGTCATCCTTTACAGCATCCCATATCAAACCCCCACAAAAAATTTTCTCCCGCCTCGACCATCCCTTCAAAGTGCGTCCCATGTTTGCGCGTACGAATCTCCTGCGACAATCACCGCTCTTTCTAGCTATTCATCACTGGAATAAGCTGCCAAAAGAAATTGCTTCTATACGTGATCATGACTCATTTGTAAGTAATTTGAAACGCAGTTTTACGCATGTTGGGTAAAAGCAGAACTTTATGCCTTTGACGCATTGTAAGTGTATCTACATGCTTTGTACGGAGTGTTGTTGTTGTTTGTTTTTTTTCATCATGTATGCAATTCTCTCTCCTTTTTTTCTTTTTATATTTTCTTGTTGTATTCGGTGGTCCTTACCGCGATGTTCTATATTGCCTTGCCCCCCCCCCCTAATTGTGTTTGAAATATCCTGTTGTTAACCCCCCCCCCCCCCACCCCCTATGTAATGTCCATAAGTGCCTTAAGGGTATCTGAATAAAAGTTTAATCCCGTGAGAAGACGCATAATTGTATCCAAAACTTTCTTTATTAAAATTGAAGCATCAGGCTGCAGTAGTCGTTATAAACGTTACTCTATAAATATGCAATAGATATATACAATACTTTAGTCAATACGAACACCATAAAAATGCTCTAGAATACAGAAAAATTACCTATTGTAATTACAAAACGTTATTTGGAAATATTTTCGTTAAAGGTAAGACAAGCAAGGATGACACCAAATAAACGTGGCACTATCAAAAACAACAAAAATACAGTTCTTTATAAGCACGCTAAATATCACAAGAAGAACAAACAAGAGACGAACAACGAAGATTTGCATATCTTGAATTACACTGCTGATCGTTTCATTGGCTACGTGGAGGCTGGGAGGCGAGGCAACGAACTTAATGGAACTATTCATGTATAGCGGAAACAGTCCTCTTATAAAATGGCTTTCGCGCCTTCGCGTTGGCGAAATCGGATATAGTCTGTTCGAAGGATAGATCGCGGAGGAGGTCATTTTCAATGGGCATGATAGAAAGCGAGTTTTCACCTTGTCGTCAAGGAGGCTCGAACAAAGGCGATTTTTTATCAGCGACAACTTTGAAAACGATCGTTCGGTCTCACAATTTGCCACGTGTATTTTATTTTGTTTATTTATTTGCGAACACTACAGACCCTTGTCGGGCCCATGCAGAAGTGGATACAAGGCGCAAAAAAATTACAATGGCGGATTGAACAAGGCAGACAGGTATATGCACAAATAAATACAAAATACAATTTCATCATTACAGAAGCATCACGGTGAGAATGTTGGATCAACGTGATTAACATGCTGTAAGAAAGATTCGTCTGTGCTGCAGTTCACAACAGTGGATGGTAGCTTATTCCAGTAATGGATAGCTGAAGGGAACAAGGAATATTTGTGAACATTAATGTGGCTTATGGGTTGACGAAGTGCTTTCGTATTGTTAGTCCTTGAGGAGTGGTAGAATGGTTCCTGAAGGTATGTTTCTTTTTTTATGTTGAAGTGTCTGCGATAAAGTAGGTACAATAACTTCAGTTTTGATACTACTCTTCGCTGAGCTAGGCTGTGTAGATCTGCTTTCTTTAGTAGGTTAGAGATGCTGGAGTGCCTGGAATAGTTCGAGTATACAAAGCGTACTGCAAGGTTCTGAATTCGTTCTAATCTGCCTATTAAATATTTCTGGTGGGGACTCCAAATAATATCAGCGTACTCTAAGGATGGTCTCACGAGGGTTTTGTATGCATTAAGTTTTACAGCAGGAGGAGCATTGCGTAATCTTCTTCTGAGGAAATACAGCTTTCCCTGAGCCTTCTTGCATATGCTACTTGCATGTTGTTCCCAGGTCAGATTGCTTGATAGCGTCACCCCTAGGTATTTTACAGAATTGGTTTTTACGAGTGGGACATTATTTAAAGTGTATGAAAAATCTAGTGGAGTTTTTTGTTGGTAAAAACTATGCTTTTTGTTTTGACGGCATTAAGTTTCATTCCCAAACTAATGCACCAAGTATTAATGGATGATAAAGAATCGTTTAGTTTAATCTGATCTTCTACAAAATCTATTACCTTATACTCTACGCAGTCATCCGCGAAAAGTCGGATTTGTTCCCCCGGCTCAAGGCATGAATGGCTATCATTGATATATATATTTAAGAATAACAAGGGTGCAAGCACTGAACCATAAGGTACTCCTGAATAAGCATCCAAGTTGCCAGATACGGAATTTTTCAGTTTGTTACACTGTTTACGGTTTTTCAGAAAGCAGTCAATCCATGAAATTACGTCATTTTTGATACCTATAGCCTGGAGTTTTGTAAGCAAGTCTTGATGAGGAAATAAGTCAAATGCCTTAGAAAAGTCTAAGAAGATGGCATCTAACTGACTCCTTACATTGAGAGCATTTGTGATACCGTAAGTTATCTCTTCCAACTGTGTGGTTGTTGATAATTGGGATAGAAAGCCATGTTGCCGACTGTAGAGTAGATGATTAATTTCTAGGTGATTAATGAGTGCTTTGTAAATAATATGTTCTAGCAGTTTACAACTAGAGCTTGTTATCGAGACCGGCCTGTAGTTATTTATTTCGTTGTTGGGACAACGCTTATGAATTATAACTATTTCAGCACAGCGCCAGTAATCCGGAATTGTTATGATTTGCATTGACAGTGTGAATATTCTAAATAAATATATTGAAACCAATGATGTGTACCTACTTGAAAAACTATTTCAGATATCATCCAGCCCCGTAGATTTCTTTGTGTCTAGTTTTCGCAGTGAGCAGAGAATGCCATCCTCGCTTATCCTTATTTCAGGCATAGGATGAGTGATGGAGTATGCTTGTAGGCAAGTTTCCGAAGCCTTACGTGAGAAGACAGACTGAAAGAAGGAGTTAAAATTCGTAGCAATGGCGTCTGGGTCACTAATGATAACGCGTGGAGTTTTTATTTGGGAAGCTGTGGATTGCTGGCTTGCAAGATAGCGCCAAAACTTGTGTGGCTCATGCTTCATAAAGGACTTCAGCGTCTCCGATAAGAACCGTGCTTTAGCATTTCGAATTATATTGTGACGAAGAAGACGAACTGTGCAGTGGCGCGGGCAGGAGCGCTCGCGCTAGGCTACCGGCCATTAAATCATCTCATTGCCATCGATCATAGCGTCCCTTTTTTCGGCTGGCGGCCACGTAACATTTGGTGGAGCTTGCGGGGTACCATCGACATCCTGGTCCGGGGAGCTTCGGCGTCCTGCGTCAGCCGTGGTCGTCAGCCGTGAGTTCTTGGCGTGCGTCGCTCGGCCGTGCCCCAGCCTTTCAGACCCGAACCGACCTCGCCGTTGTTCTCCCCGCACCGTCCCCCGCCCCGACCACTCAACACGACGGACTGAACCCGACGCAAGGACCTGACCTATCGACCCCACCGACCCGAGATGGCGCTTACACCTGAAGACTCTGATCCCCTGCCCAGGCCGTTCGGCGCGTCCTGGGAACTCGACCGTCAGCTCTTGGCGACCTGCGGCCCGGAAGCTTCAAGGCCAGGAATCATTCAGCCATCTTATTCATCGTGGCGGCCAGCACCTCACCCCTTTCTCGTTCCTGTCCAACCATCCTCTTAAGCCAGTAATCACTTCGCGCGTCTCTTTGTCACCGATCGAGACGATCGCTCGGTGGCCCCGGGTAGTGCGACGAAGAAGACGAACTGTGCAGTGGCGCGGGCAGGAGCGCTCGCGCTAGGCTACCGGCCGTTAAACCATCTCATTGCCATCGATCATCGTGTCTCTTTCTTCGGCCGGACGCCACGTAACAACATCGTGCAGCGTACTCATAAGGTGTACACGGTCGGCTGACGAGCGATGCTTGCGCCGCCGCTTAATCTTTCTTTTCAGGCGAATAATTTCTCGCGTTATCCACGGATATTCTCGCTTGACGCGTTTTTTTCGCAAAGGAATATAATGCTGCTCGCAGAAGTGAACAACTTCTTTGAAATAGGACCATAAAGCGCAAACGTCACTTAACGTTTCATATTCTGGGCAACAAGCTTCCAGGTGAGCTAAAACAGAAATATCATCAGCCCGCTTGTAATCTTTGAGAAAGGTAACGGATGGTTTTACAGGGCTGTGTGAAATATGGAATGGACATGAGATGATTATCATTTTATGGTCCGGAATTCTATCGTCGATATTTACCGAACGGTATGCTTAAGTAATTCGCAAAGCAATAGAAAGTTTCGGAAACACATCAATAAGCTTTCTTTCGTGCAGCAACTTCATTATTCCCAGTGATCTCGTGTCCTAGCTGGCACACAGAGTTGTGCAGAAAGTTCGCAAACTGAACAATTGCAGCGGAAAATGCTGGCTCCAAATCATTTTTGTAGGTTTTCACTACCTTCTCAGCCTGCTGTGCCACAGAGGCCTCGCTCCCAACTTCTGTCGGCAATTTGAAGAATCCGAACCTTTCAGTGTAGGCAGCCTTTCGCACTCGCAAAGCAGAGCCTAGGCTGTCAAGCACAACATGTCTACAATAAACTTTTTTCTACCTTGTAGTACACTATCGCTTTTTACGTCCTGGTGCTTACTCAAAACGATGCGTTGGCGCTCATCCTGATAACATTGATTGGTACTTAGTGTGCGTGCTCTCTCTCCGAAGGTATCATATACAGGTAGCAAAGTATTAACAAAGCCTTCTAGAGAGCTCAGCATGTCTACAGCAGTTGGAATGTCTAGGCCTGGTTTTTTTATTGCTATTCTCGTTTTGTCAAAGCGCTCCAAGGTTTCACTCCAGAAAATTGCCATGAATGCAGTCTCTAGTTTTGTCATTTTCTTGAAGGGAGAGTGCGCTTCGTTTCTAGTGTCACCGTTTTATTCCTCGTTCTTTAATATAGCTTCGAAGCAACACAAGACATCATTGAAATTTTTCAGAATGGCCTTACATGATTTAGCATGTATTGACCACCTGGTCTCAGAGAGACTTTTAAAAACAAGGTGCTGGCCAGTTACTCACGTGCTGTCCAAAAGATACCTCCATCGCTTAGGTGAGGCAGAAAAGAACACATACAGTCTCTGAATTACAGTGAAAAATTTGACTGCCTCAAGGAAACTCTCAACGCTACACGCGCCAACTAAGTTCAGTGAGTGACCAGCACACGAGACGTAGACTGCCAATTCGTTAAGGTGTTTGATTTGAGCTTGCAGTGCTTTGTATTTTCCTGAGATATTACTCGCATTTTCATGAGCTTGGCCCCAAGAATCATCAATTGAGATGCCATTGGTCGTCAAGAGGAACAACCCGGTATCGAAAAGATACAAGCCGGCATGCGGTTCGATTGGAACAAATCCAATGAAGCGTTCGTACACATTCTCATTTATATAGTATCGTAAAACAACTGACAGCTGATTAACGTGAGTATGGTCTGGAGTCGAATCAACAATTAAATAGAAGTATTTTGTGCGTTTCACTTCGTCAACGAGATGTTCCTTGACAGCATTTGCCATATGCTCGATAAATTTATCACAAATGGTTTTTGACAGATACGATGGGTGAACTTTTCGTTTGTTCTCGTAGCATTCGAGGTGCTCCTCTAAAAAGGGATCAAACTTTTCAATGGCCTCAAGCACTCCCATATAATTGCCATTTCTCGGTGAGCCAAAAATTTCCTCACTGCCCCTAAACGCTAGGTTGCGCTCAGCTAGAAGCTTAACTACAACGCCTACGCGCTTCAACGCCTCTGTCCAGTAAGCGGTCTCCGTGACAAAATGCTTAACCTGTTCCTTGGCAATTGTGCTGCTCGAGATAGAGCGGGCGAGCCATGCTGCCACGTAATTCCGGTGCTCGGCGCTCATGCGCGTAAACCTTTCTTTCTGCTCTTTTTCAATAAGAAAAGCCGTGCGTGGTGAAAGCACTGGGGTTGCTTGAAATCGAAAGTAGTTTTCACATGAAAGAGTAAACGGAACCTTTGGACTCCGAGTACATTAACCAGTGTACGCTCGTACACTTCCCCATTACAGCCTTTCACACAAAAAGATGAGGTGACATATAGTGCTTCTGAGTTTTGTATTACCTTTTGGAAGACCGAAAACTTTCTGCCCGATATTGAAAATACAATGGCCCTTTCTCAAGGCATACACTCCAAAAGGTGTCAATTATACCGCCCGGCCACTTAGCAGGGTCATTTCAGAGAATCTCGCAACGTACCTCTTGCTGCGGGGGTGTCTGTAATTCTCTTTTGCCGCAACGAGAAGCCGTCTCATTCGTCCCCTCGAGGCACACTTTGTGGGTGGGAACATGATTATTTGAAGCCAAACTAACAGTAAACAAGTGAGTCGGTTCTTGGAGTGTTGTTTCCTGGCGCCCGTCAGTAGAAGGAAGCTCATCGGGGAGGTTTGGCACCTGTTGATCAGCAGTAGTAGACATCGGGCGTGGTGGACCGGACACCTGGAGCTCTGTGGCAGGGGCCCGGCCGAGTAGCATAGACGTTGCTGACTCAGGAACAGGACAGGGCTCGGTCAGCATCGGTTGCTCAGAAATATGGACGACCGAAGTTGGCACCGTTTTTACAGGATCCAGAAAACCAAGATGAGTCAAACCTTGATTCTTGCCAGGAAACCGTGATGATGGAGTTCGCAGGTCCTCCACAGAAGCGCAGTCGGTACTATTGGGAGTTTGAAACGGACTCTGGGTAGAGCGATCACACTGCTGCTCCGCGAAAGGCGCATTCAGTAGGTACTTTGTCATCTTTGGTAGCTTATTTTCACGCCCTTCTCTCTCTAACTTCGCCTTTCGTTTAGACGCACCACTTTCCGATCGAGCATTTTCCCATGAATGGATGCTAATTGTGAACCGCACCGGGCACTTCGTCAGTCAAATGCGACCGCAGGTGTTTAACGGTGGCCGTCCCGATGACTGGCGCACGCTGCCTGGATGGTCCGCGGCTGGCCGAGAGTGGTGCGTCCCCCGGGAGCTCCTCAGCGAGCGGGCTTATGCAAGCTTAACTGGCGGCTCGGGGCTGAGTCGCAGCCCGTGATCAACTTCCTTTCACGGACGCGCGCCGCGTCTGTTTGTTACTAGCGCCAAAGCAGGCGTTCACATACGCATAGAGTTCCTTGTACAAATTCCCTCCTTCTCCGTAAGAACTCACTCCTTCTCCGGTTTCGGTCTCGTCTTCCTATAGGCTAGGAGCAATCGTCTGTTCTGGGAGGTTCTCGATTTTTCTTCCGCCCGTTGACGCCGAGCGCGAGAACGAAGGGGAGAAGGCGACTCCTAGCGCGGGCGAAGTTACTCGCCCTCTGTCGCCTCTGAGCCATCATTTTCAACTTCTCTCTGGAAAGTTCGGAGGCCAGTTTGACCTACTTTTTCCGTCGAGCGCGGGCGAGAGTGCGCAGCCACTTTGCAGGAATGGGCCCTGGAGACAGGTCTTTGCGTCCAGCTTTCCAACTTCCCCCTTCACTCTTCCACCATCCTAGCCAGAACAGTGAATGTTCCATGCCCCATGACACGCGGACAAAAGCACGTGTGACGACTTCTTTCATTTCCTGCCTAGGCTCTGCCATCAGACTCATCATCATCTGCTATCAGACTCATCCCCCGCCCCCCCAAATTACCATCACGATGAAGAAATGTCGAATGGGAAGCACTGTTTTGTACTGCAGCGCATCCTTTGTATGAGAAGAACAGCGGCGGAGCTCTTTCCGAGTGTGTGGGTGGCGTGGTGGTGACAAGGGGCAAGGGAGATTTAGGTCCTCATCCAACATTACATGTCTTAGGTGTTTGCCCCTTTCCCCTCCTCTCCAGACAGCACTGGACAGACGGACTGACAGGAAACCACGAAAACTCTTCCAAGCAAACGCACCTGGCTTCGTAAGAAAGAGGGCCCCGCCGGTGTGCCGGGTGATTCCTGTTTTTGCACCTCGACAAGCTCTCCCCAAATGATCACGCTAAACGCATGCTGTTACTTTAGGCGGGGGGCCCCGTCTACTCGTGCTGGTTTTCTCGCTTCATACACGTCGCTCGAAGTTCGGTTGCCCATGGTTCCATATAATAAGCAGGTTAGAATAAATGGGCCCCCTTCTCCTACTGTCTGCGGTGAGGCCCTGAGCTGCAGCCCCCTTAGCCTCCCCCCCCCCCCCCCATTAATCTAGCGCTGGGTCTGTGGCGCTTTACAGGTGTCCTCGCAGCAGCACTACAATGGCGCCGATTAATTATATCCTGTACGGCTGCTGCTGACAGTTTTTTGTGGGATGTGGACATTTTTAAGCTGGCTTATGTGGACCAGAGGAACTTCGCTGCACAGACTATAGAAAAGAAGGGGACGTTTGCGTGCATTTATTTACATATATTTACAACTATTTACATCAATACCATACACTGAACTTTGCACGTATCTGCTGCTATATACGTTACAACTCTTTGTATGTGTAGTCATATTAATTTATAGAATTTATGTCTATTTACATTGATAAGAAATATGCATTGTAGCGCAACCATCTTTGTACTCGCGAGGACGAAAAAGCGTCTCTTGCGCGAACAGAACGCAACAACACTGAACGAAACAAAACACATCTAACACCCGTCTGGAGACGCCAGTTCATACGCCCTCAAGTGTTCGATCGCCCCTCCTGCGGAGCCGAACGACAACGCCCGTAGAAGAGACGCTGACGCGGCGCCGAAGAAATGTTGGCTTGTGGTTTGGCCTTTACGGTGACTGCGCCTGATCACGTGCTGAAGCGAACTTGTATTCATTTTTTTTCTGCCCCTTTTCTTTCAATTACTTTTTTAGCTTTGAATAGTAGTATTAGCGCCTGGTTGTAGTCACATCCAGGCAGAAATTCCGAAATGCTTCGGCATCAGCTGCTGCGCCGTACATTAGCGAATAGAGTTTACTTCTCGCTTCTTAAAACATTCTTAGCTGCAGTCTGCTACGGACAGGGAAAGTCTTTATCTAGTTGTAATGATGACAGCTTATCCTGCAAACGGTAGAGCTGCGACTTGAATGTTACTGCTACTTGCTAGTTTTGAAGAATGCCTTCTCGGGAAGATTGACCAGAGCTTTATTTCATTGGACCATTTTTCTTACTGAACATGATTGAATCGAAAATCTATATAGCGAAGCTTATTACAGTCTTTATCCTCTGAGTTCATATTTCTGCCAAGGAGTTGTAGTGCGTCTCCCGGGATGTTTCCGCGTTCCAGCTAAACCACAGTCATGATTCGAACAAGCCGCCACATCCTTTCGTTGAAGTGCCAACGCCGCAGCACCGCACTCTCTGTGGCTCCTTTTAAAACCAGCGCCTGCAGGGGCTCCACGATGAGCAGCTCCACGGTAAGCAGCGCCACGAACGGCGCGCTCTATTTCGCGTCCATACCTGACAGGCAGCTTGACGATCATGAAAGATGCAGAGCATCGCGTCACGAAGAGAGAGAGAAACAACTTTATTGAGCCGAGCTAATTACGACGCCATCGATGGAAGTGGTTCTCTCTTCACGGGACCCATATGCTTCCCCAGCCGCCTGGCCCCTGCAGATCAGGACGAGCTGGACTTCCTGGGTGGGGCTGGTTAGCAAGGTCTCCCATCGCTCGGTAAGCGAGGATGAGGGATGGGGTGGGTAAGTGGGGCAGTTAAGAGGTTGGGGATTGCTTTGACGAAATTGCATACTCCAATGACGTGCTTGAGCACGCCTATCTGAGTCTTGCAAAAATTACATTCCTTCTCGTATCTTTCAGGGTACATCTTGTTTTGCAGGTAAGGGTGCGGGAAGGATCCCGCCTGTATCTGCCTGTAGATCGCTTGCTGTTCTCTGCTATGCGATTTGTGAGGATTGTGGCAATGTCGCCTCTCCCTCTTGTAATGGTTCGTAATGTCCCTATAATTAAGAAAGAGGGAACGTTTCAAAAATAATCTTCGTCCACTTTATGTCGTCTGGCACCTCTCAGACGGCTCTCTCCCCCAAAGGCGTAGAGCAGGCGCGAAGGCTAGCCGACGGGGGAGCGTAGGAAACGAGGATAGGAGAAGGTCTTGGACGGTCGGATCGACCGTACTTGGCAGGCATGATAAAAAAAAGAAGCCCGCCACTGTCTGGAAGACGTTGAAGTAACGAGCGTTAGCTTTACTGGCCATGCATAAAACGGAAGTTTTTCCGCATCCAGCGGGGCAAGTGAAAAAAACCTAAGCGGTTCGGAAAGGTAACATCACTTTTCCACCTAGCGGATCGATCGACGCCTAGCGCCATCTATAAGAGAAATTACGATGCACGTCTACCCACTGTCGAGTTACACCCCTTCAAGATTGGTCATAAACGGAATTTGCTTCGTTTGGGGGATCAAAATGGGCCTAGAATTCGGCTTGCGGTGCGATATGATAACGATTCAATTAGTAATTGCATGTATACAATGTTTGCCAATTATTCCTTTGCGCGTTTATTTTTATACCACAACCCAGAGGGTTTTTATTTGAATACCAAATTCAGTACACAACTGTACCCGGATGGATGCCCCTAGTTGTCGGAGCATATATAACGGAACGAATGTATACATTGTATATGGCGCTATAAGTCTCAATGCGAGATGTGTTGTTTTCTAGTTGCGGCTACAGATGGCGCTGTGATGTCAGAGTGGTAGCAGTCCCACGTAATCCCGAAACGTGGTAAATAAGAGCTCACGCTTTTAAAATAGAGGAGGAGCTGCGCAGGGCAAAAGAAGTGGGTTCTGCATAAAACGCCGGTGCACTTTCATGCGTTCAGCATAAAGCTAGGTGTGTTCGATAAGACGCCTGCCGTGGAGACCGCCAGTCGCTCGACCACAAACGTAGCCAGGGATATAAAGCTTTTCGCCTTCGACCAGGGTTAACCAGAGCAAAAACCACCAGCAATTTTTTGCGTGACGGAAAGGCACAATAACTATCACGCTTCTCTGTCGACACCTCAACCACGTCGTGTTAGAAAACGGCCGCCACCGTCTGCAAGACGTTGCAGTAACGATCGTTAGCTTAATTGGCCGTGCGTAAAACGAGTCTTTCCGCATCCAGCGGGGTCAGGGGAAAGGGACGTCATCACTGGCGCGCGGCAGGTGGTTGATTTTACAATGCTATTGTGGATGGCGCTGTGTCCTCAGGGCGGCAGCTGACTCCACGAAATCTTCAAACGTGATAAGTTTTTGCTGCCACAGATGGCGCTGTGATCTCAGTGTGGTAGCAGACCACAAGAAATCTCGAAACGTGATGAGTAAGAGCTGACGCTCTTAAAATGAAATGAAAAAAGTTGGGAGTGGCTTAATTTGGCTAAACCTAGAATTCAGCGAAAAGCAAGGACGCTTGCTAGGCATCTCAGGCTCGTCTATGGGAGCTCTGCTACATGCTCGCGACAGCCGTTTTAGATATATCCCCACACAACCACGGGGCTATGACGGGGTATCACATGGTCTTACGACACCCCCATCGGATGTTACGTGGCTTCACGTCACCTCATCGGATGTTTTTTAAGTCAAAGGACAACCCAAAGGTCACCCAATGTTAAAGGTCAACTAAAGGTCATTGGTGAAGGGTTCGATACCATAACTGTAACACGTATGGTCATACTCGGCTAACCTGGTGAGGCTGAAGGCCGTTCAAAGTCATTCTGCGGCCTACGTGACGACGGCTTTACCTACCGTACTGAAGCATTTCTCTTCAAATATTGTAGAGTGCGCACACCTACGCCTTAGGGAAGGACACGAAAGAACAGCACACGACAAAAGAGCATGCGCAAAAACAGCGCACAAAAAACAGGACGGTTACAAAACAGCACAACTAAATAATGGTACAGCGACAAAACAGCACAGGGAAAAAGTAGCATGGCGACAAAATAGCACAAAAAAATATCAACCAGCGTCTAAACGGCACGCCGGACAAAATGGCACAGCGACAAAACTGCGCAGCGAAAAAAACAGCACGGTAACAGAGAAGCACAGGGGAAAGATAGCACGACGACAAAAGAGCGCACTGGTGCAGTGCGCTCCAAGTGAGCTCGAGTGCTCCAAGGCAGCGGGAAGCGAAGCCGTTTTGCGCGTCTCTGTTTCGATTTCAGCATTTTTTTGTACTTCATACTGCTCTAACGCAAAAGTTCGGAATATCAAAAGTGAGCACATATCATGTGCCATGCGGGAGTTTCTTTAAGGCTACCCATGCAACATTTTTGTTTTAAATGAAAAAATAGTTATTCTTCAAGTTGTGGGCCTCCTATGAGGGGCATCTGCCGCTTCGTTCTTGAGTTGTATCCCACTATAGCCACGACGTTATCGCGCCTGCTTAAGAGAGAACAAATGTTGTACGCGCGCATTTCACCTGTAAATTGCCATTAGACGATATCGGCTCTAAGCTCCTCACCATGCCAGCGACAGCCGTGTTTATGCAGCCACCAAATAAGCTCATATTTTGCCTAGTTGTTCCGAAATGCATAGCGAACATGTTATAAATAGCTTGAGACAACAACAGTGTTATCGTCCCTTTAAGACAGGTGAAGGCTTGATATGTGATGAAATGCCCGTGTTCCGTTCAAAGGCCGCGCGCTTTTTAACCGTCAAGTCAGTTAAACCTTGGTCTTGAATAAACTTCTCTGGCATCCAGAGGGCTACGGCACGTTTGGTAGTTTTCTCCGTCCTGTAAACAGCTCATAAGGGATCAGTATCTGTCCTTTCTATAACCTCTGAAGACTGGTTCTTGCTGCGCAGCACCTTCGTCTGCTGCAAAAGGAGATATAAAATGCCCATCCCGTTCGGTCTTACTTTCTTTCCGCCCATGGGCACAACCAAACCACAGCGCTTGATCTCCCGTGGCCAAACTCACGAAAAACAACTCCGATTTGCTCAAAGAATGCGGCACGATCTCTTGGAGCCGCCTTCACTCTCCTTGTTATCAGAACACAAAGTGTGATTCCTGGTAGGAGGGCAGAGCGGTACTGCTAGCCTGGTGGAACACTAGCCAGTCTGCTTGTGTTCGGACCTAAAGCGGCTCCTGCATTTTACAGCGCTCCTCGCAGCTGCGGGGTGGGGAGCGTGGCTGCAGCGCTCTTTTGTCCGCATCTCCAGTTACTACGCGGTTTATCCTGATGCTCCTGCTACGTGGCCGCTTCATTTTCCTTTTTCTGTAATTGTGCCCTTGAGAAGATTTCTCTATTGCTCAAGCTGGCATCGTCGAAACCCAGAGCACCATCGCATGCGAGCAGCGGGTTCTGTGTATGTTTGCAGCCGGCGGCGAAGCTTACTGCAATGAAGTGTTGGTATAGGGCAACGCCGGAATCGGACGCGGGCACGCAGCATTAAACATTATTTCCTCCATTAAAAAAAGTGTTCCGGAAATAAATGCATTGAATCGTGCTGTTATACGCACTAAATTTCATATTTTGACGAGCAGCTCACTGCGAAAATTAGGGCCGAATATAGCGCAATACGGAAATTCTCTCACATTTCGAATTTCTTATCTGACACGGCTTACCTTTCCTCATTTTTGAAGCAATTTTGTCGGCTTCTTTGCCTTTTGGACAACCTGAGAAAATACTTCGACTACTGTGACACGATAAAGTTTTCAAAATATTTCAAAATCCCATTGTTGTGCACCCTTTACGCACGGATCGCAAAAAACAAGCTGGAATAATGTTTGTCATAGAAACCATGATATTTTTCGCAGGAATCGAAGGATGCATCACGATTTTCTGCAATTCATTAAGTACTTTATATCGCACGCAGCTTGTAGTACTCAAGAATACCTTTATTACTAATTATTATGAATTATAATCATTAAATATCATTAATACAAGCGGAATTTAAGAACGGTGCCTATGACACAATTTCGCACAATGCTTTACTAAATTATCCGTCTATGTACGCTGCTGATTTACTGATGAATTTCCGTACGTGCCATACCGACATTGAGGGCTACAAGACACGCCAAACGAGGGCGTTGATTCTTAAATAGTTGTTTGTCTTCATTTGTAGCCGTAGTGTGAACCGCGGGCAGCTGTATCGGGGAACGCAAGACGGATTACCGCAAATAGACTAGTGGTACTAGTAAGTGGGCTTATGAAGAAGAATGGGCATGAGCCTGTCAACCGGCACCAACTGGGCCACTAACAGTGAAGCGTGTGGAAAAAAGAGAGAGAGAGTGCAGAATCAAGAAAAATGACGATAGAAAGAATAAATGCGCGTCAAACCCACCGCATGCTTTAGGACTGCGTAGGGAAACCAACACGACGGCTACTAGAAGAAGGAGCTTGTACAAAACATTTATTTCGCGAGGAGCTCACACTCGTAAGCAAATCGGCAGCCTAGCATAACATCTATTAAAGGCGTCGTTGAGTGGTTTGCCAAGACGCCTTGCTGGCGCTCAGCAATATTAGCATAAGCTGACCTTTGGGGAACTGCAATCCCACGTCTAGCCTCCGCCTGCTTTTGCTCGGTTAGTGACGGCTCCTGCTTGTATCCGTGCCGCACAGGACGTGACAAAAGCCAGATGGCCAGAACAAGAAAAACGCGGGTTTATTGAGAATTGTTGCTTTTATAGCCGACCAAGTGAAAACAGGCCGACCGCAGCGCGCATGTCCGGAACAGGCGCACGGTCATGCACGCGTCTTATACATGCTTTCGTTTCAAGAAACAAAACAGACGCTCGACAGATTAGTTAGGCAACTTGATTAAATGCCTCGTCATAGTGAAGGCGTTGCGGGGGGCCTAGTGTTCCTGGACGATCTTCTAGGAGCTGGGGTCTACACAGAATCAGGTGTTGACCTTCCTTCAGCGTTGGCTGTCCACTGTTGTGCCCCATCAATCATTCGTGACGATTCCGAGGCCTGCGATGTTGACCCAGCCCAAGAATGCATTGCAGGTACCTGAGGGTTGTCGACAGGCGTGTTCGCTTCGGTTGTGTCGTCCCCGTCTTCGCTGCTCGTCTTAGAATACGGCTCATCCGTTTGTATGAGGTGTTTGCGGATGCGCCGCAGCACTTTCCCATCTTCAGTTACCAGCTTGTACAGCTTTGGAGCTTGCGTGCCTCTTACCCTCGCTTTCCGCGACCACGTTCTCGTTCCTCACAGCCGTACTACGTCCCCTCGTGAAAGCCTCGGCAAAGGGTTGCCTTGTGCGTGCTGGCAGTGCTTCTTCACCTCGGTGCAGTGTACTACATGGAAGTCGGGATGATTGGCTCCCAGGCGCTTCCCTTGCAACAGTTCACCAGGGGATCGCCCAACCTCTGAGCTGAGCGATAAGCCAGTAGCCCTTGCCAGAAGTCGTCCCCGGACTCCTGGGGTTTTTTTTTGAAGATGCGTTTGACGATCTGTACACCTTTTTCCGCCATCCCATTTGACGGCGGCAAATGAGGACTACAGGTTGCATGTGAAAAATCATAGTTTCGTGCAAACATGGCGAAGTCGTAACTCGAAAACTAAGTTCCATTGTCCGTGAAAACTTCTACCGGGACGCCATGTGTTACGAAGATAGCGCTGAGTGCAGTTATCGTGGTCCTTGAGGTAGTGTCCTGGAGTTGTTGGACCTCTGGAAAGTTCCAGAAGGCGTCATAAGCGACAAGGTAGGAGTCTCCCCCTATTGGAAAAAAGGCAACGATGGGTAAATTGGAAACCAACATCAAACACCTTGGTGGAATACGGTAATGGAAAACGCAGTGGACTGCTGGCGATGCTGGGCGATGTTGCGACTGTTGGGCGATTGTGGTACTGTTGGGCAATGTTGCGACGGTTGGGTGATAGTGGTACTGTTTCGCAATGTTGTGATAGTAGGGCAATGTTGGGATTGTTGGGCAATGTTGGAACTGTTGGGCAATGTTGGGACATTTGGGCAATGGTGGTACTGTTGGGCAATGGTGGGACTTGTTTAAAATCAGTTCCTGGGCGAGCTTGTATTTCATGCTTACATTCACAGCGCAAAGACAAACACGGACACGAGGGGAGACACCTCAATGCGCCGCCGTGGTGTCTCCCCTCGTGTCCGTGTTTGTCTTTGCGCTGCGAATGTAAGAATGGTGGGACTGTTGGGCAATGTTGAAACTGTGGAGCCAGGGTCCATGCTAGGAATTCGGCCAAGCTACACCTGTCGCAATGAGACATCAAAAAAGAAGAAGCTTGTGCAGCCAGCTTTATTTTGTGTTCATGCTCCTCTCCTCTCCTTCACTCACTTGCCAATGCCGCTCGGCCCTATGAAACAGCCTTGTTGATGTACTGCCGGTGCATGAGAACTTGGAATAACCAGGCGAAGCAATCTCCAGAAAAGATTCAAGTAGAAACATTGGGATCCCCAAGATTTTTTTCCTTGCCTATATTAGAGCCTTAAAAAAGTAAGCACTGTATTACGGGTACAGGAATACAACTAACCTAAATCAAGAACCGCTGAAACTATTCGCACTCCAAGAGAAAAATAATTTCATGTTCTTACTGGGTTCTTAATGTTTTCATGTGCTCCTTTAAATCGGCATCAGGGAGCATCTTGAGCCTATTAACTACTTCATATAATTTTTTCTCGGATTGTTCTTCTTGGAAGCTTTTTTCTAACTTATGATCAATAAAAAGTTCCACTCATATTTTAAAATCGTTCTGCTTCGCGTTCGTAGAGGACTCCTCAGCTTTTCTTCTATACGTAAAACCTAACCACATTCCTTACTGAAATTTCTTTTTAAACGTATAAACGCAAACGTTTAAACGCAAACGTAGCTAGCCTGTAGACGTAAACGTAAATGTTTGAAGTGTAAACGTAAATGATTAAACGCTAGCTACTACAGAGCGCTTCGGACGAATTCTTTCTGCCACCGGCACTTGCGCACACAAAGAAAATTTCACGCTACATGCAAAAAGAGGCTGCATTGAAGTCCTTATCGTCTGCTGTCAGTGAAAGGACCAAGAAAATTTGAGAAACTGACTGCCATCACGCTTGTTTGAGTTTTCATTATTTAATATCTATGTGTGCAGTTAGACATGATCAAAGGCACCTTTTGTCCATTTGGTAGTCTACGTGTGGACGTGTCTGACGTGGACCGATTTTCAGTGAAGGGAGACAGCTAATTTACTGCTACGCTTTCTGGCTGAAAATAACATTTTTTCCATTGCGAAGGAAGTAGCAGACAGGACAAGTGCTCTCCCGTCTGTTCAGTTCTTCTTTTTGTCCTTCGTCTTTAGATAAAGGCACTAAAAGGTTTTGAAGCAATGCATAACTGAATTGTGCTTGGCCTTTAACCCGCAAATGCTAAAGGATGAATCATATTCCTACTTTCTACTCTTAAATACTGCTTAATATATGCCGCAGTTTTAGAGAGCGGAAGACTTGGTGGCATAAGTAAATATTAAGTGGTACCCGCTTGAGAGAAAAAGACAGCACAGGTTAGCTCCCTGAGCAAGGGTTCAAAAAGAATGCACAAGCACATCAGCCACCATCGGAAACACTGGCTTTATTGGCAAAACAGCAGCAGTAGCCAGCACCGGGAGGAATGAGAGATCTTGCAGTGCAAGTAACCAGTCCATTTCAGTCAGCAATATTATAGCGCCATGAGCAACAGCAGAGACCGCGCATGGTCATCAGCAGTTCTCACTAACCTTTTATTATAGACCTCAAAATAAGGTGGTGCTATCAACACATTTGGACATCACGTATCCGACATTGACGAGAAGCGTGTGTGCGGTGGGCTGGGGTTACTGGAGAAATGGGGTTAGCAGAGACAGCCATAAGTGAACAGTAGCGATTGTTGTTCAAGGAGCGTAGATCAGAAATCGAGAGGTGAGGGGTGTTGTGTCTTGGGAGGGAAACGGCATTGTAGCCGAGGTGTAAAAATAACTCAGGTTTAATGTCAGCAGGCCGTCAGACCGCGCGTCCCGCTGGTCTACGACTGCCCATGCAAACCAGCACGCCATGCACGAGATACAGACAGGCAAGGGGGCGTTGCCCAAACACCGGCACGTGGCCATGAGTTTGCCGCTTGCTTATCTTGATACAAACACTACATTCCCTCGTCCCTAAACTTTGCATTCTCTCATCACAAATGGTTGTCATTTATAACGAAAGGTTAGATTTTATACAGACATAGCAGAAACAAGTTAACTGTTTAAACTGTAGCTCCAAATGTTGGTTGGCACAATCACGGTCCCGGTTTGTACCGATCCGGGGACGTCTTTCCCTGGTCGGGTACCGATGTCGTGTTGAGGCTTCGTAGCCCCTGGCGCCAGGAGAAAACCTCGAGTCGTGATCAGTGTCTTCGGAATCGAGGGCTGCCGTCGATACTCCGCCTCCTGCGGTGGCCGCCCCCGGATCTTCCTCAGTGGTGCTCGCTGCTTGTTTCTGCGGTTGCACGGCACTCTTGTCGTCAGTACCGGTTGGTGACCCAGATGGTTGCCACGGCTGTCAGGAGTCCTCACCATGGGCGCCGCAACCGTGGTCGGCAGACGGTGGCTCCGGTTCTGCCTTCCTTGCGTCGTTTTCGCCGTTTGCTTATCGTGATACAAACACTACAAGGAAAAATGGTGCAGTGCATAGATTCTTGTGCCAGTTCTCACTCGCCACACGCCTCAGTGAAGGTACGAAAACTACCCGGAGTGGTAGGCACGGCTAGGTAAATAGTAAGAGCGTTACTTAAAGTTTAAGGAACTGGAGATATCATTACGCAACGAGGCAAAGCAAGTCTTTCTTTAAAACACTGCATTTCTCAGGACAAGTCAAACGTGACAGGTAAACACAGCAGAAAAGGTAGCTCAAAATTAGCTTTTCTGATTCCTCTTATGTTGCCAACAGCTAATTCCTCCGGTCAAACAGCTCAACATAACTGATATTCATTGTCTCCCCAAAACATAGAGAATTCCTCTTTTAGGGGGAACAATGTGACTCAGACTTTACTGTGTATGCTCTATATAATAGAATCTCGTTTCTGTCTACCATCGAGCGTTCCAGTAGTGCACATGCTCGTCTTATTCAGAAAATAGAATCTAAAGGAGTATAGCAGATTTCATAAAGGCTAAGCATGACGCTTTTACGTGAAGGATGGGCTGGAGTTGCCTCCTGTTTGTGATGGCGTTCATTCCATTACGCAGGACCACCGACAATGAGCTGTGCCAAACTACAAAGGCATCGGGAACAACCAAGTGAAGTAGGCCGACACATCTGTGGAGTCCAAGACGACCAAGAATGCGTTACAAAACGGGAAACCAGGTGAACTGGAATACTTTACTACTTCAAACTGGGCTCACATTTTCCGTGTAATTGTACACTCAAGGCGGCGCCGATCGACTTTATATTCCCCCTAGTGTACAAAATGGGGCTTGGACAAGTTGGTCTAGCAGTATAGAAACGGCGCAAAGGCACAGACATGATGAACATCCTTTTCACGTCCGCGCCTTTGCGGCGGTTCGATTTGCGCGGGAATCTAAATAAAAAATTAACAGTGCGGCGCTGAGTTCAGATTTAAAATCACAAATACAGTGAAATTTTATAAAACCACCGTAATTTCAAGAACACGCTTATTCACCAGTCCGAGTGGGGTTGTGTAAAGATTTTATTTTCTGAGGTCATGAAATAAGTCTCGACGAATGGCATTCTAACGACCTTTGGTGTATCCCTAGATGAGACCGCTGCGTTGAACTATTTTAATGTGTTCAAGGTAAAATAAAGTGAAGTAAGCGGAGAAGTGCATTGAAAAGAAAAATGGCGGTGCTTTTGAGTCTTAGCGGCAGATCATTTTGCCATTTCATAAACAAGCGCAAACTTTTCGCACTAAAATATGGTGCACTTATTTCGTGGGTTGAGCGGTTCGCCCACAGTGCACGAGAAAGCCGAGCTGAAGGCTGCCACGTGCCGCACAGCAGTGTTGCAGTCGTCCCCCAGAACCTCCGAGAATCCGCGACACTTGATGTAGCACCAGGAAACGAAGAAAAGCTGCAGCTCTGTCATGCTGCTGAAGTCAGCCAATCTGTTCTGAAAGCCGCGGCTCTTGAATGCGTCCACCAACATGTCCAAGGACGCGAAATCTGACAGACTGGCTAGCCATGATCTCCCCTCCGGGGGCGTGACACAATTGCGAGCAGATTGTATCAAGTTCGTCGTCGCGTTAATGTTGAAGTAGTGGATGAGAGATATTTCAGCGGACGCTTTCGCTACGTGAGCTCCAAGTGCTTCGTACTTTACAGCGTCAACAATGCTAAAGTCGTACAGCGGAAATGAAATTACGTATGGAGCAAGGACATAGTCGTGGAGCCAGTTAGAATACGGCGAGAACTGGTTGAGGGTTTGCCAACCGAGCGTCCGCGGTATGTTGTCGTTCTCCTGGAGTCGAAACATTCCCCAAGCTTTCTCCCAGTTCTTAGTAAGCGAGAGAGTCATCTCGGGGAGGGAGTTAGTTGCAGCGTTGAAGTTCGCGTCCCTAAACATCGATCGGTTCAATGCACCCATCACAACGTCGAGTGAGCTCCACCGGACACTCATGGAAGTGTCGTCAGAGTAATGTGGCTGCGAAGACAGCCGAGAAGCGAATTCTTTTCTGATGGACAGGACGACACGTTCCACATCTTCGCGTATTTGAGGGTAAAATATCAGCGCATTGTACGGAACGAAGAGGTAGTCTCCGACGAATTGGTAGACGAGTCTGTAGCACAAGCGGCCATGATGGTATCGAATAAGTTCATGATTGCTTGTACCATAGTAGTTCGAGATGAGCTGGTAGTTTGCAAACACACTGGCGTACCTTGCTGCCATCCCAGACACGAAAAGGTGAGTTTTATTCTCCCCTAATTTCTTCCAAAGTTCGATAAATGTCATTACGTAATATAATCTAAATGTCCGAAAATTTGGCACGGTAGTCACGTTGAATTCTGCGAGTAACTCCATCCATTTCTCTTCCTGTAGGCTATGGTCTGGGAATGCCTGCATTGTTAAGCGTTTTCGAGCGGCATGAAGCCGAGGGAGAAACGTCTCTTCCAGCTCGCTGATTTCTTCGAACGTAACAGCCCTATCTGTATCGCCTCCGGAGAACGTTGTCCTTATGAACTCGAAGCTGGTACGCCTGCTGTCCAGTCGGCGAAGTCTTTCTTGCTTTTCCACCGCGAGATCAAAAGATAGGGGGACAAAGACCCAGATGTTGTGTCGGCGTGGGACAACTTTAATCACGACGGCCCAGTCGAACTCGATGTTAAGGCTCAGCAGCGTCCGCAGAACATCGGGTGTCGCGGACAGGCGCGGCCACACGATGCCAGCTGGCCGGAAGCACTCGCGGATCACAGGGAGCTCATCGCGCTCCCCAAGCCAGACCATATCACAGGAGCGGTAGAAGAGGCCGGCTTTCTGCACAATGTTCTGGCCTGTGGTCGGAGGGCTCGTGTCTCTGCTGACGACTTCGGTCATTTTGTCGACTGCATTGGCGACAAGCTCCGCGTGCACCGAGAACTTGCGCTTGGTGCGCCACCCAGCGCAGACGTACGCATCGAAGTTGGCGCACGGATTTAAGGAGCCGTTGACGGACTCCGCCATGAGCTTGGCGAACTGCTCGCAGGCGGGACTTGTGCAGAGCGTGGTTTCGTTACGGAGCGATCCATGGAAAATACCGAGCAGAAGCAGGAAGCAGGTGCCGGTTAAGAGTGCAGCGCCGACGGCTGCGGCTATGGCGATGCGGTACGGCGAGGGTTTATGCTGCACACGCGGACTGACGAGGCGCTTGTACAGCTGCCTAGGTGACTGCGAAGAATGGAAAGCAGAGAACAACTTCCGTGAGGTGGGGTTCTCTGAAAAGAGTCACAGCAGAGGGCACAAAAAAGTCGCTGATAAGATTAGCTTTACACTATGTAATCGTCAGTCCCAATTTCTCCTTTTAGGATGAAACACTACACGCGCTTGATTGTTTTTATTTCCAGCGCACTGCTGGCCAGGTAGGCCAATGCAGTTCATAAACAACTCTTTTAGCATTCCGAAATGTGTGCTACTATTTTAGTAGCGTTTTGTATGGGGCTAGCTAGGCTCAGGATTTAGGACGGACAACGGCTAGGGCAACGGAAAGGGCGCACTACATAAAGAAAGACGGCACAAGCCGTAAGAACTTTTTGTTAGGAGAAAACGTCTTTTTCTTATCTGTACACTGACGTCGCCGATGCATTGTTGATACGTTTTTCGGATAAAAGCGGCATCAAAGACTTCACGTGCCCCAGTCTCGTGGCTTCGGCTTAAAATCTTTACATTATAATCTTAAGCTTTGATTTATATTTTTACTGTACTTACAGTCTACCCCAGGTGTAAATTTGCAGAGTTTTGGAGTGACAATTCAAGTTCGCGCTCCCTTACAGCTTGTTAAATGCATATCTTTCCACGCAGAAGGGGTAATTCATACAAAACCACTTGCGCACTTGGGCCTGGTATGATTGGTCCCGCATCCAGCTTTCTTTTTTTGCATCCATAAGATGGGGATCCATCGATCATGTTTTCGGAAATCTGACAAAACGGGAGCATTGCACTTCTTCGCCACTTTTTCAGACTGAGACATTTGATGTAGAAATGCGGAGCTCTCTGTCTCACTTCATTTTTTTCTCTTGGTATGCTTTTCTGTCCTTTCGCTTCCTCCAGCAGGCACTCGGCGATTGATACAAAAATAAAATGCAGATGTCCTGCTTTTTCTAATCTTCTAATCTCGGTAGAGAAACAACATTCAGCCTTATGAATGCAGGACTTCAAACCTGGCAGCGTTAAAGCGGACTTTCACTGGAAAAGCCGCACATCTTCTCACACTAATATAGGATTAGCCCAGAGGGCTCAAACGCAAACTTTCACCTGTGGAATGAGAATAGCCAGAACTCGAATAAAGTTGGGATTATGAGTTGTAGTTTCACTTAATATCATTACGACCCATAATTAGGTTAAGTAAATCAATTTCGCTGAACAGATAACTGCGGTATTTACTTGGAAATTGAAACCATGGCCATTGGGTTGCTGTAGCCGGATACAACTCAAGAACAAAGCGCATTTTTCACGTCAAAGGACCTCCGTCCAGCCAATGGCATCGGCCGATTCTCATGACCCTGCTAACGAGGTAATGGAGGAAGTGGAAGATGATAGGCGACAGTCCCCTCCCTCCATGGCCGGGGATAGTCCCCTACCTGCATTATCATGCGACTGCCTGCATTCTGACGCTAGCTGGCTCATGAGAAGTGACCGACGCTACCTTCTGGAAAAAGATCCTTTGAATGGGAAAAGCCGCTTCGTTCGTGAGCTGAATGCGACTATAGTCCCACACGTTTGCGCTAGGCTATTGACGTTCGTTCTACTTGGTTAAAGAGAGAATTTTGTACTGTGGTGTATGTCGTGGCCCCTTATGCCTGCTGGCGAAGCACAGGGTTAATTGGAGAGACTTGGGAGAGATCTTTGCCCTGCAGAGGGTGTACTCTGGCTAGTGATGATGATCATGAATTAAAAGAGGTGCTAATTAAGCAAGAAACTAGCAAATTAGCATTAACGCTTTCGCTTTACACCCGTAAAGCGGCGCATAATTGTGTCTATAAATTTGTAGCGCCGACAGAAGGGCAATGTTTGCTACTGCTCTCTTCGC
This sequence comes from Amblyomma americanum, assembly GCF_052857255.1. Taxonomy (NCBI): domain Eukaryota; kingdom Metazoa; phylum Arthropoda; class Arachnida; order Ixodida; family Ixodidae; genus Amblyomma; species Amblyomma americanum. Next base: position 97,360,194 of record NC_135499.1, on the reverse strand, counting down.
TGCCTTATAGAGACAATAAATTTCAAGCCCAGCATAGAATCTAATGATGCTAATGCCTTTCGAAACAATTCTGAAATTTCTGTGGAAATGTTTTCGCCGCTGCTGTAATTTTATCGCAGTGCCACGCTTGTGTCGATCTCAAACCCACTAGCATATTGGAGCTGTAAAGCATTTACGTAGGGTCATCTGTGGCACTTGATCTGTCAAACATCTTTCTTGCCTCATAGTTCATGACATTATTAACGTCCGGTACGGTAATAGTGCTATTAAGTACGCTCAAGGCAGTCTAGTGCGCCTCAAGTAACCTGTCTTGGCCTATGTGAGAATGATGGGACGTGCTGTCGCGAAAATTGGTACTGTTTCTTCGTTGACACTGGAAGATGCGGCACGCGATTTTGTCTTTTTTTTTTTGTGAAGCGAGAAGGCGAGCAGACCTAACTCGAGTGATCATGGCTAAGTGCAATACTTCCGCAAGTTTCCGGATTGTTGTAGCTGCTCTGGTCCCTTATCTCGAACGTTCATTGACGACAAAAAATTGAGCGGGGCCAGAAGATGCAGACAGAACGACAGGCCATCACGTTTTCAGTGGGAAGCCGTATGCCTAGCAAGACTAAGTCGGAGCATCCCGTCACCTTGAGTGTGTTTGAAGCAGCAGTGCGTGTTCTGCCTCGATCAAGCGTCATCGTCTCGATGGGTGCCAGAATTATCAAGAACATCAAGGGTATCATCGAGGGAAACACGCAGCTCCCCTTAGACCAAGGACTGGGGATGGCTATAGAAGCACCACCGGCTTCCGAAATGGAGTAGCTGAGGCACTGGTGGCAAAATTTAGTGAAGAATACCGACACCCCAACAAATGCACGACGATTGCTTTTTTTTAGATGAACTATCCGGCGTACGAGGGGCCTTCGCTCTCTCCGTCCGATCAGCAAAGGATTTCGCGTAATCAAGACAACTTGCCCGCATTGGACATCAATCCGTTGCTGCCACGGAAAACAGAAGATCAAAGATGAAATACGCAACATTCTTCAAAGTTAGAGCTTCTCGTCGCCTTCTAAAGGTCAGACAAACACCGATTGCCAAACATCGCATTGTAACGGACGAGCACACCTAACCATTCCGCCAAAGCCTCTACCGTGTGTCGCTGCGACAGCGCTAAGCCGTTCGGGCCCGGACCAAGTGGAAAAAATAATTTGGTACGTCGTCATCCAGCAGTCGAAGAGTCGCTGGGCGGCACTTGTTGTTTAGGAGAGAAACAGGGACGGCACACTGTGGTTCTACGTCGATAACTGCCCCTTCAACAGCATAACTAAGAAGGATGTCTAACCAATCCCCCACGTCGACGACACACTGGAGCGGCTGTGCAACAGGAAGTACTTCTCTTCGGGGGACTTCAAGAGCGGGAACTGGAAAACCAAAGTCAATGAAAGAGTCCAAGAGAAAACCCCATTCATCGCACCAGGTGGCTTTTTCGATTTCCCGGCGATTCCATTTGGACTCTGTTCTGTACCAGCAACGTTCCGACTGGTAATGGAAACAGTACTGGCAGCTCTGAATTGGGAGAGTGTGCCTTGTATATTTAGATGACGTCGTTGTCTTCGACTCAAACTTTGATGACCACCTAAAAAGTTTCTGAACATAGCTGGAACCAATCAAATCGCCCGCGGACTGTGTGAAAGCACAGCAGGGCCCTTTCGCCTATTAGGAGCTTTTGTTTCTGGTAACTATCGTAAGCAAGGATGAATTACGCCCGGCTTGAAACTGAGCGCTGACAGGATATACAGGCTTTCTGTTCGAGGACCGCCGAGCACGCTTGTGGCTATCGCCGCCGAGTTATTCAATTATTGCGGGGCGGAAGTAAGCACATAAATTATTTTTTAACCCTTTTCTCCGTGATTCTGATTACTGGACTGCCATCAATGCTTAGTAGCAATAATTTTTAAATACCCTTAGGCAACATAGCCAAAAGCTGACTTGTACCAATTAGCTTCCTACTGAATACATCCTTAAGATTTAGATGTTAAACTGTCCTTTGAAAAGAAAAATGCCTGCTGGATGTACAATACACGGTCAAATAAAGAATTACGCATTAGGATTCAGCTCATTCAAAAACTGCAAAGGAATCAAAAGCAAACATCTTTATCTGCAGCAAGTTGTATTAATCCCCGAGACATAGATGCATAAAGTAAGGGGGGGGGGGGGGGGGCGGGTTGAAAATAGAACTAGGAAGGAAAATGACGGGAAACCGATCGCAGTGAGTTTTGTATATATAGATTGGCGCACAATAAGAAAAAAAAAATGCGAATAAGCAGAATACGCGCGTTGTTTTCTCAGGCCTCTTGCAATTTGCTCAGCTGTGCTCCCGCATTATGCATGCAAAAAGAAGAAATTTTTATGTGGGAAGCGATATTCCTGGCAGATTGGAAATTGCGCAAGCAGCGTGGTGTACAAATTATCCCTTTTGTGTCCAAAGGCATAAATTGGACAAACTGGTGTATGTATGCAAGAAGCGCATGGACATAAGCTGCCAGTGTAAACTGGTGGTAACTTACTTCTGCCGAAGCACAGCAAAACATAAAAAAGCGAGCGAACGTTGACACGTATAAAAACATTATGCAGACGCCATGTATGGATCTGCGTCACGTCACCTCCTTGAAGATCTTTTTAGCCGAAAAAAGATTAACTGCGTGGCATCGACGTATGAGTGTGCCTGAAACAACAAGAACTTTTCGATGTATGATTAGATGAGAATACGTACTGGTACATGTTAATGTTTACGTTTATACTGCTTTACCGTCCCAAAGTGACTAAGGCTGATATGGACGCCGTAGTGTTTGGCTCCGGATAATTTGGGCCCGTGAGGTTCCTTAACATGCATTCTCGTCGCACAGTAAACGCGCCTCTAGAATTTCGCCTCTATAGACACGGGACCGCCGCCGTCGGGGTCGAACCCGCTTCATGCTGGCCAGCAACCGACCACTGTAATCAATGATCCGCCACGGCGGCTCTACTTTATTGTTATGTGTGCTTTATGCTGGTCTATGCAGTACTATGTCCTAACTCGTGTGCCACAATATACTGGTGCCTAAGTTGTAGCGAGACTACAGAAGGAGTAATAATAAAATATTCTCTAGCAATCACCAATAAAAGGAACGCTAATTAAACTTCGTATATATAATGGACGCAAGCATAGCTACAAAAAAAGAGTTCAAAACTTTTCAGGAATAAATTTGTTTCCTTTGTACTTTGTGCTTTTTTGTCCCGTGTAGCTTGTATTAGAGCTGTGAAGTTAGTCCTGAAGAGAGGCAAACTTGGGTGGAAGAAGTGGAACTCGAAGTGTGAACAAACTGCAAAACTTACGTTCCCTGGAATGGGCTATTTTTCAATGGGGCAAATAACTCAATGCGAGCTATGGAAAAAATTCAAAAATTCAAGTTTTGCTGGAAATATATAATTTTAGATCAATGAGTGTTTCCTAATTGTTTCATTCTTGACGGCATATTTGAACCTTTTTTTTAGCCATTCTGAGAAAAAAGATGCAATATTAAAAAAATAGATTAATGGGAATTAAAAACGAAGCCAGATTTTTTGCACTGACCTTAAAAAGTTATGTGTCTAACTCGCAAGCGCATTATTTTTGACGTTTCTTCACTGTTGCTTTCGTCATAGCATTGCTGTGGAATATTCTAATAATGCGAGAGCATTAGAACCTACGTGTCAGAAAAAAAAACTGATGGAAGATTTTGCGTACTTAGACCAAACGAAAAATTAGGCGCGTTAGAACTTTTTCTGCTGTTCTGAACCAGTGTTCACGGAAGACAAGGAGAGGGCTGAGTCGGGCTGATTTGTTCATGTTGTATGGTACGACGAAACAGCGCTGACGGACGGGACGTAAAAAGAGACAGACACATGCGCTCTCTGCCTGTCTTTTCCTCCGTTCCATTCGTCAGTGCTGTTCAGTCGTACCATTCAAAAACAAAGTGTCACTGTCCTGCCATGTCTGATGCTGCCATGAGGCTAAATGCGGCAATTGGCCACTTATGCTCGCTATAAGTGCTAACGCTTTAAAAATGTCAACTGGCGGTGCTCTCTCTGATGGCACATGCCACTGCTGGCAGGTGAGAAACTGGGGAGAGCAAAATCCCCTCAACATATAGGGAAGAGGAGGAGAGCCCAGAAAGCGGTTGCCATCGGCAGAGCCCAGAAGGTGGGCTCTGCCGATGGCAATCGTCTTCGCCTTTTTCATAAACTTTTTCACCATTCTTATCTACGCGAAGAACTTATTTCACCCCCACAGTACGTGTCATCCCGCATGGATCACGCCCACAAGGTTGTAATACCATTCTGCAGAACGAAAACCTGCTTTCATTCCTTTTTATCCCGGACATTCGACGAGTGGAATCACCTTCCCGCACCACTGGCTCTAATTAATGATCACCGTTTATTTCAAGATGCATTAACTAACATTGCATAACTAGCAACCTTACGTAAAATTGTGCTCATATTTCTATGTTTTACTACATTTTATAACCACTCCCCTCTATAATGCCGTATGGCCCTGAGGGTATTTCAAATAAATAAAGAAATTAATTAATTAATTAACCTAGACTGAGGTGGTTCTGACAAGAGCGAAGGAATGCGCAACATGAGGGTGGTCGCGAAGCAAACAACCCGCCGGGTGGCTATACAGGAAGGCAAAGGGTGAGGAGAAAAGCGAGCTGGTAAGAGGAGTCGAGATTACTAAGGAGAAGAGGAAGAAGAGAGAGTAGTGTGGCGCACACGCTCAGGACGTCACTCTATCGTTGAAGTCGATGCGTGCTAGTCACCTCCAGATCCGAGTGCCGTTGAGTAGTTGAGATGAAACATGGGACAGACCGCATGGGTAGGGAGTCAAATGTAAAGAAGTACAAAGGCGACAAAGTGCGCAATAGAGGTGAATGCAAAGAAATGTGTGCCGTGTGTCGTGTTCTGTAATGCCGATTGACTGATACTTCGCAATTCCATCGGATTGGTCCACCGATTGCCAGATATTAGAGTTAAAGCGTTGCGAGATTCGTGATTCGCTACCGTGTACAGCTTCTGCGGAGCACCGCTACATACGCGCTGGTTGGTCCAGGCGTGCATGCAGCTGACGGCAACGTGGCGCCATCTGGCGCCCCCATGGCGTTCTGCTTACGCGGAGTGGCGCCACGCGGCAGCGGTTCAAAGTAGCGGATCGCGCGGTGCTATAACTCTGTGGCATTTTTTAGACGTTAGTATAACTTGCCCCATTGAACGAAAAACCGGCCGTGTGCGCGCGCGCGCGTGCGTGCGTGGGTGTGTGTGCGTGCACGTGTGTGTGTGTGTTTGTGCGTGTGTGTGTGTGTGTGAGAGAGAGAGAGAGAGAAGACTGCTAGTGATCGTTGAATGTTAAGTATGGACAGACCGATTCTGCATATAAGGCCATTAATCCATTAGCTATCGCGTCAGACCCTTTAGGCGGAGCGCGGACCGCAGTACAGCCGGCGACTGCTTTCCCGGAGTTAGCGCGCAGAATTCACCCAGAGAAACAACTTTATTGCCATAGATTGGCGGGATTTAGGGCAGGTGGGCGTGGTGTGGCCCCCAGGTGGGGGCGACTTCCTGGGCCCACGAAATGAGTGCCAGTTGGATGCTCTTGTCTGGCCTTTTGAGGAGTTCGTTCCATCCATCTTCGGAGGGAGCTGGCAGTAAGGTTCGAGGGGGCGGATTTCCCGCGCAACCCCAGAGGATGTGAGCCTGGGTGGCGATTTCTCCCTGGTAACAATTTTGGCAGACGGGGTCGTATTCCCCGTCTGTGATGAGTGAAAGTCTAGAATGGCTAAGGATAGAGTGTGTCTGCAACCTGCGGAGCAAGGTGGCTTGCGCTCGGTTCAAGTCGGGGTGTGGAGGCGGGAACTGGCGTCTCATCTCTCTGTAGAGGTTGGTAATTTCGGCAAAGGTCTGGGGAGCCTCGGCAAGAGCGTCTGGGTCCGTGGGGCCGGCCGCCCGGTTGGTTAGTCCTCGGGCTAGTCGGTCGACCCCTTCGTTTCCAGAGTTTCCCGCGTGGGCGGGTACCCAGACCAGGTTGATCTTATGGTCGGGAGTGCAGCCGCGAAGGATGCGTGCAGCGGGGTGGCAGATAAAACCTGCCGAGTAATTTTGTATTGCTCTTTTGGAGTCGCTGAGGACTGTGCGCGTACGTGGGTCAGCGATGGCCAGCGCGATGGCGGTTTCTTCTGCCGCTGTCGGAGAGTGAGCTACTACTGTGGCGGCGGTGACGAGAGTAGACTGTGGCGTGGCTGCACAAGCCACGTATGTGTTTGCACTTTGCCGTGCAGCATCTACGTATATTGCGTGTTCGTCGGCAAGGTATGTGGCATCTAGTGCTTGGGCTTTCAGCTGACGGCGCGTATCATGGCGGCCAGGTAGCATGTTTTTGGAGATTGGTTTTATAACTAGGCGGCTATAGACCCCTATCGGAATGGGCGTCGTGGGGTGGACGTCGCCTATGGGGTTGATGTTGAGACGGTCAAGTATGAGCCGCCCGTGTTTAGTGCGGGAGAGGCGGTGGATTTGGGCGGTCTTGTGTGCCTCTATGAGTTCTGTGAGCGTGTTGTAGATGCCGAGTTGGAGGAGGTGCTGTGTGCTGGCGTACTGAGGTAGCCCCAGTGCCGCTTTGTAAGCTGAACGTATAATGCTGTTCACAGCTTCCTCGTCCTTCCGGCGGAGGTGATAGTAGGGGTAGGAGTAGACTATCCTGCTAATGAGGAAAGCTTGCGTGAGCCGACAGAGGTCATCCTCCTTCATACCTCTGCGGCGGGTGCTGATGCGGCGGATAAGGCCGTTGATCTGGTTGGCTGTGGTGCGGAGGCGCTGAATGGCCTCCGAGTTTTGCGTGTTGTGCTGTATTAACATACCCAGAACGCGAATAGTGCGGACCGGAGGTATGGGATGTGTGTCGCCTTGAAGCACAATAGGTTCTTGCGGGTCGGGGACAGGCAGGCGAGCTCGTCTGTCCCTGATGACTAGTAATTCGGACTTCGTGGAGGAGCATGTGAGCCCGTTCGCCTGTACAAAGGAGTGTACTTTATCGATTGCTGTTTGGAGGGAGTTTTGGATTTCCCCGTCAGAGCCAGAGTTGGTCCACAGGGTAATGTCGTCGGCATATATTGAGTGTTTAATGTGAGGTATCTTTTCCAGGAGCAGAGGGAGGCCTCTCATTGTAGTGTTGAAAAGGAACGGAGATAGGACTGCTCCTTGTGGTGTTCCTCGGGTGCCTAGTGTGATCTTCTCACTGTGGAGGTCTGCAATATGAAGTTCTGCTGTACGGTTATGAAGAAAGTCGGCAATGTAGTTGTAAGTGCGAGTGCCTACATTCATTTGTGAGAGGTTTGCCAGGATGGAAGCATGTGACACGTTGTCGAAAGCCTTGCTGACATCTAGGCTTAGGATGGTTCGTGTAGCTCGGATGGGTCTCGGATCGAGGATGTCGTGTTGGATTTGCCACATAATGTCTTGAGTGGAGAGGCCGGTTCTGAAGCCGATCATAGTGGGGGGGAAAAGGTCCTCTTGGTCTACGTGAGTGTGGAGTCTATTGAGTATGACGTGTTCCATGACCTTTCCCAGGCAGGACGTGAGCGAGATGGGCCGAAGGTTGCCCAGCTCGAGTCGTTTGCCTGGCTTAGGTATGAAAATCACTTTGGCATGCTTCCAAGTGTCTGGAAGGCGACCCTCATGCCAATGTTGGTTGAAGAGGTCCGTGAGTGCTTCGACGGACTGATCTTCGAGTTTACGAAGCATCTTGTTGGTTATGTGGTCGTCGCCAGCGGCCGCGGTGGTTTTAATCTGGTTGAGGGCGGCGCGGACTTCTCCTGCCGTGATGTCGGCGTCCATGTTGGTGTTCTGAGCACCCGTGTATCCTGAAGGGATGGGAATTTCAGTGGAAGTATTGATGTATTGGTCTTTCAGGGTAGCGAGGAGTTCCTCATTTGTTCCCTGAAAAGCGTGTATGACACGGGTGAGGTTCTTGTGAGATGTGGATTTGGTGTGAGTTGGGTCCAGTAAATGTCTGAGCAAGAACCACGAGTTTTTGCATCCTAACTGGCCGTTAAGACGGTCGCAGGTTTGATGCCATTGCTCCTGACTCAGTTTGACGGAGTAAGCTTCGATCTCTCGCTCGAGGCGAACGAGACGGAGCTTGAGGGGTCGATTGTGCTTTTGGCGGAGCCAGCGAGCCCTAAGACTGCGCTGGGCCTCCCACATGTGTATTAGTTTGGCGTCGGGAGAGGGGCCATCCTCGTTCTGGGTAGTCGTGGAGGTGGCATTGGCGGTGTCTTCGAGAAGTGCGTTTGCCCATGCGTCCAGGTCGTCTATGGGGGCCGAAGTGCGTTTGGCGCGCACGTATCGGAAGGCGTCCCAGTTAGTGTGCCTGATTGTTCGGTTGGGGGCTTTGCTGTGTGTAGCCGTGAAGGTTGTGCTGAGAACATAATGGTCGCTACCTATGTTCATGCCGAGGTTTTCCCAGCGTGCGTCTGGGATGTTGCGGGCGAAAGTGAGATCGGGGCAGCTGTCCTGTGTGACACTGTTTCCAATGCGAGTAGGCCTGTCGGGGTCTAGGAGTAGTGTCAGGCCCAGTGTTTGGGCTGTCTCCCACACTTTGGCTCCCTTACGACCGCATGCTTTGCGGGGGTAGCCCCACTCGGTATGCGGCGCGTTGAAGTCACCTAAGATGAGTAGCATCCCTGTTTGTGCAGTCGCGCAGGCCTTACGAACGAGGGTTGCCACTCGTGTGCTTTTGTCGCTAGGGGGGCCGTAGACGTTAAGGATGTGGAGCGGGGCTTGTGAGCGACTGTTCGGTAGGACCTGTACGAAAGTTTGCGGAACCTCGGGGTAACTAAGGTCTATATGATTAGCTGCTAAATTTCGGTGGACCAGGATGGCGGTGTAGGGCCGTTGGTCTGGTGTCGTTTGTTGGTTATATGCGGCGTAGCTGGTACGTTTCGTGTCCATGTATGTTTCCTGAAGTGCGATGATGTGGGGGGGTGTGCGGCTGGGCCTGCAGGGTGTGCTCCAAGGCTCGCCGCTTCGCCTTGAAGCCCCTGCAGTTCCATTGCCAAACTGTGAAGGGGGAGCTAGCCATCGCGTTTCCCGTAGGGTTCGGGGCGCTGTGATAGCGCGACGGGTGATTTAAGAATGCCGCCTGCACGTGAGCGCGCGGTTGCACTCTCCGATGTGGCGACAATAATGGGTGCTGGGTAGTTAGGAGGGGTTGGCGACTGCAAGGGGGTTGCTGATGTCGGGGGATTCGTGAGGGTATCGAGCCTGGCATGAAGGGTTTGGATGTTGGCTGCCATTGTGGCGCAGCTTTCTACTAGACGGTCAATGGTGGGGGCGAGTCGAAGGAGGGCGCCCTCGAATTGGGCCATTCGCGCATCAGCTGCCTCAAATTTGGCATCTATGTCTGCTTGTGAGGAGGGGAGAGGTGCTTTACGCTTCGTGCGCTTAGGCTGCTCAGTGTCCATGCGTGGATCACCTACAGGGTCGGATGTGGGAGCGTGAGCCACCTGCTGTGGTTGCAATTTGGGGTTTGCCTGTGCTGATTCTAGGCTATGAATTTTAGCGTTTGCTTTGGCCAATTGTAGCTGTAGTTCCTTGACCATATCTGCCAGCTCCCTTACCTGTGAATCTGGTGGAGAAGCGGTGACTTGTGCAGGAGTCTTCCATCCAACTTGTTTGGCTGCTTTGGTCCCCGGCCGGGCTTGAGAGCTGGCCCGAGAGCTGGGTGAGGCGGATGTGGAACGGCTGCGAGTGCGGCTGGAAGGGCTGTCGCTGCCGTCGCTGCCAAGCGGGGGGAAGGAGCCGTCCCGCAGTAGGTTGTCGTCGCCTCGTTTGCGGTCTCGGGACCGGGACTGGCGTCCGGGGTTTGCCAAGTTGGAGCCGGTATCGGTGTCAGTGACCGACGGGGAAGACTTGGGCCGAGTGGAGGACGTGAACCGGTATTTGCAGCTTCTGCTGCCTGTAGGGTGGGCACCTTTGCAGACGATGCATGAGGCTTGGCACGTGGGCGGTTGGCCAGCTGGAGGAGGGTCATGGGCTGCGCCACAGCGTCGGCAGGTCGGTTGTCGCGGGTGGGGGCACACATCCGCCCTGTGGCCTAGCTTCCGGCAGTTGAAGCATGCCTCCGGACGGCGTTTGTAGGGGTACACCTCAAAAGTGAAGCCGAGATACCTCACGTAGCGGGGTAGCTTGGCATTGGCGATAGTCACCACGAAATGTCGTGTGCGGCCCATGCGGCGTGCGGCGACTACGGGGAGATCAGGGTTTCGAGCTTGGAGCTCAGCGAGGATCTCAGAGTCGGTCTCGTGACTGTAGGCTCTGTATATGATTCCTCGAACGGAGTCATCGGGGGCTGGGGCGTACGTGGCTACCCGGATGGCATTGGAGTCAATGGTTAACGTTTGTATTTTAGCATACAGGAACGCCCGTTCTTTTTCCGGTGTGCTGATGGTAACAGTGTTGTTTGTGGGGTGGATGCGGACTTGGTCGGCGGTGATTGCAAGGCGGCCGTCGATCTTGGCGGCGTTGTAGATGGCCATCGCCAATTTGGCCGGGCCGACTGCGTTGAGGTCGACGGTACCTTGCGGTCGGAAGACGATTTTATAGTCCCCTGTAGGCAGGCGAGGAAGTGGTCGTTTTTTAGTCGGCGGTGGTGGACGGCCGCGGGGTCGTTGGTCTGACAGGACAGTGGTGGCTGCAGGCGTTTGGGTGTTGGCCGGCGGCGTTGCCGGTGGTGGCGGGCGTCTGTAGCGGCGTTGCATTTCGAGCGCCGTCCAAGTGCCATCGGCCAGCTCCGCGGCGGTAACATCCGTGCCGGTGACTGTGTACTGCATCTTAAAATGCAGGGAAGCGCCGTCGAGGCGAAGCGGGCGTCGCCGCCGCAGGTGGGAGCAGAGCACGCACTAGGCGTGCTGAGCCGTTAGGCCTAGCTCCCGCGGTCGGGCGTTGCCGCAAATCGGCCGTAAAGTTGAAGACACTCGCCTGAAAGTAGTTAAAAGTCCCACAGGTGACGCCGGATGGGTGGCGGGCCGTCCTGTGAAAAATTGGTGGCTGTAAATAGCCGGAAACTGGTGAAATCGCCGGAAAAACGCAGACCGCATATAAGATGCGTCCGCTCGCTCCGAGCGCAGTCGGCGTTCCTCAGAATTCACCCATGCAGAATTCCCAGCATCGAGGCATCGGTTTACATCACGCCGCAGCGCGCGGCTACTGCGTTCATTGAGGGGGCGGGCGAGCTTACGCCTGGTCACACGTAAGCAGTCTTGTCTCTGCTCACTTTTTTTTTATTATAACTGCAGGCGTGAACACCGTGGGAATTAGAAAGGAGTTATGGCTTTATATTCTTAGCTCGCCTTATGTTACTGCGACTTCAAGTAGAGAGTGTATTGCATTGCATTGGTGCATATAAAAACTTGCAGGTATTGCACCCTTAAAACATGCTGACAGTGGGTCAGTCCCGAAGCAACCGTACACATGCATTGAGCGACAAAAAATGAGACAGCACAGTCTACCTAACTGACTGAACAACCTATAGTTTGTGGTTCACTTTTCTGTCGTCCTTTGTCGCGAGCGAAAATTTCATCCGGCTGTTAAAATAAACAACAGAAGAAAATCACATATTCGAGCAAAAATGCATAAGATATTTTAGATTCAGATAGAATGCCACCCGCAAATTTAGGACTTCCCGGGCTACCATACTAAAGTTGCGGCATTCGTGCTGTCAGCCAAGTAGATATTATCAGGCTGATGACAATTATTCTAAGAAAAAAAGGGCGCTGACTGTTGAGTTCGAAAAAATTTCAGATCAGTTTCACGCCCAGTCCTCTGTAAGTATCGGTGCGTTGTAAAGGCCTTTTAAAACAGTACCAGTAAAAACTCTAGAGCATGCTTACTAAATTCGAATCAGTGCGAAAACACGATTTTGTGCTGCGTAGAAAACGACGATAAGCGGACAGTGCCCCCGGACGGACCAGATGGAATTCTGTGAAGAAGAAGCTCTGCAATGCACTGCGCTAGTGTGTGGTGGTGTTAAACACAAAGCGTGATCGGCTGTGGCGATAGCCTAGTGGTCAATAAAGGGGAACAAGAAGTGGCGATGCGCTAGTGGTCTCGCGCAGAGGTCTTTGAAGCATATCTGTTCACGCCGCCGCAGGTATGAATACTAGTCATGGATATTGAGGTGATATTGAGGTGATGCGGACATACATCGTATATAAGCGATTTTTCATGGCTCACAAAAACCAGATTAGTGCTTTCACCCTAAAATAAAATACATGATAGTAAGCGATGACGTATGAGTATGTCTTTGCGCTCTATGTAAGATAAAACAAAATTCTGTGCCTCTTTTGCATGTCATTTATTTATGTTTGTGAAGCTTGCTGTCTCATATAAGGGAAGAAACTGCTGCTGTTGATCCATTTTCTTCACCGTTACTGCCTTCTTTCTCTCTATTTTCAACCTGAAAGCCAGCGTATGCAATAAAAGAGAGAGAACTGCAGCTGTTACCACCCACACATGACTGCTACATCAGAGGAATCAAAATCAGTGGACGCAGTACATGATATAGGCAACACGCTTTAGGGTAGAACTCGTTACTGCCTTTACCATAATGAACCAGAAAATATGCTATAGCATATCTGACCGGAATATTAGATATATGATAACTGCAACACATTGCTGCCTAATGCCATGTGTGGTTTTGCCGAGACCGTAATGAACGGCACTTGCTTCAAGCAAATCGGGTTAGAGGCCCCTTAATATTCCTATAAAGCTGATGCGAGCGAAGTGGACTCTCTCGCAAAAAAAAAACGTCTTCTCGTCGGTTGACACTGGCAAAAGAGAAACTACAGCTAATTCTCGCTTTTCTGAGAATACATGGATATCTATACTTTGCGATGACGGTTAACATGATCAATAGCGTCGGATTGCATTTCGTTCAACGGCAACCATGTTTGGTCATAAACTAATGCTTCGAATTAGCTGTATGATCGGTAGAATCGTCTAGCGACATAAAAACAACATATTTATTGCTCATATTTTTTGTTGTCTTGATGACAAGAAGCGAAATCCTCGTGCACCATTTATGCCCAGCACAGGTATTGAAAAACACGGTAACAACCATAATCTCACTACGATGCAAAGCTTCGCGCTTTAGATCGTGCCATTATGTTGGAAACGCTACCTCCTATCCTTCGCTGGAGTTACGCGATTTAAACACCTATAAAAACCGCATAATAAGGTTCAACCAGAGATAGCGTTTGTGAATGTACTCTTCGAAGAGCGACAGTTTTTGCGCACGCAATACTGAAACAACCTAATTCAATAATTGACGAAAAGCAGCTTTACGCGCCCCCTGAGTGTTATTTATTTTCCAATCTCCTTGTAAAGCTGGTCTTTGCACACAATATCGTTAAACGTGGGTGCATCTTTGTCCTATAAAAACATGCATTCTTTTATCGCATCTCCACGAAGGAGAGGCTACGGCGTTGCATCGATTTGCTCGCTGCCATGTTTTCTTTAAACGGGACGTCTCGTCTAAAATGCCAACGTCCTATCTCGTTGAAGGTGGAACAAGTAGGTCACGGACCAACCGTCCTCGCCGAGCCGCGCTGCTTTTCACCCAGATCGGCGCCATAAACAGAGAAATCCCTTTCACTCGCCGCATATCTGAACCACTGTGAATGAGCTTTATCCAAGGGGTAAAAAGAGAAAAACATTTTTGTTCTTATTTAAAACCATCCCATAAATATGAGTGTGTTTATCGGACAGACACAATCTAGCTGATTTTGGGGCAAACCCATCACATGCGGCGACATCGGGCGCTTGGAGCACTTGCGACTGCAGAGAAATATACACAGCCACCACTTCTCGTCGGTCTTGGCCAATGATTTGAAGAGCGCCCACAGTAGCAAGTCCCCCGGTCCCAACGGACTGAGGTCACCCTCCTGTAGCACGGTATTACTTGAGGACCTCATGGACATTGGACGGCCTTCCCGTATTTGAACTTGGACTGGGATTTGACTCTGTTTTCGGGTATGTGAGTGTTTGGGAACATTTGGTGCGTTCCCTGTCCCTCTCATTCTACCCTCTTCGCCCCCCCCCCCCCCCACCCTCTTCCGGTGGAAAGGTGGTGATGAAAACTATTTGAAACAGGGAAGTTTAGGACACGCAGGTCCTTGGGCCCCCGCACGGACCCACTGAAATCAAATGTTCATGTCCCGGAGGCTCATGACGCTGGCAGACCGGCCTAAGGCGCTGGCTTGCTTGGTCGGGTCCTCGGAGCGCAGTAGGGTCTCCCAAGCGTCCCAAATGGTAAGGTGCTCCAGGCCCCGCGGGGGAGAATCAGCCGTGCAGAGGAAAAGGATATGATCGAGAGAGGCTTTGGGGTGGTGGCAGAGGGTACAGGAGGGGTTTGTGCGGACTTCGTGATTGCGCAAACGTATATAAGTGGAGTGTAAGGTGCGTGTTTGGAGCCACCTCCAAAGTGTCTGGTAATAATTGTCGAGGGAGCGATGGGGCGGGGGGGGGGGGGGGGGGGTTGAGCCGACGTTCGGCTTTGCAGGTTTGCGCCAGTGCACTGAACGAATGCATGACCTCTCGTGAGAACCCTAGATTGGAGGCCGCGGGTGCTGGTTGAGACAACCTCGGGCTAAAGCGCTGGCAGCCTCTTTTCTGGGATTCCCGGACTGAGCAGGCACCCATATAATCATGTGGCGGGGCGGGTATGCGGCGAGGGAGTTCAGTATGCAGGGACGTGAACTCTCCTGCGAGCAGAACTTAATATGGCAGCTTGAGAGTCTGAAAGTATATAACTTGCCTCCATGCGCGTGATTGCTAAGGCAATGGTGGCTTCTTAAGCCTCCTTCGAAGTGGCAGTAAGGGCACAAAAGGACGAAGAGGCCGCGTCGCAGAAAAGGCACGAGAACGAAACGCGGCGCCAGCGAGTGAATGCGAGAACGTGAAATAGGAGAACAGTTAGTCGGCGGTTTGCAGGAGCATGCTGAGTTCGTGTCTTCCTGTATCAGAGCATTGCGCAAGATCATTTTAAATTATTTGTACTTGAGAAGTGCTGCGCGTAAACTATACCTTCCGTCAGTTTTCATGTGACTAAATACTGGATTTTGAACTGTCATGCATGTGCATTGAGGCTTACCACAGCTTATTGCAAAAGGACAGGGCAGGTAAATGGCATTTATAGTTCTAAAATCATTACTTGTAACAAAATGGCGACCGGTATATCCTAGGACAATCTGTGTTCAATATATATAAGGCCATTCTTTTCAAAAAGACTGGGCGAATTGCTTCGGTAGCATGTGAGACTTGAGTTCGGTTGCAGATTCAAATTTCAGGAGTTGGAAGACTGGTACTTTCATTATAGAACATTCCGCATACTTTTCTTGTAATTATTATCAATTAGCGGTATCAAAAGCTATACCGCTTGAAATTAGCCTTGAAATCAGGCTGAAGGAAGTTTTTTCTTAACCACTTAGACTGGGATTGTAGACGCTGTGGTGTTTCTATTCGCTGCGGTAAGAATAGTTAAAACTGTCAGAATTAAGTCCCGCAATATGGCGCGCGGTTGTGGCAAAAGACGATCGTCCTAAATATCTATAATATTAGATAGTGTATTAAACGTTACTAGCGGTATATCCTGTCAAGTCTTTCTAAAGGTAGTAAATGTTGCAAAAGAGTCTAGTTAATATTACAACTTTATAAATGTGTTAACTACACCTGAAGGTAGCTCCTGTTACCACCACGTAGTCGTGTCACCACCCAGAATTTGCTATATGCGTTTCGTGCATATGTTGTAATTTATGTGACATGCTCTTTTTGCCACCAATGTTAATTACCGTCACAACAATTTTTCATAGCGTCATCTTCAAAAGCAATGCCTGAAATTTAAAAAAAAAACGGAAGTGCCCCTCAACGGATGGCAACTATGCACACGCTTTTCAACTTTTAACTCTTCCACAGAACAATTATTATGGCGAAACACGGGTAAGCATCACCACCTGTCTGCCGAAAAAAGAATTTTGTGGCCCGACTTTAGCCGAATAAAACCAAGAAAGATCATGCGCCAGAAAAGACTGCATATATTACACATATTGTTTTCACAGCGCATTGTGGTTTTGAAGCAGGCATTTCAACTAGTCTCTGTTTGCCCAAACATGATGGCCACCTACCTGTCTCAGACGATTCCAACGTTCTTATGCGCTTTTATAGCATAAAATATTGGCTTTATCTTTTCAATACACCTGTCACTCATGACGTATTCGCCAAAGGGGCGTCTTTTTATTCTCATAGAACACTTCTAGCGAGAGAGACGTCAAATTTTTCTTTAGGTTGAGATATGTGTGAAAGCCCGCTTGCGTAATAATGCTTAATTTTCCTTATCTCGTTTCAAACAAAAGCAAAGCGAGCGATTGCAGCATGATACGCTTCTACATGAAGATTGCGGCCCGTGAAAATGGTCCAGTTATTGTGAACCATATATTACCTCTACCGTCCAACTAAATTTCCGTGTCATCGGCTTCGTCAGCAAAAAACGCCAGGCTAAAAATTCAGTGCTGTTCCAAGTGGAAATGTACCCAACAGCATATAGCTGGTGTGTCATACTGATCATAGAGGAGTCGTAATGTGAGAAGAATTTAAAAAAACACAAATAAAAAACAAACAAATCATTGTAGTTTAAAAATAAGCAAACACATTAAAATTCAAAATTAAAAGAACGAAATATAAAAATTTATGAATGGTAAATGATAAGCGGGCATACCGCATAAAGCTCAGTACTCGTTTTCATTAGAAAAACAAAACAAGCATCAAAACCACATTATGGATGACAAGGCGCGTGTGAACAATAAGAACACCATTTCACCAATGCAGCTCAACTGACAACCATTCATTGTTCATGCATTGATCGAACCCTACCAAAGACTATCTACCTTTAGAGCTGAAAATTTCACTGTATATCATAGTGATCATCAAGCAGTAGTGAATGTCGTTGTGAAGTAATAAAGGGTAAAATAAGTGTATTTCACTTGTCTCTGGTTTCACGTCACAATAGGTAATTGGGCGTCATTTTATGCTTCGCTGTCCAACCACATTCACAGCATGGATTGGAGCCACATTTTTTTTAATCGAAATATTAACAACCAAGCACCTACTATTAGTGCAGATAGCTCTTCCGAGCTTCACGTTAAAAGCCTTTCTGGTAAATACAGAGCCGTTGCCAGCTGTGAATTCCTCATGTGCTGCTATTGTTACCTATAGCAGCGGTCGCAGCTGCACAGGGGAGCCGTTGGACAAGCGGCGTGAAAAAATTGAGCAATCAGACTCGCTCTAGCCTCACCAGCTCGAAAATTTCTACGTTCCTTGGGAAAAATTGGCAAGGATTTAACATAGCTAAACAGAGTAGGCATGCGAAAGCAGGCGTTAATTATTCAATTGGAGGGGGCACTTAACTCCGTCTGAAGGGTATGACGTGATATCTTTGGTTGATTGATGCCCATATATGCAAAATCGTTCATTTTCTACTTAACATTCACACGTTCATAGGCTGCCAGCACTCAGGCAAGGTATTATTTTCAGTCTTTTACTCTGCGACAACTGAGCTTGACAAAAAAGCGAAAGCTATAGCCTGAACATGCCCAGTCTTCCAACGCAGATATATATCGTGCCCGCATTCATTTATAGTGTGTTTTAAAAGACCCCTTATTCGTAATAACGTTTTGAAACGGCGCACTTATTACGTAACTGAAATCTATAAATGCTTTTGATTCGTAGCAAGAAAAGGTTTCATGATTACAACATATATTGTAGGCATAACCCGTTTAAAGTAGTCTAGGAAGATGGCGATCTACAAGAGCGGCGAAGCGCGCATCACCGGCGGAGCCAGCATCGCACTAGTTGTCCTGCGGCACTATGCTGCGGCTTCATTTTGTGGAGTGACAAAGTTACAAACGGTCCTCCCATATGGGCTTCTCTTCATTGGTAGGAATAGCCGCCAGCGAGCGTACTACTATCGAAGGACTTGCCAGGTTCGTGTAACGTGGAGTTTTTGGAACTCTGCAACGTGGTCAGGTAATATTTTTGGTTAAAAACCACGGCAACATTTAATAAATTACAAAATAGTATTTGCGACAAACAGTGTTGCAATGAGATATTTCTGCGATCACCTGTGCCATGGTTAAAAAAGCGGTGCTTTGGCTAAACCATTTTTCGATAAACATGCAGGGCAACCCGTTTAAAAAAAGGTATTCAGACATGGGTACCGCTGAATGTCAGTGCGCTCTGCTTTGAGCAAAAGAGGTGCCTAGCTATTTGAATCACAAAATAGAGCGCGTAAAAGACGAAGTGCACAAACCAGTAGGGAGGACTTGAAGCCTGAAGCACATCTGATGGGCTCTTCGAAGTCCTGCAAAAGATTGCTTGAGTATTAAAGTACCTCACCGCATACAGGTCCAAATGAAGCGCAAAACATATATTGAACGCATTTTCTGAGACCTTACGCAGTTCGCAAATACTAAATCTGGCTGGGATTTTGCAGCCATTTGCGTAATCTGCTGGAGACTCTCAGCTCAAGTTCGGATCTCTTGCGTCAAAAGAGAAACAGCCGTGAGTGTTCTCTCCGAAAGTGATCGCATTTTAAGGCTTGTATTTCGTAGCCTTTGTTTGGGTAATTTACTAAGGCAGACCTTGCGTCTTCGACACAGTAAATTACCCATCAGTTGATATTCGCTTCATGATTGCCAAAGAAAATCTCCAGCTTACGCTCGCTCACTCAAGAAGCATCATGAACGAGGTTATCGCTTAGTGTGCTTTAGCCATCAAAAAGCCAGCGGATAGTTTGGCGATATTGCTTTGAGCGCCAACTGACGGTCACGCCAATCGCCAAAAGCGCCTTTGGTTTCGCGTAGCTTGTTTCGCTCAAAATGTTTTAATAGTTTTCTATGAGAATATAATTATCGTCACGTAATAGTGACGGCAGTAAGAAATACAGCGTAAAGGGATTCTTAAAGAAACTGTTTATAGGGCAGACCTGTGCCCACAAAAAACTGAATTACTTGGCGGCGGCACAGCAAGCGTGCTCGATGATTGTCATACACTTCTCCCAGAAAGAAAACCGTGAACAGCCTAAGGAACTGATAGGCATGTGGGATTAATGTTTGCAAAACAGCTAG
This sequence comes from Amblyomma americanum, assembly GCF_052857255.1. Lineage (NCBI taxonomy): Eukaryota > Metazoa > Arthropoda > Arachnida > Ixodida > Ixodidae > Amblyomma > Amblyomma americanum. Next base: position 97,340,959 of record NC_135499.1, on the reverse strand, counting down.
CTCCGTACTCACCCGTGGGCTCGTAGGACTCGATGGCGTGAGCACGGGGCTATGTCTAGATGCCCGCTCGTGGGCCGACTGGAGCAGCGTCTGTCGCGCCATTCGTCAGAGCCTGCGAATTAATGTTTAGATTACTAACGGGGCCGCAAGATATTTTCGTTTAATTTTTTGGAGGCTTGCACCAAACGAAGCGCGTGTCGTCTTTTTTTGTTGTCTACAGACAGTCGAGCTTGGTGATGAATATTCTGCAGTTACAACGCCGATTATATTTCGTGCATTTTGTCTCCATCGACAAGGAAGAGGAAAAGGTTGGCCTATGTGACGAGTTCACAGCACCAGAATATAATTAGAGGGCTGTTTACAGCAGCTGTACAAGTCGACATTCCTCAGAGGTGTTGGTTATTGGCGCTTGCGCATTACGGTTGTGGCCTTAACACAGCCTATGTAATTACTTCAGAATTTGCGCTTTACAGATTGGGTTTGTGGAAGTTATACAGAATAATGAAATAGCATTGAAGTTATTAATTATCCTACAGCAAGCGCGTGAAAAAGTTAACTTACAGCTAGCAGATGTACCCGGGTGATGTGATGTGCGGAATTTTATTCATTTGATTATTTTGGGCTCTGGATGGTTAACTGGTCTTACGCTCATGCATTTCTGCTACCTGTTCTTCACTGAAAGGCACGTTATTTTCTTCCGATACACCAAAAGTAACTACCGGATAGAGAACCCAAATTCGCAGCTAGCGCCCGGCTGCACAACAAAACAGCCAATTAGTCGCCGTGGCGGGATTGATATTCGCCACGTTCCTTAAGGCATAGCTCTAAAATATTTTCCAGCACATTCGAACGTAGTTCAGGCAGCCGTTTTATGAGCAAACTGTACTGCAGGCTCTGCAAAAAAAAGTGTTCCCTTCTGTGCATTTTAGCTGCTTGTTATGTTTCTTCACATGCTCCTCGGGGCGACAGCGAGAATTCTGGAAACTGCTCTATGTAACCATTATAGACCCTGAATCACGTATTGGTCCAAGAATGGGCAGCATATAATAGTGAGACTCATCAGGAGTGAGAAATTAATACTCGCGTAGTAATCAGGAAAGCGCGTACTCATCTGGGCTATCTGATGACAAGTTTAATCTCTTACCCTCTCCTTGACTGCAGGCGTCTAGGCCCTGTAGCAGAAGTCCTTGGCAGTGCAGAGAGGCCACGATGGGAGAGGTTAGGCGGTGGCAGTCACTTCTTCTTCTCACATTCTTTTCAACTTTTTTGTCTTCGTCAAGAAATAACGCGATCATATGCACTCCGCCTGTTGGGTCTGCTGTCAGGTAGATATGTACACGATCGAAAATGTGTTGAAAGTAGCGTTCTGTCATCTCTACATATTTTAAGTGTAACATAATAATAATGTCATCTCGAAAACCTTTGCTCTAAGTATAAGTAAAAGAACAAAAATTAGAAATCATGAAGCAGTCGTCTCAGATTTAGGCGCCTCCTGGGCGCCGTAGCTTAGATGAAATCTTGTAAGCACCGAGCAGTTGCCTGAAGAGGGGAACAGAGTAATCCCGAATGTCATAGATAATGCTCTATTGGGATTGGCGCCAGCATGTCTCGAGGATTGCCACCAAGACAGAATCTCTCGCCAGGTGTCAGCGGGGTGCATTTACCGCGCTCGCCCGGTCGTTGCTGCGTGAGACAAGCGGGGATCAGGGTTCTGCGAAAATCCTTTTAAGGAGTCGCTGTCGCCGGCCGCGAAGTGGTTCCGGATGTCTTCCGATTTTCCCCGACGTCTCCACCGACCCGACTACTCCTGGCTTCACGAGTACAGCACCAGCGTGGGAACGGATCTCCACAGTGGCTCGTCTGCGGGCTTCGCCGGCCATCGCTAATGGCAGAACCACTAGGGAATTTCTCCCGACGGGACGCTCCGGCTTTGCGCCTCGGCTTCTTCGAAGTTCACCGACCGGCGGAGAGCGGGCTGAACACCTGACGTCTCCTGCCAGCCCGGCGGGGTCCTGGCCGCATACCCCTCTCCCTCGGGCTCAACTTATGCCAGAGGCGTGTCCATTGTGCTGAGGTGTCTGTTTGTGTGTGATAGTGAGTTTGTCCACAACCTGGTACCACGGCGAGGGCGTCCCCTACCTGGGGAATCTAGGGAAGACGCAGTGTATAAATCTGGACTGCGGATGCAGTTGGAGGAGCTCCCTTCTGAACTTGAAAGCTTGTAAATATGTATAATAAACCAAGTCTTCTTTCTCCACTAACGAACCCTTCACTCAGCGGCACTCCTGTCCGGGACGGAGCGGGCGTCATCTTGACCGAGGTTGTATCGAGAAGCGACCCCGATACCCACCATCAACAGCTCTATCTCAGAAGACGCGATGCCAAGACGCACCAAAAGGCTACACTGGAGTCGTGAAAATAGATCTTTCCTTATATGGATGGTCTGCAGAGACGTTTCCAGCAACCTCTACATGGTTTTGAATTCTCTCGAGCAACTTGGAGCGTACACAAGTAATTCTTAGGAGCTCAGCTATTAGCAGTGGAAGGCAAAGCTGGCTCGCACAGAGCAGCCCTTTCAGCTCCAGCTCAACGGCCAAGCCTGTAGGCCAATCTTCGCTGATGGTGTCCCTGACCTTTGCGATCCATCCGCGTAATCCCTCAAAGTCTATTTACTCCAAGTTTGCTCTCTAAGTCCTTGCATATGGTCCTGCTGGAATAATTCATCATTAGACGTTTTTGGTGAACCTTTGAAGCTGCAGTAGCTGCTGTGGTGGAGGTCAATATCCAAATGAATTCTCCACAGCCGCCAACTTAACTTCGTTTTCTTATTAGGCAGCCTTGCAAGTTCATTGGCTCTGAAACTGCACCTTTTCATCTTAGCCTGATCGTCAGTGAAGCTTGGGTTTATTATCACCGTGGATGCTCCTGTGCAGCCTTCCTTTCTCCGGACTTCCTCGCCCTTCATTTCTAGTTCGGTTACGTTCAGTGACCTTCCATTTTAATCAGATCTCTTGTAAGCTTGAGTGCCACGAATGGTACAGAAGCTGAAGTCGTCCCGTCACTAGGACGCTAGAGAATTAGTTGACAAGTCAAAACAGCCATACAAGCCACCTTTATGCAGCGGCGCATTATATCCTGCCTGGTTACAGACGAGGGGGAATTCACTATCACGGGAACCTGAAGCGGCAATGAGCTGCTTCAAAGAAAGCCACGCCCAGATGCAGTTTCAGACGCCAAAGGATTGCTCGCAAGGTAAGCGCTGTTGCGAGAGGCCGACGAGCGGTGTAGTCACATTTTCAATAGCATGGAGCGGTAGTGGTCCAGCACAATTCCATGTCGTCTGCGTGACGATCTTCTGTTGGCGCTCGTCAAATCGCATCGACAGTTTTCGCTCATCAGTTATTAGCACCAAGTGCGTGTGCTCTGAATCACGGTTGCTCTAAATTTAAGCCTACTGAAGCTGACCTGAACATATGTGGCCGTTATTCCGCATTATCTAGAGTTCGATGACTCGCAGATATGAATTGCCTTTCTCAGTGCATACAATATTGCCACGTGCCTAGCACCGTGCAGCCTAAGAGCTTAATCAAAACTACGACAAATCAGCGGTTGGCTCGAGAGGCGCGCTTGGGATATTTTGACTCAATAATTCTTTTTCAGCCCATCTCTATATTATTTTATTATTATTATTATTAATTTTGAAATCAAAACTTTTATACCTTTTCATTTGATGTGGAAGTATCCTCCGGTGTTGCTTTCCCGCGTGCTTTTCATTTTAATTACCTGAGTACAGGTGAATAGCCACCAGATTCTTGGCCGATCCTCCAGTGTGGGTATGTGCCATCTTCTGATAGGCTAACAACAACTACAACATATACCTAGCCCTGGGATTAAATGTGCCGCCCTAATTCACCCCGCCCCCTCCCCCCCCAAGCCTACCTGCACGGCTCTCCTTGGGTCGTCATACTGCTGGAGGTGCTTGGCAGGCGAAAAATGCGATAATGGGATGAGTCGAAAAAGACAGGAATACTCGACGGAAGCCTATTTAAATTCAAATAAAGTTTCTGTCCGCTTTCTTGAGCCTCTACTCACATGCCAGCGACCATTCTGCACATTTCTGTGCTAATTCAAAAAATGAAATGCGGTTCAATCAGTAACCTGTGCCACATTGGTTCTGTTCATTCCTGTGAAGAAGACAGCCTAAGGTCTCAGAAGAGGTCAGCATGCTGAGAAACACTGCACGTATTTGTATCCACCAGAAAATTTACCTTTAAGAAGCAGAGTAGAGACGAGCTATGACTGTCCAGCAGCTCTGAAAGGCTGGGCAGTCACTCTCGACATTGACGCTAAGCAAGAACTAGATTGTGTTTTCCTCAGCTCCTGAAACTTGTTTGCGCTATTCGTGGGGAACTCCGAGGCGCAATTCCGTTGCCTCTCATCCCCTGCCTCACTAATTTTGATGATGATGGTGGTGTGGCTCAAGGATGAGCAGAAAGTCCCAACCTTTGCACCCTTGCTGTGGTGTTTGAAAATAAAGTAATGCGAAAACACTAAAAAAGGACTTTAATAATAGCCCCAGGAAAGTAAGTGAACACATTCCAGTAAATCAGTACAGTATAAAGAAAAAGAGGAATTTCATAACAATAACCTACAAGATTAGAAGCGTTGCTCTAAATCGGCACTGGGGAGGAAAATCGAAGGTTTTGTGTTGTGGACACGCCAAATAGATGCATCAAATGCGGTCATGAAATTACATTGTTCGTTTGGTTTGTTTTTTTATGTTTGATCAAACTGGTTAGTATAGATACAGTTCGCCCTCTACCCTAGGTGCGTTTACTTGCTACGTACCGTATTCAGAACCCATTGATTCGGTTATACATCATTGTTCATCGTTGCTGACACAGCTTTCAAATAAGCCTTCAGGCGCAACACAAATTTCTTGTGTGGAGGCCCTTGACAGAACGGAATTAGGGTTTTTCAAAGTGTTTACAGTAGAGCATGGACACCAAGGACAATGACGACATGAAAGCAGGCTGCCTTGTCGCGAGGAGGTGAAGAAGAAGCAGGAGAACTGAACCTGACTGTCACCAGAATGAGGCACTCAAGAAGGCGTCCGAATCGCAGAGTTCCCGCGTCGCCTCAGCGCAAGGCACCGACTCATGGAAGAGCGGCGGCAGAAGGCGCGGCTCTCCGGCGCAAGATTTCGGAAATTCTCCCGCCAGCGCAACCGAATCCAACCCCAAGCCCCGCCAGTCCTGGGGAGGCAGTGCGTGAGGACGAACAGAAGCTCCACTTTTCGATGTGCCCTCTTGACAGTCCGGCAACAGGGCCGCCACCAGCTCCTGCAGACAGGGGCTACGCAACGCTTACACCACCTGGGTGAGTGCTGATAATGCGCGTTGTGATTTGGACCGTCGGCTGTTCCAATCTCCTGTAGTTTTTTTTTTATGAGGCGGATTCGGAGTGAAAACTGCTGGGGATAACGCGTATGCAAACATTCAAATTACGACGGTTTAAAAACCACATATTCTTGGGTAGCTGAAAACATCGTGCAGGAAGAGACTACAAATAGTGTTATACATTGCGAAAAATGAACAGCAGCGAGGCTTCATGCTCCTTCAATTGAAAGTCAATTTCATGGCTGGAACGCTAGCGGGGTGCGAAAGGTTAAACATTTTAATTGCAGAATGCTTTTGACGGCCACCATAGCGTAGTAACGTGGGCGCGTATCGGAGGGTACAAGAAAGATGAAGGTTAGTTGTGTATGGAGGGAATGGATTTCACACATAAAGCGAATGAAATCAGTCGGAGCGATTAAAAAGTTTTCATTTAAATTAACTTAGCACACATAGAGTTAGCGTTACTTTTTGCACAACGAATGCGGGATTGCGGAGAAAGCATCTCATTATATGGACACTGACATACTTCTTGTAGCTAGTATTCTTAGTATGGCACTTTTAAGTATAATTTAGGCGCAGGGCATATCTCTAGAAGAATGTAAAGAAACTCTACTCTAATTGGCTTACATGTAGGAGCGTTAAGCTGCTTTGAAAACGATCAAAGACATAGAGATGTTTTCTTGATTAGAGTGAGACGGTAAAACTACAAGTACAAGTTTTGATCTTGCAGTAAATATCATTTATATGCAAAGAACTGTATTTCTTAAAGAGTTAGTTTTGAAGGGCAACTCAGATCGAGAATTTGACTGCCTTCAAAGCGTCGAATGTGTCAAAGTTGCAGGTAAACCATGTGAAGCCCTTCTGTGCTAGCATTTAGAATTATGACGTGAAGGCCTATTAAAATCGCGGCTGCCTTAAAGCTTGCCCGCACCACACAGTGCCAAGTGTGTGGGAGATAAGCGGGGCGGGCGGCATGGGGTGCCATTTTCTGTATAGTAGCATTTCCCTCGCATAAGCACTTGCTAAACACCACGCATAAGCACCTAAACTTCGCCTTAAGAGCATGACGCCATAGGTTTAATGGAATGCCCATATATGCTAAATTGATCACTATGAACTTTATGTTCATAGATCAATGGGAGTCCCCATCCTTGTGCGATACAGGATTGAGTACATTCAGCGCTTTATCACATCATTGATTACACATCGCTGCGTGTGACTCCTAATGAATGGAGAGCAATTTTAATTGTTAGCAATATTGAAATAAAAGGAATTTGGAAACTGATTTCGACCCACCTTGATCAGTTTATTTTTCGGCTTTTATCCAAAGTGTACTGCCTAGTAAGAAATCTGGATAATCATTGCAGATCGAGGAATGGAAAAAAATTCATCGGTACATCAATGATAAGCACGAGCAAAGCAGCATAGGAGAAGCAGGGAAAGTGATATCTGGATTTTTTATCAGAATCTAACACCGACGAAAATAGCGCGACGCGTAACGCCCGATTATTAGGCAAAATTTAAAAGCTTAGTGCCACAGCAGATAGGAAGAGCAGCGAAGCTCAAGAATCATATCTAGAAAGGACATTCGGATATTCGGATATTTGTTTTTAAGAACGTGGTAGTGCCCGCCACTAAACTGAAATAATCACAGGTGTTATTTTCCTAACAGTGGATTCACCATGACTGCGAGTTTTGGGAGAGTGACTGTCATCCACAGCATGCAAAAGTAACTTTGGCGCTTTTCGCATGCTCCACAATCTTCCGTCCGCAATTCCGGGTATTCTGTCGTTCTGGCTTTTGTAAAATGGGTAAGGAGAGGGGCGGCAAAAAGGCGGCCATCACAGTTACTGAAAGGCGCAATACTTTGGGCCACAACATTGCATGGTTGGAACTTATGAAGTGGTATTGTGGTGTGGAAAGCTGACTGCTGTCATATACTGAGCCAAACCACTGCATATAGTGCATAATTTTAACTGCAGACTGCACTTCACCAGTCACCGGATTCGACTGTCTGCGGACCAGGCGCCGGCGCAAGAACTGAGCGATCTGAGTGGGCTGCTCTCTCCGAGGATTGCTGCATGGAGAAGGCCACAGCCCACATTTGGACTGTCGCCACTTTTACCACCACTGCCGCAGGCAAAGGTAATTTCTTCAGTGCATCAATTCAGTTTAAGTCCCTTTGAGTTTTAGTTCTTTTGTTTACCAACGCATTATTTCATTATTCCACTTCTTCTCTCAGGAAAACGGCCTGACAGCCTCGAACCAACAATATTTTCTATTTCTTAAGCTTACGAGTACTATATGAATGAATGCAAAGTGCGAGGAAATCCAAATAAGCATGGATATAGGACCAGAAGTTAACTGAAGTACTGCTGTCTGCGTCTAAAACAGACGATTTCACAGAGGAACAACAAGACAATGAAGAAGAAACTTTCGTGTGTCGAAACTCCCGTCTAGGCGTAATCTTCTCTGCATTTTTAAGCTCGATGGAATGATAATCACTGTACTCCAATTTTTCGCCATGCGTGTATTAGTCCAAATATGAGGGTGCACGTTTTAGGGCAGGTATGACAGTCAAGTAGGACATCAGCTCAGTTATGGAGCTGTTGTCTTCTGGTGAAGGTCAAAGCCTTTGTAAGAGAGCGGAAGAGTGCCAACACTTTAATACGTGTACTAGTGTAACAAGGGGCAGGGTTAACGGACACTTATTTAAGCAAGCCATAGTGACCCCTCCAAACACCTCGAAAACATGGTGATGATTATAAAGCAAGTAATAAATTTCAGATACCACATCTGCCATATTCCAGGTAATGGGTCATAGGCAACTCGACAATCGGGGATATGCGTACAATCATTACAGTAATCAAGCAGTGCGAGGAATATAACGAACCCTTATACAGGGTAACCAAAGCTACGCTTTAAAGTTAGGCGCTCAGAGGTACGTGAAATCCACCTCAGCACATAAGTGACGCAGGCACGGGGATACAAAATGAGATAACTGCCACCATAAGTCACGTAATTAAGTAAACTCTCTTGATGAACGTTCGAGTAAATGCTAATCGCGTTTCGGTTATTTTCGGCGAACTCTTCACCTAGGCCTCCTATCAGTAAAATTATTAGCTTATTTAACATTCAGTCCTCGCAATTTAGATACGCATGCGCTGTTTGGGACCCCTATCACAGTAACCTATCTAACATACTACAAGCAACACAAAACCGCGCAGCAAGATTCATTCGCTTGGCCTTTTCCTATCACGTAAATGTAACTAAACTAAAACGTAATGCTCATCTTACAAACTTGGCAGACCGCCGTACTGTTGCAAGACTGCCTTTTCATGAGTTTTGCTATCATCCCATGATAAATTCTCATATCAGCCCTGCCCACCCCATGTCCAGCCGCACAAACCACCAGAGGGCTGTTTGCCCTCTCCCTGTCCGGACAAGTGCTTCTCTGTCATCATTTTTTGTACGCACTGCAAAGGACTCGAATCACTTGCCCAACGGCGTCGTACTTTATTCCGACCCATCATCATTCAGACCATCCATAGAAACAACCGTTTGCCCTGAACTCCACTCCGTCATCTTATACTCCTGTATTGGGGCATGTCAAGTTATAATAAATAAAAAATGAATAAAAAATAAATAAATATATAAGGTCATATAACCAACTAGTTTTCACATCTCTTCTTATAATTACGCATGCAAGACTGCGCGGATCTGTGCAATGCTTCTACCCTCTGTAACGCGGATGTTGCGTGCTGCGTTTTGTTTGTCGGCGGGGTCATGGCATATGTACGGCTGATGTATGTTCCTCTTTCAATCTCGCTTGCGGAAATACAGTAGTGACTGCGCGGTGTGGGGTCAGCATTAGGCGTTACAGTTTTAAGGTCCATCATGGCAAACAATTTTTCGGCACGTTTTCGCACTGCTTGCAATCGCATTGCGACATCATCTCGTCAACGGGTTGGATTCGTTTCGAGCTACAAGATTGCCTCCGCTTTAGCGCCGCCTGTGAAAAACCGCCACGAAGAATAACGTTGAAACCCACGTCACTTACATAGCTGCTTCCTCCGGGACGACGTACTCCACCCAAGAAAAAAATTTGGACGACGCTTAAAAGGCAGTTGAAGCACTTTTCGGAAAAAATTGAGTTCTCATCATTTTATAGCTTTTATTCCGCTGAAAAAGAATATCTCATTCAAAAAGAGCGGAAATAAACGCAAAAAGCTGTTTTTTAGAAGAAAACGGGCTCTTCGCCTAAGGGCGCCGAGCAAACGCTGCTCTTGCCCGCGATTGGCCGGGACTGTCGTGACGTCATCCACGGGGATCTCAGTACGGAACTGACGACCTTGCTGCGTAGCGCTTTGCTTCAGCTGGCTTTCAAGGGCTACGTTTTAAAAATTTTGGATAATTTAAGCAGTGTTGAACAGTATGGGCTTTCACCATGCACGTTCGAGCTATAAGCAGCTTCAGAAAACGGCGGAACCAATGACGCCGCGGACTGCGCCAGCATCGGAAGTCAAGTCGCGACAATTTCACGTGCGGAAATCTCGACTGGACAGATGGATGGATGGATGACAGCTTTTATTTTCACCGGAAATGGAGACCCCTTACCGCCCCCGGCACGCAGGCCTGGTGGGTGGGGGTCGGAGACTCCGTGACTAAAGGCTAACAAAGAGGTTTTTTCTGTTCACGGCATCAGCCGCCAGGCGGATTGGCTGGTTTCTGCCCAGCGGTTTCTTCGCTGCGCAACATAGCTTCCCAGCTTTCTCTGCTATCAATATCTTCGTCGACTCCGGGGTAGTCAGCGCATTCCCATATTCTTTGCTTCCGGGTAGCCATGGAACCGCCGGACTGTCGGAACCTGGACGAACGCGCGCAAACCTATTCTAAATCGTTGAGAACTATAGACTAAACAGAAAACTTCTGCCACCGCCGGATAAGATGCTAATAGAGAAGCGAAAGCATGGCGGCGCCTGCAAGCCGGAGATTTCGTTAACCCGGTGGGGGGCTTTCACGTCCTACCAGGGTAACACGAAAACCAAATCTCGACTGATGCATATGTTTTGCGTAGGTGACTGCGCGTACATATCTTTTTTGTAGGTGCATGTGTAAGTCGCAATAAAAAAAGGAAATTGCGCCGAAACGTAGTTGTGTACCTCTGCTGCATGAAAGCCTGGCCACCAACTTTTTCCGGCTGCAGTCTGTGTGTGTCTTCTCCTGGTCCTGCGTCTTTTTTTCGCTGGTTTATTTCTCTTGACCAACTTCTTGTAACTCCTGTAAACATGATCTAAATCAGATCACCGGCACGCTTACGCGAGTCCCGCGAGGTAAAGCATTTGCTTGCCTATTTATTTATAGTTGCTTGCCTAATTACTCCCGAAAGCCTTTTAGAACTACAATAGAATCCACGGAGCTGAGGTGAAGTGCGTCCGCTCACGGCGTTCATTCGTTGGCTCTCCCGTAAGGGAAGGAAAATCCTTTCTCTTACGGCGCGGTTCAGGTGTCCACCGAGATGCGCCATTTTTCGCTCACGGCCAAAGACGCCGACGACACCGGCTTTTCTGCGACACGAGCTCCTTAACATTGTCGCGTTTAAAATAGACGTGTACTTCCACTGGCTCAGATGAATGACAACGCCTCATGAGCGATGCGTCTCTAAGCGGCTCGCCAGCCAAAGCTTCAGCGTCCGATTAAGTAAAATTTCATAAACGTTTTTCAACGCCTCAGCATAAACGCCTAAAACCAACATCAGGGACAGGCCACAAAAGTGATTGTCGATGAAGGCTTGTAAATTGAGTATTTAGTGTACGTTAACTGCATGCCATTAGTCAGCCTGCAACAGATTACTAAGAGTACGACGCACCTTCGTAACAGCCGTCAATTTGTTAAGGAACTGTAACTTCCATCCGAACCACGTTTGCCTTCGCCAGGAGTTTAATAAAGCAGATTTTGAAAAGCGGCTTCACTTTATATATTTGGGCCTGATCAAAATTGATGACGGTAAGCAATTCCTACAAAAAATTAGTTTGGACTGATGAACCTCGGTTTTGTCGGAATGTCACTGTGAATGTTTACAACTTCTGCGACTGCTTTCAAGAGAATTACTATTGACTGCGGCAAAAACAAGCACCCAGTATGGTTGAGTGTGAATATCTACTCTTGTGAATGTATATTGTGAAATACAAGATGATGGTATTATTGGTCCTAAAATTTTTCAGGACAATCTCGACAGAATGAGGTGCGCGCAACAAATACTTGCTGGTGCTGTCGACTACTTCGCTGATCTGCTCCGTAATTAGGCGCGCGAATTCTGGTCCAGCATGATAGAGTACCACCACGTTCCTCTTCTACAATTAAAGAGCTTGTTGAACAAACAATTTCAACGACTGTGGATCAGGTCCAATGCAGATGTGTGTTTGCGACCCAGATTCCTTGATTTTTCTACGCTTGCCTGCTTTGGGGGAGCTGCATTAAAGGTCATATCTGTGCAATTGAGAGAGAATTGATTTTAATGCCATAAAGAACGGGTTAAAAGCGGCCTGTGCGACCATCAACCCAGAAGCACTGTACTGATTTAATGGAGCAACGCGATAGTGGTTTATGTGTGTCGCTGCTGCGGTAGGAAATATTTTGGACTTTTCTAGAAGCTATATCTTTACGGGTGTCATGTTTACATACAAAGTCAGGTTTGTGCATGAGCTCATTGGACATTAAAAAGCAAAATGGAGTATTCCGCACTGCCAAGTCACGTTTTTTGTTGATTTCAAAGAAAACAAATTATACGAATTAGAATCAGCAGTTACTTTATTTGCATAACATAGGCAAAGACATCGCCCGTCCATCTGGGCACCCATTACGCACGCATTTTCTCCTCCGGGTTTTCCGCTGCCTCCCATGCCTCGGCAAGGCACGGTCGCTGTCGTTGCAGACTGAGCGGTTGCGTGTTTCGGCAGCGGTTTTGGGAACTTAATTTTTTATTTCCCCAACCGAGAGCGAAAGGGAGGGGAGTATTTATCACCTTTATCTATGCTTTAACCCCGTTTCCAGACAACGCCGCAAGCAACAGACGCCTCACCCGGGGGAGGAGCTAGGAGCTGGTCATCAGTCTTGCATGTGTAATTATACGAACATATGAAGACTTGCAGTCGGACATTTCGGAACACGGGCATTTAGAAGACTTGTACAAAACAGAATTGCATTGAAAATATGTTTGTCTATAAACTTCCGATATTAACATGCCCGGCTCACTGCATTCCCTAAAAAAAGTTCAATAAATATTTTTAGGTAATTAGAGGTGCCTGACAGAGACGAATATTATCTCACCTTTTGTCTCCCTGGCCGTATAACTTATGTGCACAAGTGGATTTCACGTACATCTCAGTGGCTGATTGAAGAAATCTCTTTGACTTAACTTTGATCATCCTGTATAAAGATTTCATTGATTACTAGAAAGATTTTACTCAGTGAAAAACACAGCACTCGTAAGCGTGGCGGTACCAGCGTGTAGAAGAGGTATGTGGAAGGTTGTTGAAAATACATGTAGATGCTAAACAACCGCCAGAGTCGTAAATAGGGATAGAGATAAAACAAAGGTGTCAGGCAAGGAGACATGATTTTAGCAGCACCGTTAACGGCGTGTTTACAGCAGTTATTGAAAAACATGGATTGCGAAGAGTTCGCAATAGATGTTAATGCGGAATTTCTACGTAACCTTCCGTTAACTTATGACCGTGGTTTACTAAAAACTCAGGTGAAGAAACATTGATCATGCATGATCGAGGACTTTCTATGGTAAAGCTCAACGGCGAACCTGAAAATAATATGAACAAATGTAAACTAGTGTTCAGTAGTCTGGGTGTCACTGAACAGTTAACGACAACCAGCGATGCATCAGAAGCTTTCAGGAAATACACCAACTTAGGGCACGTAGAATCCGGAGACCCGGACAATGGGAGTCGCATAACTAGGCGAGAAGGAGGAGTTCATTTTGTTGGCCTTCTCAGTTCGTGGATCAAACGTTACCATTAATGCTGAAGTAGCAAGCTTATGACCATGGTAGCTTGCCAGTACCAGTTAACGTACGTGGCAGAACTTTGAAGGCTAATCAAAAGCTTGAAATTGAGTTTCTGATAGCGGTATGACCTGAAGAAAAGAAAATGGTGTTTGTAATGTTAAGAGATAGGAAGAGAGCAGAATCAGTTATTAAATAAATTCAAGTTATTCATATCGCAGTTAAAATGACGAAGGACAAATGAGCATTACCAGTGCATGTAATGCGAGGGCAAGCTAACATTGTGGTAAGGGTTTGGAGTACGCGAGGAAGTGATAGTGACAGAGGGAGATCGAGTGGTCAGGTGGGCGGATGAGATTAGAAATTTTGCGGGATTAAGGTGGCGGCCGCAGGCACCGGGCAGGGTTGATTAAAGAAATTTGGGCAACGCCTTCATCCAGTAGGTGTCGTAGCTTGGCTGATGCTGCAGATGATGGCGCGCGGCTTTTCAGAGCATGAGAAAGACAGGTCAAAGCCAGAACGCTTTGCGTCTCCCATGAGAAAATGAGGAGGAAAGCACGGGGGTGGACAGCGCGGAGGGAATGAAAGCGCTCCGGTTAAAAACGAGGAGGGCAGAAGAGGGGAAAAGAGGTGCGCGGGGCGCTCCTCAGCGCACTTTCCGCTATTAGATCACGTATTTACTTGAAGCATCGGATTGGCTGACGGTCGTGCACCCGAAATGGCTACACTGCTGATAATAGAAGAGCTCAGAATAGGTGAAGAGAGGATCATGGGTGCAATAAAGACAGAATTACCATTGATATGCAACTGCTGTGCTGATGAAAGGTATTGAGATTTTATACTGGATATTCTAACAAAAACGAAACCTTTAGTAAATCTGTAATATTTTTTTTATTACATTTGTGCATTTGATGTCGAATTTAACGACGATCAACGCAACGGTCTCACAAGCTGATTAAAAAACACAGCTTTCGCATAATGTGACGATAGCATTGTAACGCGAGTTGGCGCGCGCCGACTTCCTAAAAGGGGATAATGTCTCTTCTTTAGTTGCGTCTCGTAAATTTAACCATTAGAGATGATGATGAGTTAAAAAAACTGTCTTCTTCAAACCGGCCGCCATCAATGCATCAAAGACAGGTTTGATTGGGCCCTTAATTTTAGATTATTTTTCTTGTGTCCTACATCTTTTCGTTTCAAGTAGAAACATTTTTACCCAGAATTACAAGTGGCCCCATTGTTGCCCTTAGCGTTTGTGTTTTATTCGTCACTCTAAGTTGTCAGTTTTCTCAAAACAGAAAAGAATGGTCATATTAAAGTAGGTTTAATGTATCTGACCAGAACTAAGTGTATGTCCTAATTACTAGCTACACCTTTTGACGAGCAAGTTCGTTCATGATCTTTAATAAACAACGGTGCACTTAACAGACCAACACAGTAGTCTAGCATTCTGTCTTCGTCTGTTTAGAGCACGTTTGTTTCTTCAAAGCCGTAATTTCTTCAATGTCTTGTTGAAATCATGCCCCTGCTTGTTAGAACACTTTTCCTTGCGCACAAATGCTTAAACATTTACGCTGGAGTCGCTAATCCAAGGCCTTACTGAAAAAGCATTTCCATCCGCAGCGTATGTGAAGTTACCCTGGCAGTGGCCGACACCGTGCTTATCGATCACTAAAGACGCTGACACAGTAGCTAATGCGGTTGCAGTAAGTGACCAGTACGTTTTGTAAACGTAAAACCTATCCATCCGATCTCTCAGGTGCCGTCTAATAACGTGAAGCCCTCACACGCAAATGCGTTGAAGCATATTTGTGAATCCATGGCTACATTAGGCTGGGCAGACCGACATTCTCTATGTGACCGAACAACTGATATTGGGTTGGAACCCTGAATAAATGTACTCAGTTCACGGTCGAGCCCTGATCGCTTCTGACATTTGAGTACAGGTTGTCTTTCATCGCAGCTTTCAGTGAGTTACACGACAGTAGCATGGCATCAGGGTCAGAGGCTTAACCAACTCACAAACCACTTTTTCTGGTGAGAAGCAAACAGAATTCAACACTTCCCAAAGCAGGCTGCCGTATTGCGCACAGAGCCAGCACACGTCAGCCATACGTTGCAGGGAATGATGCAGACGACAAGTACTTGCATCAGTCCGAAAGCTCAAAACCATGTGACTTTAATATTAAGACAGGGATGTATTATTTATGTCGTTTCCAACACCCCTCTCATGCAGAACCCGCGAGTGCGCTTCAAACATCCTCCCGCACCGCTGATGTCTGAGGCTGGCAGTATCGTCTACCTGGAGCACGCGCCAGCCAGCAAGGAACAGAGCAGCACGACCTCAGGCATGGACCAGTGTCCTCAGCTGCGAGTCATCTGCGGCGTGTGTGCCTGCATAGGCATCATCGTGATCAGCGCTGTGATGGCTGCGCACATGAGCCGCTCTCTGCTGAGCAACATCCAAAGCCCTGCAACGCTGAGCTTGACGTCATCTCCGGAGCCTACAGCGCAGAAGCCTGCTTTTACGACTACAAGTGCCCCTTTCGAGAAGAAAAACCCCGGTTTAAGTAGAAAAGCTGGCTTAACTGCTGACACCACTGCGGGATTAAGTTTCATGGAGGCCGAGGGAACATACTCTAAAGAAGACGTCTATGAAACGTCGTTTGTGGACGATTCTGATGAGCGTGACCAAGCAACGGCCACAGCTGACGTAGTTGTGCTACATTTTTCAGGTCGAACTGCGAGTATTAAGAATGTGCTGAGCCCGGCCCGCAAAAACGGGAAAAAATCAGGAGGCGCGTTCAATGATGCTGATTAGTACCATCAGCAGGAAAAGTGAAAGCAGCGTAGATAAGTGTTTGAAATTCTTTATTAAATCACGGTATAGAAGAAACGTTCATTCTGTCGGCAGGTGCAAAGCGCGGTGGACTACGCCTGTCGTGCTCTCTCTCGTCTTAGTGCGGATTTAAGCTATCCTGCAAATAAAACTTAATCTCGCTCACCTGGTGTATTTATTTCTCGTGTGTGATCCGGCGGTGGGATCCGAACCCATGACTTCCGCATTTCGTGTTCGGTGCTCTACCAGGTGAACTACGGCGCTGGATGTTCTATCTTCTACTTTCGATTG
Source organism: Amblyomma americanum (assembly GCF_052857255.1). Taxonomy (NCBI): domain Eukaryota; kingdom Metazoa; phylum Arthropoda; class Arachnida; order Ixodida; family Ixodidae; genus Amblyomma; species Amblyomma americanum. The sequence goes on along the minus strand of NC_135499.1, from coordinate 97,324,413 downwards.
TATGTATGTTGCGTGTAACCTCTCCTTGAAAATGTGCACCAGCGCCACCCTCCTGTATAAGTGCGGGCATAGTATTGCCGCGAAGGTGATCGAACACCAACAAAGAAACACGTACGAGAACACTCTTAAGATATCTATCGCATTAAGAGTGCCACAGCCAAGGACCTCGTCAATCTATTTAGTGGGCAAGTGCAGGAAAATGAGGGGCTCGTTATTACATACAAACGAAGGAAGTAAACAGATTCCGCACTCTAAGAACATAAGGAGTACTGGGAACTCCTTTCGATGGAGTATCCGCTTGTCCTATATTCCACTCCTTTTTCCAGAGTTGCCGCACTCCTTCCAAGAGTATGCCCTCTGCAGGAGTAGATATACTCCTTTATTAAGATGCTGCCGGGGAAAAAAACTGTGTGAAGCTAGGAAACGAACCGAGGAACTTTGGGGGTTGTGAGGCGGGTGCGCTACCTCTTCACTATCACTGAAACGGGAGTTTCAGGTTTTGAACACCTATAAATGTTTTCATTATTAATTCCGTGGCGCTTCCTGCGTATGTTTCGTGAACTTCTGTCATTTAACTTCCCAGGCAGCTGCCGCGTTTGTTGTCACAGCACAGTAAGTGATGAAACAGTCCCGACAGCAGCTGCGCGCCACCGATAATATTTTCTCGGAAGCAATTTCATGGTGCACGGTATGTTTAAGCCTCACCGTTCGTGAAGAAGATAACTGCTGTGCTGTTGCATATTTCTTTGTATTAAAAACGAAGTCAATCTTGACTTAAGCGCTGGTCGAACATTCGCACCGTACCAGCACTGCAATAGCAAGTATTTAGAGTGATGTTTCGCGGCGAATCGAGAACGTTTACGGCATCTGACAGAACTGTTTTCCTTGAACCCTAGCATCGCTCTTTTCAGCGAAGCGCTTTTTCTCGGAAGGTCACCGTTTTGAATCAGATGTACCAAAATAAGAATGGCAGCTCCGGAGCGCGTAAAATACTTAGCGATTGCGCTATGTTTCGGATAAATTGCGAAAGTTACAAGACGTTCACTTCTCATATTCATGTACGTAAAAGCATGCTTTCGCTGAATGGAACTGATCCAGAACCTCTGCTCAGGCATATCACTTCTTTTCTGCAGCTCAAATGGAGAGCTATTTATTTTCGTTAAGCGGGATCAAGGGCGGACCTAGTTTTCATGAGGTACGGGTCGTAGGTGACTATATAGCTCCGCTGCATTACATTGTACTCTTTGCCGAAGGAGGCGTTTCACTCCTTAGGCAATTTGGAGGAGTAGAAGCTCCTAGAGAGTACACTGGCTGGCATCCTCTAAAGAGGGTGCCAGTTGTTAGATTGCGAAAAATGGTTTATGGTTTATGGGTGTTTTACTTCCCAAAGCGACTCAGGCTATGAGAGACACCGTAGTAAAAGGATCTGGAAATTTCGACCATCTGGAGTTCTTGCGCTGACATCGCACAGTTCACGGGACTCTAGAATTTCGCCTCTATCGAAATTCGACCGCCGAGGCCGGGATCAAACCCACGTCTGTCAGGTCAGCAGTCGAGCGCCATAACCACTGAGCTACCGCGGCGCTCAGGTTATCGAAAGAAAAGAAAGCACAGGTTATTTAATTTTTTGTTTTTGATGCTGATCAATGTGAAATTAATCCTGTAATTGGATCATTGCTGAAAGGCGCTTGATTACAAATTTGAAGAAAAATAACGTTGAGCCGCCGTGGGGTCCAAACGCAGGGCCCCCGCAATGCTACGGAAGGCCAGGCGTATATCTTACCTCAAGGATGGCGTTAGTATTGCAGCATATATCATCAAATAGTAGTGGGCACCGAAAACAAGCTGTACACCTGCTTTGCGCACGTAACTCTTAAGTATCTGCGCAAACATTGCCCATGTGCAGAGGAACTGGCTTAGCTCTGGCTATGTTCAAGAAGGTGCATCTGGTGTCAGTTAACTGTGGCTCACTTATGAAGATAGTTAGCATATCGCAAGTGCTCGAAAATGCGTTATACTTCTCGCTGCTGAAGGCGCAACGGATTACCACCGCTGCACTGAAACTAGGGAATCATGAGCTGTTCCGCAGCGACGATCCAATTGTGGAATTTTCTCCTTTTTTGAAGAATTTTATGACTCAGAGTTGGAGAAAGGAAACTGGACGGAGTTTCAGATTGTTTTGAGACGGGGAATTTTCTGACCGGCAGTTTTTAAGCTTCTGCAGGCAAAAAAACGGCAAGGAAACGTTTTTTAAAGAGAATTCTAGATAATGCTAAGGAGCAATTAACAAAAAACTTTACATTCTACCATTCTGGTCGCTTTTATTTTAATTCGCTGAAGCCAACAAAATGGCGCATACGGGGAACCCCGGGCAGCGTAAAAAAAATAGTTTCAGTGCCATCGCATTACTGCCCAATGGAGCACGAAATCACAATACGGAAGCTATATTTCTTCCATTAATGCATGGTGTTTTCCCGATTTGTAAAGCTCTCTTGGAAGATATTTCTAATGCTTCTAAAAACATTTTGACACGTTATTGCCTGTGGTAACTCTGAAGCCATAGCGTTAAGCACACAAGCCTTTATAAAACACACCGACGCACACGTTTTTATAAACGCCACATTGCCACAGTTCAAGCAGGCGGAGCTTTGCGGAATTGTCTCGTTCCTAAGAAAAAATAAGCTCTAAAGAGGCTAACATCTAGATTAATTGGTCAAGTGTGTCGGGATAATTTAATGTAGAATAGCAAACGCGGGATTTCATTTTTCAATAACAAAGCGAAAAAATAAAGAGATAGCGTTGAAACAGAAACGTCGAAACAGTGTGGTGTAAGTGCCGTGCAAGGCTTGTTTTGAAGGCCAAGCACCCTCACCGACCATACGCATCGGCTTGCATCGGTTAGCGCGCTTGCATTTGGGCTAATTTGGAAGGTCTATAAGGAAAGAACTGCACGCAAGCTGTTTGCTGCTCCCGTTCATACCAGAAGTCAGTTTTTGAACCTTTGAATAGGATCACTGAATTTGCAAAATTATTATATTGCGGGACACAGTAACAAGTAGTATTGCCGCTGCTTAGCGTGTTTGCTCTATCGGAAATTGGTCTGATGCATAAAAACGTTACGTTTTGATTTGTCATTATTAGTACGTTAAATTTATTTCTGCGGTGGCTCAATACAATTACTTAGCATTGTGGTTGTCATCTAGCGCTTATCTTCTGTGGAGGTAGATTTCTGATGTCCGTTTGCAATATAGATAAGGAAAGCTACAATTTAGTTGACGACTGAAGGTTTCTTGTTAAGTTGCAAATCTACATTAGTTGCCTTACGCAGGTACAATCCGCGTATAACGCATGTTCTTTATGGCATATATTACAGTATTTTTAGTATCACTTGAAATACGATATTCTTATAAATAAGTTACACACATGCAACAAATCTGATAGCACCAATAATTTAGGCATTTCACTTCTGCGTTTACGATCTCCACGCATTATGCGCTTGACATGAACACAAGAAAGACGGCAAGAAGGTTTGTGCAAAACGAGATAGATTAGGCTTCGTAAGGTTTTGCATTTCTGTTCCTGGATGACCTTCATACCTCAGCAGGGGTTGCATTAGAGAACCGATGGGAATATATTTAAGTGTTTATCAATAGTTATCCTGGCAGGTCCCCAAAGGCATTTTAGGGTATTAAGTTCTGCGGGATGCTTCACCGATACACACTGTGTTCTAGTTTGAAGAGCATTTTCAAGAGCATTTTCAAGGATGCACTATGGGGAAAATACGCGCTTGAAGGTAAAAATTTCCGCTTAGCGAAGAATCCACAGGTGGCTTTCGATAGTGCGCTACCTTTTCTTTCAAAATTGCTCAATACACTTCACGCCGCGCAATTTTGTCTGGGCAGGCGATGCATCTACAGTCATAGTTAGGGTGTGCTCATCACGCAATTTTGTACTTCAGTTTCTACTTGAGCACGTTTGTACTTTAGCTTTGTACTTTAGGCTTGCCAAACCCGATTCTGACTAAAGCAATTAAAAATGTAATATTGTTTATATCAGAGAATGTAGATACAATTAGCGCGAAGTGTTGATGCCACGTGGAGCGCTACCAAGCAAGCGTTCGCATCATGGGCGATTCTTGCAGCGTTATTACTGTGTTTACGCAAGTAACGTTTAAAATTGTGCGCAAGAAAGCATTTCTTCAGATAATGAGAGCTCAGCTTGCGTTTTGATACGCAAAGGAGAGATATATAGCTAGTTATATACAAACCTATCTCTGGGAGAATTCCACGCTGGCACTGTGCATGCTAAATGGTGTACTATTATCTCAATGTGCTCGTTTAGCTAATACACAAGCTATTTGCTTAACAAGAAAAAAATTGGCGGTGGTTTAGCTCTTGCTAAACCTGGAGTGATGCGATTGCTACAGCTGGCCGAGTGAAGCTGAACTTGCTCACCTGAATTGCCAAGTCAGTCTTTCGCCGCCCCGTTTCGCTGGGCGTTCCTTCCTCATCTTCGTCCCACTTGATACGGCGCACGCCCACAAACGTGGCAGCTGCCGGCAGCAGCAGCTGCTCCGCACCACGTGGCTGGTCACGTGGCCAAGCCGGTGACGAACCACGTGATCAGCCACGGCGCCACGCCGCCGGCAGCTTCTCCGCACCCCGTGACCAATCACGTGACAGCGTGGCGGCGCAGTCAGGCTGAAGGCTCGAAATGCTGCCGTAATGTAGCTACAAAAAACTAGCAGCACATAGCCTCGGGTGCCGGAGCGGTCGCGGACGCAGATGCGTGCGGGCAGAATGACGGCGACGTCTCCTGGCATTTCAGGGCTTAAGTGCCAAAAAAGAATGCATGTTCGAAACGAACGCACGCACTCACGCGCACGCACGCACGCTCGCACGTGCACGTACCCACACAAACACACACACGCGCGCGCACACACACACACACGCACGCACGCACGCACGCATGCATAAATACTGTGCTTCCCAGAAGCAATGCGTGCGACATGTGTCAATCATTTTACACGTGTTCCTCAGACATTGTTACGCTCTGAGGTAGTTATCTGACACGCTACGTCGTAACGCGCAGGTCTAATTGTGTGGATCGAAAATTGCCGCTTTTCAGATACCATGCCAGCAGCACATTAAGGAAAAGGCACAAGAACAATATGTACGACGGGACGAGGCGCTGAACTGTAAAAATTTATTTTGAAAGGGGAGGCGGACCAGTACTTAAGAAGTGCCCTATCAGGCCACATGACCACGAGAAAACAAATAAAAAAGCAAACGAAACATGGCACAAAAACTTCAGATACGAGAAGCGAGGGCAAGACCTCACGTAACTAAGAAGGAAAATACAGAATAAGAACAAGGCAAAATATAAGATATCTTCCTACAAAGAAAACACTCAGGTAAAAAATTTGCGCAGCTCAAACTTATACAAAGCCAACCAAGCACTTGTAGGAAGATATCTTATATTTTGCATTGTTCTGATTTAGTATTTTTTTCCTTAATCACGTGAGGTCTTGTCCTCGCATCTTCATACGTGAACTTTTTGTACCATGTTTCGTTTGGTTTTGTTTTGGTTTTTCGTGGCCATGCGGCCTTATGGGGAAATTCTTAAATTCCGGTCCGCCTCGCCTTTAAAAATAAAAGTTCATAGTTCAGTGCCTTGTCTCGTCGTACTTCTTGTTATACCTTGTCCTTAGGGCGCTGCTAGCATGGATCCTAACCAAGCAGCCTAAAAACAAGTATTGCTGAAGTATTTTTCAGATACGCTCCACCATTTTATAGAGAGGTTTCTGCTTCTTCGTGTTTTCTTCTTGAGCTGCGTTCAGAATCCGCGCGACGCCTGGAAACGGCGAAATAGCATTAAAAGGAAGATTCTGGGCGAACTGACGACGACACTAGTGAAACACGGGTAGACAGAACGTGCTTTGAATTTGTTCTAGAAGTTTTTCTCCCATGAGATCTTTTTAGGACTACACTAGCATGGGGTCTCCGCAATGTAAGGTTGGTACAGATGGAAGAAAAAAAGAACGATAAACTGAAAGGCACCCATTCATCCTCACGTATGTTTCTAGATGTTTCTGGGTGGATTGCAAAGAATGCCTAAATTCATGTTCGCGCATCAAAAAACGAATTTCAAAATCGGTGGCCAGTCTCGTCAGTGCCTTATTCTACCAAACATCCTAATAGCGCCCCGAATAATTCCTCACAAGAAGCAAAAAATCTTGTAGCAAATATTTATTAGGACCCAGATTTCCCCGGGAGGACTATTAGGCCTTGAAAACAGAGAACCTGTGTGCAAGGTCTGAGAGCTACTAAATATCACATAGCTGGAACTTCGCCGTCTGACCTCCTGGAACCACTCGCCCTGTATGGTTCGCCATCCAATGGGTGCCTCGAGGGATCCATAGGGCATGCTGTCGTCGGCCATAGGCTCTTCGCTCATCTCTTCATAGCTAGGTAAGTGTTGAATGTCTGCCGGGGCAGATGAGAAGTTTATTTGACAATCTTGTTGCAATATACATTCGTGGCTTTGTGTTGCATTGATTTCATGATTCACAAAGAGCGAGAGAAAACCTCCGTACTCGCTTAAAATGAAAAAAAAATATGCGGTGGTTTAGCTCTGGTTAAACATGGAGTGACGCGATAGCTACAGCTGGCCGAGTGGAACTTGGTCACGTGACCATCCACGTGACGAACCACGTGATCAGCCATGGCGCCGCGCCGCCTGCAGCTGCTCCGCACCACGCGACCAAACACGTGACAGCGGGGCAGCGTAGCCACAGAGTAGAGCGCTGCCACGCTGAAGGCTCGAAAAGCATCCGTAATGTCGGTATCGGTAGAAAAAAAATCTCGTGAAATCCTTCCCGGCCACAGTGTATCTACCCAAGTAATGAAAGATGTGATAGGCATTTGTCTGCAGTGAGCGTAGTGAGGCTGACGGTGATGCATTTATTATGTCGGAACGACTTAGGCTCCAAACAAGAGATTCTTCTATGTTCTGCGTTGCTGGCTCCAATAGATGAGTAGGTAAGGAAGCATTTTTTAGGCCGTGAAATTTATGTGAACACCTGAAATGGAGTCCAAAAAACTGTTATCACTTTTAAAACCCTATCTCAAACCTGATCACTCTTTCTATCCTTTACATGCTGTGCCTACAAAGAACCACTGCTTGGAAACTTGAGCCAACTGAGGCTTTTAGAAAACAGTTGCATGTCCACTTTACGCAAAAATTATGCGAGCGTCAGCTCCATTTATTTTATGCGCAGATCCTTCTTTAAGGTCTTTACTTCAGGAATAGGATTATCCCTAGCATGTTCCGTTATTGTCGAGCTATCTGGTGGTTAAATCTGGCATTTAACATCTGCCGTGATCGACGCCGGAATATACTGCATGAAACCTCACTTCGCTTTTCTCTACGTATAGGGCTTCTTTAGAGTTTACTGTGGCAAGTAAAAACATTAGCACATGTAACCCAGGAACGGAGCGGCATATTTGCACCGTGTGGCGCTGCGCTTTGTGCAAACGCTGATAGCACCAGTGTCGAGCTGTTCCCGCATTTGCTGCGTGGTGGAGGTAGGCAGGATGTATGCTTTATTAAGCGCTCAGCTTCGAAAACGTCGGAGCTCTGGTTTTGAGCGGCCGTGCGTGCCACATTTTCTTTCCAGCTTGGTCGTCAAAGCCAGCGACATTTTCAGTCATAATAATTGGAACATATTTACAAAACGTCATCGCCGAACACAGACTCGGCGACTCAAATTGCTGCTTTTGTTCACTAGCTCTATTACCTTCGGCTGCATAAAAAAACTCTGCTCAATGCCAGTATTCTTTACTCCTAGTCAAACGTCATGCGGTTGGGAAACTGAAGCCGACCTTTTTACGGAAATATGCATCAGTCTAAAACGGAAGTTAATTCCAATCTTGACCGACCACCCTAGAAAGTAAGCCTTTAATAAAAAAGGCGGTAAGAAATTGTTTTAGGGCGTTGACTTTCTTCAGAATTCCGTTTAGAGGAGGTCCGCCACAAAGAGTTCACTTTTAAACATTGACTGATTTCTATGAAAATCTGCCGGATGGTACACACTTGTGTCGCTAAAATCTGACCAAAATATTTATATTGCTCTTTGACAAAATTGTAGTTGCCATAAAAATAAGCTACCTGGAGAGACATTTTAGGAAAAGATATATTCAGAATACTTGTAATTTGTTGACTTTTTGGTCATAAAGTAGCACAGAGAGTGTCTCATACACGATAAGCAGAACCAAACAATAAAATTGGACCAAACAAAAGAAACTTCTGATTGTTTTCCGCCAGGGACATGGCGAAGTTATTTGCCACAAACACCTGAGAACCGACCATGGTAACTAGCTTAACCAATTACCCGTGTGGTGGTAGTCCAGAAAGCAGCTTTAAAATAAATAAAATCATGCTTTGGTTTATGGGGTTTACCGTCGAAAAGCTACTCAGGCTATGAGGCACGCCGTAGTGAAGGGCTCCGGAAATTTCGACCACCTGGGTTTCTTTAACGGGCATTTACATCACACATTACACGGGCCTCTAGAATTTCGCCTCCATCGAAATTCAAGCGCCGCGGCCGGTATCGATCCCGCGTCTTTGGGGTCTGCTGCCGAGCGCCAAAACCACTGAGCCACCGTGGCGGCCGCCGAGGAAATGAAGTCAATGAGTCTAGTACGCGTACTGTTGTTTGAAAGTTCTTTTTTCAAATAAAAGCTTTTGTTACATACGTTGGGCCTCGTTATTCGAAGCGATTAGGTTCAATGGGAATCGCCTCAAGGTTTTTTCACTCATTGTTGTAGTTTTGAACTGTGCATCGACTTTGTTTGCTCCACACTAAGCATAAGAGGCACTGACCTTAAGAAGGACAAGGTCAATAAATTGGTTTTCTGAGGTGACCTGACGCATATGAGCTAATTAGTGACTTTTTTTTCTTCCTAGCGATTACGACTCGCAAGGCAAGGATTGTATTTTTCCTTGTGTTTTTAATTGTGTCTGTCTCCATTATAATGCAAAAAAACAGCGCGAACAAACGGGGACTAGACGAAGAATACACAGGAACAAGCGCTTGTTCCTGTGTATTCTTCGTCTAGTCCCCGTTTGTTCGCGCTGTTTTTTTGCATTATGTATCACCAACTCGCCCGCTTATCTATCCTGTCTCCATTCTTGACCAAATTCCCTGGAAACGGCGACACAAATTCCGGCATGCCTGTTTTGTTCGGCGGTGTGCGTTTCAAACGTCTTTCGTTGCGGGGCCTGCGACACCTCCTGTTCTACCTGTAGTTGAAAAAACTTTTTATTCAACATTCCAACTGCACTGATCCTGACCAAATTATGAAACGTTCCTTCTCCCTTTATGAACCGTATGTAACCAAATACCATGAACAAGTTTCTTTTTATGAAAAATAAATATTCAAAGTTGATGCCCTGCATCTTCACCTAAAGCGAAAATAGAAACAGCCTACACTTCCAGTCATCTCGTCAATCGTGAACAGCAGCACCCCACGTTGGCAATGCGCCGTTCTGGTGATTGCACATTTGCGCTTAATCTTTTTCATTCATCACTTTGCTTAAAGCGGTCCCATTGAGAAATGGAAGCAACTATTGCCGCTCTGTGAAATGACAGCCCCGGAAGGAAAATTTTTCACGTGACTTGAGTAGCCTGAGTGCCTGGTCAGACTACTCCGTGTACTGCGCGGCTTGACTGGCCTCACAGACGGGTTCACCGCATGGGACTGTGTCTCACGTAGTTTGCCCAACCATTTCTGGATCACTGTACGAGCAATTCACTGCTTTTTATTAAAATCTTGTGCGGTGAACATCATTTTTTATCGCCTACATGGTATAAATAAAGACCCATGGGTGCATTTTACATCACTGTTGAATTTTATGCCCATTTTGCCTGAGATCTCTGCTGTGCCCGATTAATTTTGTATGCCATTTGATGGAACTGGACGGCTGAGTATCTTGAAAACCTCGTTAATATCTTCACCATGGCTACATCGTGCTGACGTATATAGCACCACCGCCAACACGGATTCCACGGAAAGGATTTCGTTGGCTTCTCTGTTAAGTATATGGAGCGTAACGGAGAGGAAGAAAAACCGCTTCCTTTGATACCGACTGAACTTCCTTCGTGGAGCATCACTGACCGACTATGCAGGGTGTTTCACCTAAGGCTAAGGCTTAGGCTTCAATTAAGACAATATTTAAACATTGGAATTTTGAGTAATAGTTCTTTTTCGGCATATCATTATCTGCGGTGTATTACATCAGAATACAGCCAAGAATATTCAGTATGAGTTAATAATCGTGATAGTGAGCAGGATGGTTACCCTCGGCGCTGTGGCCCAACAAATTTTGACTATTTCGACGAGTTGCACGCGCTGGAGAGGATGCTTTGCCTGCAAGCGCCTCGAAAGTTGATTACTTTAGCGAGATGTAGGCAAAATTTCTTGGGCCACTGCGCCGAGGGTAACCACGTTTTCGAAATTCTAAAAATTGATATGGATGTTACTTGCGCTGCCCTGCACACCTCTCAATAATTAGGGAACCCACCAGTCACGGTTTGAAGGTTAATTATTTCTAATTAGTTAACGAGCCAGCTAGCCTGCAAGTTAGCACGTCTTGGCTATATTCTGACAAAGAACACCGCAGACAATGCTATGCTGAAAAAAATGCTATTCTAATTAAAGTGCCTACTTTTATAAACTTTGCACAGTCTTAGGTGACACACTCTGTATATTCTTGAACTACCTCACAAGGCACGCGTTGATGCCGGAGCCCACTCAATTCCCAACTTGGCAGAAGAATGCATTCAAGGACCACGTCGTCGCACTCTTCCGGCGGCATCCATGATTTTGACAACGCACTGCGCATGGCTAACATCCCAGCAAATAGGGACCATTTGGGGAGTGAATCTCAAGGCTGCCAAGCTCGTCTTGTTTAAGCGAAAATACGTTCGTGGGAAAAGACGGCTCGTATCTTAAACGCTTTTTTATAGACTGAAATAAGTGCATGTCTTCTATCTTCGCGGAATGGTTGCATCGTTTTAGATTACGTAGCGGATAACACGTGAAACGCCTTAAAACTGTCGTTCGAAATTGAATTGAAAATTGTTTTTTGGGAAAGGATATAGCGCAGTATTTGTTTCACATAACGGCGGACACCCGAACAGCGCCGTAAGAGAAATAATAAAGGAGGGACTGAACGAAAAGAGGAAAAAGAGATGTCGTAGCGTAGGGCTACGGAATAATTTAGAATACCTGCGGATCTTTAACGCGCACTGACATCGCGCTGCACACGGCTGCCTTAGCGTTTCGCCTCCATCGAAATGCGGTCACCGCGGTCGGGTTAGAACCTGGGTACTCCGGCCCAGTGGCTGAGTGCTCTAACCACAGAGCCATCGTGGCGGGCTCTCGTATGGTCGCAAAGTGCACACACTGGGTGTTTGCCTTGACACACAAACAGGTAGACTCACTGATACAGAAATAATGCATTGCAAAGCAGTGCCAAAAATGCTCGTTAACGGCAAAATCGCAAGAGGAGCAAAGCAAGCTTAATCGGTCCTAGCAAACGTAGTTATCTTGTATTGAGTTTCTTTTTTACTTAGTCGTTTGTATCAGGAAATAAAAAAGTTGTAACGGTAAGGGGCATTATAAAGTTTTATGGTTAAGTATGTGGTCTTTTGTGACGCCCCAAATCACTCAGACTCGGAGTGTAGAGGACTCTCCATCAACAACAATCGGAAATTGAAGTGGTATTCCGTCTTCGTGGCACGAAAGCATCTGCTGCTGCTTTTTAGGAAGACAGGGTGATCGCAGACGGGCATTCCACACCCAATGTAGGTCCGCGTACTTCTCTTCGTTTGCTTAGTCCTGTTCTATTTTTCTTCATTTTCTGCGAAGTTCTGTGCACTGCGCTGTCTAGGCAAGCTTATGATATTGCAGCTCTGCTACTGCGCGCGTGTCCTTCGCGCCTTGAACGCTCCACCTCAAAGGCAAGAAGGGGGCCTTGTATATAACTCGTTCTCGCCAAGCACTAATCCAGCTAAGAACAGGTCGCCGTAGTGGCCGACCAGGCCTTCCTGTTAGTTCTCGAGATGACCTGCTCCCACTCACATCCAAGTTTTACGGCCAACTGCAAACGGCGACCACACAAGCGTGTCACGTGCAGACTGAGCACTGTGTTCGTTTTAAACGATGCCGTCGTCGGGGTGGTCGCCATTGGGGTCATGCACCCTAAACACCTCCCGTGGAAGCAGCCAAGCTGACATACAAGCGGACACCTCAAGAGACCGGGCACAAGGTGCACTTCGTGGCCATTTTGGTAAGCCAGCAAGGCGCGTAGTTATGTAGAGTGTTCGCGAGAAGACTGAGTAGTTTTCCAAACCGTATTTTAAAGCGAACACATTATATGTAGCTGTGTACAGCACGAGCTGCAGGGAACGTTGGTCTGACATGACGTACTGCAAATCCCGCTTCTTTTCCTTTGCATCGTGCCCTTGCGCTGTTGTACTACGAAAACAAAACCGACGTCAGCGTTGACCAGCAACAGCAGTCCGAAAAATCGAAGATGACGCTACCGTGATATCAAAGAAAAGTAATATCTCTTCTGGAGGGGCGGGGATTTTAACCCAGGACTTTCACACTAAGCAATCAAAATTAAGCATTCTAAACTGGCCTGCGTAATTTTTTGAAATACAACCTTTGCCCGTAAAGTTGAGAGACTGAGTTCGTTAAAAAAATGCGTTTAACATTCAAGTCATTTGTGCAGCATCCCTTCGAAATAGTCTCCCATGAAGTCTATGCACAGCTTGCAGCGCTTCTTGAGGTCTTGGAAACGGTTAGAAAACGCTTCTTTTGGCAGGGTTGTAAGCTCTTTTGTAGTGGAGTCTTGAATGGCCTCCAAGCTCCTTATCCAACCGACCTTTTAGGACTCTCTTCACACGAAGAAACAAAAAATCGCGTGGGGAGAGGTCAGTCGAGCATGGCGGATGGGGAAGCACAGTAAAGCGGTGCTTGGAGAGAAATTTTGTCAATCTGAGAGCTGTGTGTGTCCGTGCAATATCTGGGAGAAGGCTCCATTGTCCAGATGCGAATAAGTCAGAGCGACGGCATCGCAGTGCATCACGCTTGTGCTGGAGCACGCGGATATAAAACTCCTGATTGACTGTCTGCCCTTGTGGGACGAACAACTGTTGTATTACAGCTCTGGCATTGAAAAAAAAACTATAGATATCGTCTTTGTTTTGGTATTCTATCGCTGAACCTTTCTCGACGCCAGAGAGCTTGTGGACCGCCATGCGGCGCTCTGCCTCTTTGTTTGAGGATCGTATTGAAAACACCATGTTTCGTCTTCAGCAATGATGCTGCCGACGAATGCAGCATACTTCTCTGCCTCGGAGAGCAAATCAGCACTCACTGATGCCCGCGTGTCCTTCTGGTCCTGTGTGATGGAGTGCGGCACAAGTCTGGTATTCAGCTTTCGTTTCCTCAATTTGTCTCGCAAACTTCGGTGGCATGTTATCTTACTAATGTCGAGAGCATCTGAAAGAATGCGGAATGTAATGGTCGGGGCTTGCTGTACGATTTTCCTGATCCGAGCCACATTGTTTGCATTCCGAGAGGTTGAAGGGCGCCCCTGCCTCTTGTAGTCTTCCACCGACGTTCTCCCTGAAACGAACCTCTTCTGCCACTCGAAAACTGGCACCCGCGATAATGTCTCGTGGACGTTAGCGTCACGAAGGAGCTCATACGTCTGTGTGGCTGTGTTGCCAAGCTTCACACAGATATTTATGTTTACACGCTGTTCGGGGTGGACGTCCATCTCTCCCCATTCACACACAGTAGAATGCGCAGACGACTAGTGACAACGTATTTTTCTACATGTAGTGCCTTCTAGCGGCTCCCACAACAATTAACATAAAGAGCTCAGGTTAGCTTGAAAAGTTGGCGCTACGAATACGCACCAACATTTGTTGTGGAGAATCATTTCTAAAGAAGAAAATAAATCAGTCTCGAAAATTTATGACGAAAGGTTGTAGAACGATGATTGTTTTGCGATCCTGAGAGCGACGTTGGCGGTCGTAATTAAATTTATGAGTGATGTTGATTATTAATTAAATCACCAGAACCCGCTAAAACATTTTTTGTTTCAGCAGCCAGACGCCCACTTTTGCAATTAATGAATACGGGGCATCAGAGCTGCGAACCTCGATTACTGTAATTTGAAAAAGCCGCCACAGGCTGGAACACGTTGAAGTAAGGAGCGTTAGCTGTTTAGTTTACTAGATGAAGAAGGCGAAGAAGAAGGCGCCGCTCGTCTCGAGAAACGGAATGTAATACCCTTTGAAACGGGGTGGATTGCCACCATGCTCGGCTAAGTGTACGCACGCCACCCAGAGCGCAACGGTCGCCGTCTAGCGCCATCTATCAGAAAAATGACGATGCGCGTCTACCCATTGTCTAGTTGCGCCCACTCAAAATCCGTTCCAAACGGAATTTGCTTCGTTTGGTGGGTCAAGGTGGGCCTAGAATTCGGCTTGCGGTGCGATATGGTAACGTTTCATTTAGAAATTCCATGTATGTAATGTTTACCTATTATTTAATTGTGGTTTCATTTCTATACCACCAACAATAGGGTTTTATTTGCATACCAAATTCGGTATACAACTGTCCCCGGATGGGTGCCTGTTGTCGATGGAGTATATACAGCGGAACGAATGTGTATGTTATGCCTGATTTAGTATCTCCTGCGGGCCCATGGTCCCGAGAACTTTTTTGGAATATGGCGGAGTACTTGGCTTGAAGCACTTTAGCGTGGGACGGCCCGGTATTGCACTGCCTACGGGATCGGCCCGGGGCATATTAGCGCGCGCCTTTTCTATCTTTGCTCTCCTATCCTTTAACCCTCCTACTTTCAGCAATCGGCAGTGAGCGTGGCTCGGCTTGAGCCAGTAGCCAGGCCCGTGCACTTTCTTTTTCTTTGTTCCTGTCAGCAACAGCAGTAGCAGTAGTAGCGAATTTATACATGTATAGCGGTCCCGAAAGTTGGCAGTTTTCCACCAGTTTAAGGATATTTTTGGTGAGGGGGGGGGGGGGGGGCAAGCGGATAAAAGGGCATAAGCAATTTTAATGGCCGCCACCTTGGATTTGAGAAACCAAAACTACGCCATCATTTCGTTCCTTGACGTCGCATTCACATAGTTCCACCTCTAACCGCCATATTCGACCGTGACGTCATCATTGGCGCGCGGTAGGTTGTTGTTTCTACAATGCTATTGTAGATGGCGCTACATGTCTCAATGCGGCATGGGCTGTTTTCTAGTTGCAGCCCAAGATGGAGCTTTGATCTCAGGGTTGTAGGAGACATTACAACATCTCAACGTGATGAGTAGTTGCTGCCACAGATGGCGCTGAGACCATGGGTGGTAGCTGGCCCCACGAAATTTTGAAACGTAATGAGTGAGAGCTAAGCTCTTAAAATGGAATTGCCCTTGGCACTGCGGGCTGTTTTCGAAGCCATTAAGGGTTGCTTCAGAAGCCGTTGCTTATGGACTCTGGCATGCCTAGTTAGTTTCTTGAAAGCGCATCGTGAGTGGGTGGATCCAAATCACTTTGACGCTATAGGTTACTCTAGCGCTTCCAAACTGCTCAGCGTGCGTGGTTCACTAACTGCAGAATAAGAGACAGTTGGGCGAGGAGGTTCATGATGCAAGAGAACCGGTGCGAAGCTAAAAGACAGCGGAAGAAAATACGATTAAAGCGCGCTTGTGTCTTTCTTTTTCTTGTGCTTTTGTTTGTGTCCCGTAGTTCCATATTTAATAACCGCTTGTTCTATGGGCAGGCTTGAATGAAATCTATTGCAGGCGGGCGGGCGGGATTCACCAGACTTTGTTCTGCGGGAGCCATAACATCACTGTAGATAGACCTGCAGAGATCAGCGACCTCTGATTGCGTTAACAGAACAGGCGCTAATGAACAGTGCGGGCATCCTAGAATTACCGTGTGCGGCATAATTTAAAGAGAGTCATGTTGAAATGTGGTACTAGTAGCATCGCACCGACCAAGTTGAAAAGCTTCAATCAAGGTTAATGATTTGCGACAAGGCGCTTACCCCTACTCGGTCGTAGGCCGCCCTCGTTAAATTCGATTGCACCCTGGCAACATGGAAAACAGAGGGAACAAAAGTCAGTTTTCTTCTTCCCCTTCTAAGAAACGAAACTAGGTAGTTCATTTTCGCTCTCAGCGCAACACGAACGGGACACAAGACGAAGGACTAGCACAAACAGGCGCTGACTATCAACTGGTTTTTTATTGAAGAACGCAAAGCGTATAAATACAAACACTGAACTACTTATCAATCGACAAAAGTTATCTGGAAGGCACTTGGGAGGTTAGATAGCTCAATTCCCTCTCGGTTAACGTTATGGAAGGGCTGCTGATATATTTTGCGCCGTTGTGGTAAATATAAAAAGCTTCCATAACTTCGCGTGTTAATTTATTGTTATGTCGGAACAGGATGCGCGTGTTCTTGTAATCGGGAACACATTGGCATTTTTTTGCACCTGAAAGACGCCTGGGCAAGGGGGTCCCCTTTAGCTCTCCTTTCTGCATGATCCTTTTCATGCCTGCATTGGCATTGCCTGCTGTGGGAGCCTGTGTGAGACAGGGGGTCATTTTTTCTGGTGTTTTCATGCTCCATTAAGCGTTTATTAACGCACTTGCCAGTCTGGCCAATGTACATGGCACCGCAAGAGAAGGGGACCTGGTATACCACCCCTAGCTCGCAAGGTATAGATGGCGACACATGACGCACTTGACAAGCACCCCTCTTGCTCTTGCCGTAGTGCCTCTGATTCACCTGTTTGCACATTGCGCTAAGTTTTCTAGGTGCATAAAAGACGACATCAAGGTCATATCTGCCCGCAACTTTTTTCAGTCCATGTGACAAGCAGTGTGCATACGGGACCACAGCCGGCTTTTTCTTTTTGGCTTCGTTCGGCTGAGCCCCATTCTTGAGCTGCCTAAGAAGTTTCTCCGCTGCCCTGGAAATGAGTTGATCTGGGTACCCGTTCACACGTAACCTGCCTGTTTGCGCCAAAATGCTCTCTCGCGTCCTTTCATGGCAAGATTTCCTGAGAGCTGATTGCAGGCAAGATGCGGCAATGCCCTCCTTTATGAGCTTAGAATGGCCAGACCGGAAGTTTAGCAATGGTTTGGCAGTCCTCGGGCGATACCACCAACACAAGTGTCCCCCCCCCTCCACCCCCCCCCCCCCCCCCCCACACAGTGCCAAATCCAAAAACTGCAGTTCTTTGTTGCTGGGAACCTCAGTTGTGAACTCCAGCCCACGTCCGCATTCCTTAAAGGTCTTCAGAACGTCGACTAGACTTCTAGGCAAACTGCCTGTTCGGGTGAGCACCAAGTAATCGTCGACATACCGAAAAATTCTAACAACTACCCCATCCAATGCCTTTTCAGTTTCCCTATCAACCCTGCTTAAAAAGATGTCGGCTAACACAGGTGCCACCCTGGAGCCTATGCAAACCCCCGACGCTTGTACAAAAGCCTTGCTCAAAGCCTTGCTCGGACTTGCTGGTCGATTTTCTCAAAACGGATAACCCCGGTAACTGCATGTTTTTCAGCATTGACGTGGTGGACCTTTATTATTCCTTGCCACATTGTGAAGTCATGAAAGCTGTGAAGATGTGCATAACACAGGACAATGATGAAAGTGCTTTTATCGATGGATGCAGTGTCTCGGTTGACAGGTTTTTAGAAATATTGTCATTTTATCTATCTGCAACAGTAGTTGATTGGGAGGGAAAGGCTTTTGTACAAGCGTCGGGGGTTTGCATAGGCTCCAGGGTGGCACCTGTGTTAGCCGACATCTTTTTAAGCAGGGTTGATAGGGAAATTGAAAAGGCATTGGATGGGGTAGTTGTCAGAATTTTTCGGTATGTCGACGATTTCTTGGTGCTCACCCGAACAGGCAGTTTGCCTAGAAGTCTAGTCGACGTTCTGAAGACATTTAAGGAATGCGGACGTGGGCTGGGGTTCACAACTGAGGTTCCCAGCAACAAAGAACTGCAGTTTTTGGATTTGGCACTGTGTGTGTGTGGGGGGGGGGGGGGACACTTGTGTTGGTGGTATCGCCCGAGGACTGCCAAACCATTGCTAAACTTCCGGTCTGGCCATTCTAAGCTCATAAAGGAGGGCATTGCCGCATCTTGCCTGCAATCAGCTCTCAGGAAATCTTGCCATGAAAGGACGCGAGAGAGCATTTTGGCGCAAACAGGCAGGTTACGTGTGAACGGGTACCCAGATCAGCTCATTTCCAGGGCAGCGGAGAAACTTCTTAGGCAGCTCAAGAATGGGGCTCAGCCGAACGAAGCCAAAAAGAAAAAGCCGGCTGTGGTCCCGTATGCACACTGCTTGTCACATGGACTGAAAAAAGTTGCGGGCAGATACGACCTTGATGTCGTCTTTTATGCACCTAGAAAACTTAGCGCAATGTGCAAACAGGTGAATCAGAGGCACTACGGCAAGAGCAAGAGGGGTGCTTGTCAAGTGCGTCATGTGTCGCCATCTATACCTTGCGAGCTAGGGGTGGTATACCAGGTCCCCTTCTCTTGCGGTGCCATGTACATTGGCCAGACTGGCAAGTGCGTTAATAAACGCTTAATGGAGCATGAAAACACCAGAAAAAATGACCCCCTGTCTCACACAGGCTCCCACAGCAGGCAATGCCAATGCAGGCATGAAAAGGATCATGCAGAAAGGAGAGCTAAAGGGGACCCCCTTGCCCAGGCGTCTTTCCGGTGCAAAAAAATGCCAATGTGTTCCCGATTACAAGAACACGCGCATCCTGTTCCGACATAACAATAAATTAACACGCGAAGTTATGGAAGCTTTATATATTTACCACAACGGCGCAAAATGTATCAGCAGCCCTTCCATAACGTTAACCGAGAGGGAATTGAGCTATCTAACCTCCCAAGTGCCTTCCAGATAACTTTTGTCGATTGATAAGTAGTTAAGTGTTTGTATTTATATGCTTTGCGTTCTTCAATAAAAAACCAGTTGATAGTCAGCGCTTGTTTGTGCTAGTCCTTCGTCTTGTGTCCCGTTCGTGTTGCGCTGAGAGCGAAAATGAACACTTACCAAATTTCCGCCTTGCCGAAACTAGGTAGCGTGTGTTGCTTTTCTAACATGGCGCAAAGCAGCTGAAATGAGAGGACTATGATTTTAAAGGCAAGCTAGTTCAGGTCTCCATTCCGAGATAAATCACTGGTCACAAAAAAGGTGGAATGTATATCCGATACAAAAATGTAAGAAGCACATCATACCCTTCACCAAATAACCCTGACTAAAGTGCTGATATATGATTCTCCACCCCCAGTAAGCTTCTTCGCTCCCAGTGCCCTCTGATCATGATGAGTAAAGTGCCTCGGTTCCTTCGCCAAAGCTACACACCCATTTGTGCTGCAAAGGAAAATGAATGGAGTGCTCTAAATTTTCAACATTGTTACTGTAATACGCAAGCATGTGGAAACGAGGAATGAACAATTATTGCTAAGTGCTGTGGCATTTTTACCGGCAGCATTTAGGCTGAGATATCCACAGTGGTCGTGTTGTCCGCGCGTGCTGATGGTCATGCAATCGGCTACAGTTGCACGGTAATTATTCATTTAAAGTTTGTAATTACTCATAACCATCCACCCAGACGCAACCACACAGCTACAAAGGAAAGATGGACAGTTTACATAGGGAATTAGCAGTTGAAAAAAAGGGACGTCTAGTTGATGGCAGGATCAGTCAGAATAGATAAACTTTATGCGCGAATGGTGTTTATACATTGAGTTCAGAAGAGTGGCCTCAATCACCTGTTATTCTACCAGGTCGACAGCCATCTCGGCGCTGTTTGCGCTTAATGTCCTGTCGTGCTCAGCCGCTTTTCTCGCGTTAGCTAGCCCGCTCAGCGTCACTCGCTGTATTCAATGCGTGAGGCGCCATAGTGCTCTGCCGCTGCTAATTTGCCTTGCCGATGGGTTAATCCACAATTTGTCCTTCTTTTGCGGGAACATAAAGCTCATGTTCGGGAATGTCAAATATTTATATTTCTTGACTGCTTCAGCTCCTATACGCTCCCACGTCAGCAGGATTAACGCCGCTCCAGAGCATTTGAAAGCGCAGAACGGGGGAATGAAAGGTGAAAAATATTATTTCGAATCCGAAGCTGGAGATGATACATATAGGAACAAGGCGTTGGGCTTTAATCCCGTATGAACTTTGGATAATCTTTTTTTTACAGTACTTCAATCCGACGAAAATCTTTGGAGTGCTTTAAGATGTTGGGCTGTGCGTTCGGCTTCATACATTACCTTAGTTTCGCCGCGTTTCCCGGGCGCCATTTGGCTGAGCTCGCCTAGGCGTGGGGCTCAAAGTATTTTTTCCTCTCCTGTCTCAAGAAAATTTCAGAAATACTTTCTCACCACTTGATAAATCACATATTTGGAGCAAAGGCGCTGAAGCTTGCAGCTGCGCACCGCCAAGATCAAATATGTACGTTACGATGTAAGCTATTGAAATTAGCTAAATATAACCCACCTTAATGCAGAAAACTACAAACCACAGTAACAAACATGTTCGCAGTCATCAGCTCAGTGCACTGCATTTCGCGCACGGTACAAGATTCAGCAATGAGCTACGCAGTAGATGGGCATGCAGTAGATGAGCATCATTCCTCCTCCACGAAGATTGACATCGTTTGTCAAGTACTTGAAAGAAAACGCGATTTGGAGGACGCTCAAGAGCGGAAGCCTGAACTATTTTTTAGAGTTAAAAAATGATGCGTGCGTAAGCACCTTTGCATATCTCATCCGATAGAGATTTGGTGTCTCCTTCATGGGACCGGTGGTACGATGCGCAAATAACATTCCTGCGCGAACTCATAACAATCCTTAAGGCACACAACTGATCTTGTTGACCACTGTAGCTCTTCTGTGTGTGTATTTCTTGCTAGGGGACACAGAACTACACATTCAAGTTTACAATTAGACTGGAGAAGGAATGGTGGAAAGCTCCCACTCGCAGATGAGACTGCGACCGCAATTTCATAAGCAATGTTGGTAATTAGCTTAAAAGAGAAGAGGCGGATGATTTCTACAAAGATTTAATCACTCATAACGCTATTTGGAGAGTCAGCTGTGTCGGAGAAGTTAGATTTCCAGGAGTAAATAAGGAGGCTGCTAGAAAAGCTTCACAAGCAATGACAGTGATAAAAGAGGTTAGTAAGGATCAAACTATGAGAATCTGTTTAAGGTCAAATAATAAAATAATCCGCCAAAAACATTTACACAGTTTAATGAAAGCCGCATGTTCACGATGGTGCAGGCAGCTTAGAATAATACCGACGCTTTGTTAAATTTTAAGAAAACGGGTTTTTAAGACTGAAAAATTATATACTAGTTATGTCACATGTCAAGCTTATGCATTCATTGCTAAGTGGTGCCTCACGATTTTAAGTGGCAGATGGGTAATAAGCAAGCTTCGTAGCAAAATAATTCGTCAGTATATTCAATGTATGGCAGGCACAGTCTGAGATGCAGTTGAAAAGTACTGCTAGTTGTAATTTTTATTGTAAGAGTACTGGGAATAGTTTGGGACCCAGTGCGCTCAGTATATTTGTAATAATGTTTTAAAATTTTGCTTCGAACATTACAATTTTATTCAGAAAGATATTTTACAGAACTGTATAATTAGAAAGTAATTAAGTTAATTATACAAAATACATTATTAGTTGTCAATTTTTAACTTTATAATAATATTTTCAAACACACCATTAGAGTAACCATTACTTTGAATGTTAAAGATTTCGATGTAAAATACGCCGTTATATGTTCATTTCTAATCTTCATGCAAAATCCTAATGTAGAACGTAACTTTACGGCAACTTACAAAACTTCTTATAGCTTTATTGTATAGTTCGGTGCTACATGAATTTATACATAACACAGCGTTGAATGCGATATCCCTCTTATGATGGACCAATAGGAACTGGTGGCCGACTAATTTCTGCTTTCAGAACATTCTTTATGGCACGATTACACTGCAGCAAGAGGTTTTGAAGATAGCCCAATGAACATAACACGAAACATATTCGCACGGAGAATACCTAGAATTATTCAACTAAGCTTGTCCTGCTCAAAATGAGAGCATGTATAACTCACCTGCAAGCATTGCTCGTCCTCCGCCAGCAGCTCGGAGTAGCATTCCTGTAGAGGCATGGCAGAAGAAATGAAAAGTTCTGGACTACGGCTTTCGGCTTTAGAGAACTGAAGAATTGAACCGGCAGCTAATCCTGACCGTATTCTTCCATTTTGAAAACCACTATGCTAATGTAAATTGCACTTTTCAGACATCCGATTAGTAGAATAGATTAAGGTAAAAACCTCAACGCTGTTCCTATAAGAATATGTTTAAGCTGGATGGTTACATGGTACGGTTATGACACACCAGCCTGGTATAAAGTTGGAAATGCAAACGTGGCTCTCCCATTTAGAATTTAAACTTATATGAAAGAAAAAATTACTTTTCTGGTAAAATTCAACGCTGTACTATTGAAATGCTTGCCATGGCAATGATCCGAACACGCTTTTTCACAACACACTAATATTCTTTATTCTTGATCTAGAGCCAGACGCATTATTGCTGCACACATGAGGAATTCGCTGCCTCTAATTTCTGTAATACAAAATGGCAGTGAGTGATTTCCTAAATGAGATAAATCTTCCCTAAGACGTCGCGTTTCTGTTCACATAAAAAAGGAAAGCATTCAATCCGAACTAGAGGCGCCATTCTAGACGAAGCCAGATATATTGTTTCCGTAATCTTTATTCGAGGGAGCACTACATAAACACGCTAATGTGAATTGAAAGGTGTTTTTTTTAGGTGGAGATTCCCTGTAGTCAAAAGGAAAGAGTCTGGCTTCCATTCTAAATACATCTATTGGCCTGATAGCGTGATTTTAAACTTCAAATTCATAACTTATAATCCCACGATTGTACTGCATTCACACTACACAAGCTGTTAAAAAATTAGAAGTTGGAGAGCTATGAACCCCGACACATGCCTTAGACTCCACATTGCTTCGGATAGGCAATTTCATTTATTCATTTTCAAGGAATGAAGCGAGACGAAGGGACGAAATATGCTCCTTTTCTAGCCGCATCTGCACAAATTGGCATAGTAGTTGAGTGAGTGAGTGAATGTGTGAGTGAGTGAGCGAGCGAAAACTGTGGCAGTAATTTTTGGAGCCTCTGTGGTACTAAAGGGCACTCCCTGAGCATTCCCAAGAGCATGCTTGCAGCTGGCAGGAACTCAGGTGTAGAGAAACGACTGTGATCCAAAAAATCCATAATGCAACGACAGAAGGTATAGAACACTATCTCCATGAGATTATCTAGGTGACCTTCATTTTCTGTTCACCCCGCAATGCCAGTTACAACATGTCCCTTCAATGGACCACATTAGCGGTCCTATTACATTAACTGTCTATGTCATCAAGACGGCTATGCGCGATGCGCCGAGTTCTATGCCTGCCCGAGTTTACCCCAGGTTTGCGCGACGGCTGCAGTGAATGAAGGTAGAGCGGAACGTGCGAAAACAGCACACAATAAAATGTCGACTTGAAAGCAGGTATGTGTTTTCGAATGGACGCGGCTCCTGGACGCTGCTGGCATCCTAGGCGAGCCGCGTTCAACTTTCAAACAAATAAGACTGGGAAATTCAAAGCGCCAGCTTCACTTAGTGTTACCAACGCAACATTGCAAGTCATAATATCGTGACTAGTCGGCTATTAGGAGTATCGGCGGAAGCCGTTCACGACGACTTTGTCTGCATACCCACGGTCAAAGGTGAACAATAGGCAACCAAAGCTCTAGAAGAGCAGGTGAGCTCAGTGGTAAATGTGCTTCGCAGATTTGCTGTTTCGTCTTAGGGCAGTTCGACATTAGCTCAGCTCGACGTGCACAATGCTCTCGTATATAAACAAACTGCGTACTCTGCATCGATACTGCAAGCCATATCGCTACTGCTAATGTTAATGCTAATCTAGAACGTCTAGCCTACCATTGTCAGGTTGTGAATTCCGCCGTCTTTTAAGATAAATGATAATGTTTATGAGGGAAAAAAATATGGTCCCAGCCAAATTATAGAACTTCCAACCTCTATCAGATTGGCTCCCTCTCATGGTTTTCAATCCCACTACCACTGAACAGAAGTCTAGAAACTCTCATTTACCGTTACGAACGGGAACAGCCAACACGTGTCTTTTTCTATATAAAATTGGGCGTGCAAACGATCCAGGATGTGCACGTGGTCACGATGATGAGGATATATGTCATCTCCTACTGGACTGCCTAGAGCACGAGAATTTTAGCTCACAACTTAAAGAGAACTTCACCACCCTTTATTAAAGGTCTTTCAGTCTCGAAAGGTATAGGACCATGGAAAACGCATGGGCTACAGAAACTCCTGTTCATAATGTTAAAATCTTTACTCTAGAACAGTGGTACTCTCGGGAGGTATTAGTTATTGCTTGACTAAATTCTGTTCTTGTTCACCTCGGCTCTGCTCGTGCTTTCCACTGTCCTAGAAATATTTTTTGTGTTGCTATCACGGTGTCTTGGGTATCTGATATCGCTATTGTTGCTGCTCGATCGTTGTTTCTCTGTCATTTTTTTTATTTGTGGTTTTTATAGCGTTTTCTTTGATCAGGACATATCACTGCTTATAGTATATCCCCAATTTATGTGATTGGGTAATATCATTAGTTACAGTAAATTTTTACATTTTATCTTAGCATTGCTATATCCTCCTTTCTGTTATTTGTATTTTGAATTGCGTATGCTGTAGCTGTGTTTTGTTGCGCGTTGTCACCAGTTTCAGTGTTTTTCTTCCATTTTGTTATAAGGGGGTAGTGGTGGAGGTGAAAACATTTATTAGGAAGGCACAGGAGGTATGTTTGGATCTTCCCGTAAGGGGCGGATCTTTACGAGCACTAGGTGGAGGTCCCGAGTTTGGGACCCCAGTGGCGGTGGCCGCTGCCCGGGCGTAAGTCGTGGCAGCCGAGCAGGGTAACCTCCCAGTCCTCCCGGGCTAGGTTGGGGATGGAGGGAACAGCCGGGTTGGAGGGGCAGGCCCACATCATGCGATAAGTGTCAGAAGACACCACTATCCAGTGTGGGCAGCTGCCGTTAAAGGAGGGGTCAAAATGTTTTAGTGCTGCCGGGCACATTAATGTATTGGTGAGAAGGCGCAGCAGGCGCCGCTCATCCGCCTTCTTGAGGCCTTTGCATGGGCGAAGGCAAAGGCGATGACTAATCTGATTGCAAGTTGCAACATCATTGACGATATAGACCGGGTTTAAATTTGGTTCCTGATCTGGTGGGGGAGGAGAAAACAGCCCGGCAAGAGGGCGCGCGGGCGGCTGCGTGTGTTGCCTCGTTTCCTGCCAACCCCTCAACAGCAGGGGCCCATATAAGGTAACGGTGTGCGGGGTCAGCATCCCGTATGCAATTTTCGTAGATTCATTAGGCTATGAAGGGTGTGCAACCTTGTTCGACGTTCCGACAGGCCCCGCGCGAGTCGGTGATTATGTATTTTGAACCGGAATGAGAGGGCACGAGAGCAATCGCTACCTCTTCTGCTTGTGTTGCACTGCGGGCTCTGAAGGTAAGGCCATTAACTGTGTTGCTGCTGTGAACTACCGCTACCACCATCTCCCGTGGTGATCGAGGGCCGGAGGCGTCTACGTAGTATACACCTGTTTTGTTGCCATAATGTCGGGCTAGGGCTTCCGCTCGTGCCAAGCGCCGACCATTATGGTCTCCGTGTGACATGTTGGCTGGAAGAGATCGCACATAGAGGGTGCGTCTCCGCAGTTCTAGGATGTGAAACCTGTCTTTCATGGGAGTGGTGTGTTGAATATACCCACACAACACCAGACATCCTGAGGACGTCCTCAAATAATCCAAACGTCATCAGGTCCTCTAAAACATCCTCAATATGTCCTCATAATGTCCCAGGTTGGATTGTCCTCAAAACATTCTCAGAATGATGTTCTCAAGTCATACCAACGGCTTCGTGGTCCTCAAAATGTCGTTTGTGTACATATGTTTGTGAACATGCATGCACGAAATTATCAGAAAAATAATGCTTGTATATATATATATATATATATATATATATATATATATATATATATATATATATATATATATATATATATATATTGTGACGAAGAAGACGGCGTTGGCGGTGCGGTGGGCAGAGACGGAGCGGACTCGCTAGACCAGTGGCCATTAAAAACATCTCATTGCCATCCATCATCTCATCTCGTACTTCTGCTGACCGTCACGGAACAATATATATATATATATATATATATATATATATATATATATATATATATATATATATATATATATATATATATATACCCTACAGTCACCGAAACCAAGGTGCATAGAAAAATGTTCCTATTTTTTTAAATTCTAGTGCCAATAAATTGGTTTAAAGAAAATTACTTATACAGCAGCAGAAAAAACAACCATGCCGCCGGTTGGATCCGAACCCACGACCTCCGAATATCGCGTCCGGTGCTCTTACCAAATTAGCTACGGCGACGGCTGTCTAATCTGCTGCTTTCGTGGGTATTTATGTTTTGCGTGTAAGCGAAGCTTGAGAGTGTTCACCAGCGCCACCCTCGTCCATAGCGGTAGACGTAGCAGGTCCTGTAATACCGCAAGTGTGACGTAGAACGTCATCTAACGGCGAGGGCGGAAACTGTGAGAGCCCTCTTATGCTACCTATGGCATCAAAATTGCCAGAACCGACACCCCCGTTATGCTATTAGCAGACAAGGCAAACGAAATAAAAGGCTCGTTTGACAAACATATCAAGGAAGCCAACAGTCACCGAAACCAAGGTGCATAGGGGAATGTTTTTATTTGTTTTTTACTTTCTAATGCAGGTGCTCAAAATTTCTGGAGCCCTTCATTACGGCATCTCTCATAGCTTCATTCGCTTTGGGATGCTAAACCCCAATAAAAAACTAGTTCTTGCGTCGTAGGGTCATACAGCAGAACTATTTTGCTATGGATGAACTTTGCTTCAGTGCATGAGGTCAGTTTATTCTCATATGAGCCCATGAATACCTGTTGCAGTGATTAACTTTTATGGCAGTTGCTTATGCAGAACACTGTGTTGCACTGCAAGTTGTAAGTTCAGATACTGAATGTCATATTTGCATCTCGAATTGGCACTAGGATTATGTGTTGTGTTGGGTTTAATGGCACATAAGCAGCTAAGGCTATCATGCGCCAGGCTCAAGGTATATGAACACTTTTCTGTAGGTGGGAGGAAACATGGTCGTTTAGAGGACTTAAATTGCTATTACGTTCTGGTAGTAATAAGAAAAAGAAGAAATTTTATAAATTGCTAAAAATAAACGCTTTCAAGAAGGTCAGATAACCTCAGTAGCCATCGTTGGCTGGGCAATGATCCTGAGGCTCCCAAAAATTCAAATACCCACCTCAGCCCTCTTCTCATGGAATGAGAAAATGGCTGAAATGCATCACATTTTAAAGCAAAGCTCTGGATCAAAGTTTAGTTTCTGAAGAACATCTGCTTCTTTTAAAAAGCTAAAAACGGAAGATATGTTAACAATGGCATTTTCGCCTAAAAGCAGCGCTGGGTGTAAAGGAATGTATTCATTATAAAACTTCGTAAAGTGCTTATTTCTTAGTTTTTCGAGTTTTGCACAAGAGAATAAAATATGGTTCATTGTTAGTTCGTCTCCACATCTTTCACAACGAGGTTTGTCTTGTTTCGTTAGTAAGAAATTATGTGTAATGTGTGTATGTCCAATGCGGAGACGACATAAAATTACTTCAATAAATCGTCCCTGGTGCCTACAGGTCTTCCATTCACCCAGGACAGGTTTTACAAAGTGCAGCTTGTTGTTAACCTCGTTGTCCCAAGAGGCCTGCCATTTTTCTCTCAATTTATTCTGGACTGACTTGATGCAGTCCTTATGCGGTATGTTTACTGGTTTTATTTTTGCGTTAAGGGCAAGTGCGGCGCTTGCATCAGCCCTCTCATTTCCGCTGATGCCCACGTGACTGGGAACCCAGCAAAACTTTATTGTATGTCCTTGTGAATCAGCTCGTATTACATTATGTATTATGTTTCCTATTAAGGGTTCAGTTGCGTTTCTGGGGTTTATTGCTGTAATTACGCTGAGGGAGTCACTGTAGATAACACTGTTCTGTATGTTTTTCTTCAATATTTGTTCTACAGCTAGAGCAATGGCGTAGCATTCTGCTGTAAATATTGAAGCGCACTGAGGCAGCCTGACTACTTTTTCCCATTTCCCTTGCACTATCGCGCTCCCTACATAGAGTGCTGTCTTAGATCCATCTGTGTAGAAATCTGTGCAATTCTTGTATTTTTCGCTTACTCCAAGAAACTCTTGCTGTATATATTCCAGTGGGGTATGTATTTTTTGAATGTGTGTCAGTGCGAAATCGCATACACCAGGAAACAAGTACCAAGGTGGCAACCTATCGGGTCTCTGGGCAACATCAGGAAGTGCATCTAGTATGTTTATTTCTTGGCATATTTCTTCAAAGCGGAGGAGCAATGGTTTTACAGCTTGAGGTTTGTTGGTGAACAGTGTTCTGGATGGGCATTTTGTAACTATGGTGTAACAAAGATGTTTCGGTAGCGACCTTATTTTCAGTACGTATGCACAGGTAAGCATTGTTCTCCTGTTGGTGAGGGTCGGTTCATTTGCTTCTACGTGAAGGCTATTTATGGGTGATGTTCTGTAAGCACCAGTTGAAAGGCGCAACCCGAGGTTTTGTACTGGATCTAGCTTTTTAAGGTATGATGGCCTCGCAGACCCATACACTATGGATCCATAGTCTAACGAAGAGCGTACTAGAGAGCGATAGATGTGCAATAGGCACCTCCTATCGGATCCCCAACGCTTCCGTGAGAGTACTTTAAGTATATTCAGGGATTGGGTGGCTTTCTTTTTTAGGGTGTTTATATGTGGTAGAAACGTTAGCTTTTTGTTAAAAGTTAAGCCTAAAAATTTGTGTTCTTGTTTTACTGGAAGTGTGATGTCGTTCAAGTGGAGGGTGGGATTAATCTGCAGTCCTCTCTGCAGCGAGAAAAGAACCGCAACAGTTTTCTGTGGAGAAAACCTAAATCCATTTCTGTCTGCCCAAAGTGCTAATTTGTTTATTGTGAGTTGTAGTTGTCTCTCACAAGTTGCCAGGCTAGAAGATGTGCATGCAATTTGAAGGTCATCAACGTAGACCGAGTACATAATGGACTGTGGAATTATACTGGTTAAAGAATTCATTTTTACTATGAACAATGTAGTACTTAAAATGCATCCCTGAGGAACGCCGTTTTCCTGAGTAAAATTATTTGAGAGGGTTGCGCCGAGACGAACTTGGAAAGAACGGTTGGATAAAAAGTCGCTCAAATATTTCAGCATCCTCCCGCGGATACCAAGCTCTGCCAGGTCGCGAAGAATCCCGAACCTCCAGGTCGTGTCATATGCCTTCTCCATATCGAAAAAAACTGAAAGGCAGTGTTGTCTGTGTATAAAGGCCTCTCGGATTGTGTTTTCCAGGCGGGCTAAATGGTCGATTGTGGAACATGTTTTTTTAATGCCACATTGGTGGACATCAAGAAGCTCTCGGGATTCCAGAATAAACATTAATCTAATATTTATAACACTCTCAAAAGATTTGGCAAGACAGCTTGTAAGGGTTATAGGCCTGTAACTGTTAGGGGAGGTTGGTGGCTTTCCTGGTTTTAGAAATGGAACAACAATGGCTTTTTTCCAAGCAGCTGGTATTTTCCCTACTACCCATATTTCGTTAAAAAATTTTAACAGAACTTCTATAGATTGCTCAGATAGATGGGACAGCATTTCATAATGAATTTTGTCGGGGCCTGCTGCAGTTTGTTTACCTATAGACAGTACTCTCTGTATTTCTTGAAGTGTAATCAAATTATTGTAAGGCTCTTTTGTGCTGCCTGCCGTAGGGAGTCTTTGTTTTTCGGTTATGTTTTTGCATTTTAAGAATGACTGTGTATAGTGGGAAGAACTAGAAACTATAAAAAAATGTTGCCCCAAAATGTTTGCCTGTTCTTTAATACTTGTCTGAATTCCAGGATCCGTCAGCAGAGGAAGGGTGAATGGGGAATAGCTGCCATTTACTTTTCTGACCTGCTCCCACAGTTTTTTTGATGTTACCGAGCTGTTTATGGACGACACATAATTTTGCCAAGACATTTTTTCCGCGTTCCGCCGTATATATCGGGCTTTAGCTTTTGCCTTTTTGAAAGCTATTAGATTTTCGTGAGTAGGATACCTACGAAATACCCCCCAGGCCTTATTTTGTTGTTTTTTGGCTTCCCAACATTCTCGCGTCTACCATACCTTGTGGTTCTGGCGCACCACGCCTGTGGACCGGGGAATAGCTAGCCGTGCAGCATCGATGATACATTTTGTGAGAATTTCATTGATTTCATCTATGCTAAGTGTTTCTGAGTAAATGTCCTCTAATCTGGCCTTTTCTCTAAACAACGCCCAATCAGCTAGATGTAGCTTCCATCGCCGTGGTTTGGTTGGGGTGACTGCAGGTGAGGGTGATAGGCTTATAAAAACTGGTAGGTGATCACTCCCAAACGGGTTGTCTAAAACGTCCCACTTAAAATCACTAAAAACAGAAGGTGAACAAAAAGACAGGTCTAGACTGCTCATTTTCCCAGACGTTGGGGAACAGTATGGGGCCTTTTTCGTATTTAAAAGACATACATTATTCGTCAGGATAAAATCTTCGATTATTTGACCTCTAGCGTCACAGCGTTCGCTTCCCCACAGGGAGGAGTGAGCATTAAAATCCCCAAGTAACAGATATGGCTCCGGAAGTTCTCTGATCAGTTGCTGTAGATCATGGAGTGTTAACATAAAATGTGGAGGAATGTATACGGAACAGATTGTTAATGTTTTGTAGCTTACGATACTGACTGCAACCGCCTCAAGTTTTGTTTTGAGTTTAATTTCTTGAGCAGGGACACCGCTTTGAACGACTATCGCGACGCCTCCCGATAGCCGATTTGCCTGCTCTCGATCGCGTCTAAAAGTTTTATAATGTTTCAGGATATGTACATGTTGTGGACCAAGATTGGTCTCCTGAAGACATAAAGCTGTGGGTAACATTGACCCTAAAATATGTGTTATGTCGCTGTAATTCCGCATAAGTCCTCTACAATTCCAATGGATTAAAAAAGCCATGTTTATGTTTGAGAGAAAATGAAAGGAGATTTACTTATGTGGTGGGCCCGTTATGAGGGGCCTGTCTTTTTTCCGCTCAAGAGAGCTGTTCCGCCTCTGTAGTGGAGGCGGAGTGGGTGCTGTATCCATCACCTCAACCGAGGTGCTGGAGAACCGCGGAGGGCCCACGGTTGTGTTAGTTTCAGGCCTCTCCCGACGGGGGGAGGTCCTGCGGGATGCCGAACCATGGACCGGCGCTCCCTGCTTTGAGGGTGGCAGAGCAGCCTTCGCTGTCTTTGCCTGGGGCGTGGATGGCCCTGCCACTGGCTCTGTGAAAGCAGCCTCGGCAGGTGCCGTAGAGCTGTGTGGTGCTACGCCCCCGCGCACCACATCAGCGAAGTTGGGTTTTGCTGTGAAAGAGAATGTGTTCGTAAGCGCAAAACGCCTCCTTGCTTCTTTGAATGAAATGTTTTCTTTTGTCTTTATGGTAATTACTTCCTTTTCTTTTTTCCAGGACGGACATGCCCTGGAGTACGCTGCATGGTCTCCTTCGCAGTTTGCGCAGCGCAGTGCTGCGTCACATTCCTCAGAATGCTGGTCTTTCGAAGCGCATTTCGCGCAGGTTTTGCGGCCGCGGCAACTTTGTGAGCCGTGGCCAAACTTTTGACAGTTGAAACATCGGCGGGGATTGGGTATATAATGTCTGACGTTGACTTTCAAGTATCCAACTTCGATCGTTTCGGGCAAGGTACTGGTATTAAATGTGAGGACCATGTGTTTGGTATCTATTTCTTTGTTATCCCTGCGGATCTTGATTCGGTGAACATCGATTACATTCTGGTCGGTAAGCCCTTCAAGCATTTCAGCTTCTGTGATATGGATAAAGTCTGATTCCGAGATTACACCTCGGACTGTGTTTAGAGATCGGTGGGGGGTTACAGAGACAGAGATGTCCCCTATAGACGCAATGTTGGAGAGTTTTGAACACTGGATGCTGTCGCGCAGCTCAAGAAGTAAGTCGCCGCTGGACATTTTTGAGACCTTGTAGCCAGGGCCCAAGGTATCGGTTAAGCATTTTGACACAAGGAATGGGGATATTATTCTTGCCTGTATTCTGTCACTTTCACTGTGGATTACGTGGAACTTTGAAAATGTTTGTCTCTTTTTTGAGAAAAAATCAGCTGCTTCGTTCCGCCCTCTTTTTAGAGAGCGATCAGGTTTGGATAAGGGTGGAGCCATGAAAAAATTTAGTTTTTCGGTCATGGTGCCAGCCACCCACCACGGAGTCCAACAAGGGGACGGGACAGGAACTTGAAAGCAAGTCCTGCCCACGCCAGCTGTACACCTTAACTATAACCAAATATGACTCAACTCAGGGTAGTTGGTCACACAAGGTTAACCCTCGCCGCCAGGAAAACAGGAAAAACCAAGAAGTGAGTAGGATATAGAAGAGTTGTGAGACAGAGATAGGAAAGTGAAAGATGGAGAGGAGGATAGGAAAAGGCGACTGCCGATTCCCCCCGGTCGGGTCAGGCCGGAGGTGCCGTCTGCAGGAAGCTGGGGCCAAAGTGGTGTGTTGCCTCTGCCAAGGGGCCTTAAGGGTCCAAACGCTCGGCATCGGCTCAACCACCAGGATCCCCTTTTCCCCGGACACGGCGATGCCACGCACGGCGAGGCGCGGGTGCTCGGGTCCGTGGTGATGCACAGTTCACCGTCATCCCCTTGCGGGGATGTCCCTGCGGATGCTCGGGAACCCGCGGTGACGCCACTCACCGTCGCGACGCCTGCAAGCTGCAGGCGCCCCCCTGTGGGGAGGCACTAGGATTATAAAAAAACTGTGTGCTTGAACTCAATTGCATGTGTTCAACTGCTGATTTTCCATTTTTTATTTCTTTAGGCACCACCGAAGACAGCTGCTGCTCAGGAGAGCACTAAAGAAGTCTGGGCAGCGCACCGGGATTACAACAAATTGCAGCAAGCAGCTGAGGAATTTAGGGAATAAATTATTTGCACAAATTTTCCGCGTTCTTTTATGCAGTTTGACTAGTTATAACCTCCTCAGAATGTACTCAAAACATCAAAAATTGTCATTTTGAGGCTATTATTAGGATGTCCTAAGGCCGGGTATAGGACCTTTTTAGTACATTTTGAGGACCATTTGAGGACGTCCTGAGGATAAAGAATGTCCTCAGTATATTTCAGTGTTCTATGGGTAGAGTTGAGCAAGAAGGCGGCAACCTGACTCCGTTTGCGACAGGCGCGTGTATTGATTTCTAAGGTGCGCCTTCAGGAGCTCCCGGAAAGTATTCAGCAGCCCAAACGCGATAAACCAGCTGTTCGAAGTAGTGATGGAGAGATCCAGGGCAGGTTTAGTAATTCTGCGAATGATGACCTCAAGGGCATCCTCCTCTTGCTTCCATAGGTAGAGATAAGTAGTCGAAGAGAATATTCGACTGGTTACGAAGGCATTTGCCAGCCACAAGTAATCCTTACTTCGTAACCCCCTCCCCTGGCGTTTGGTGGAAGTCCGGCGGATCATGCAGCCCACCCTGTCTCCCACCTTACGAAGTTTGGCCAATTAGAGTCTGGCCGTCTGTGTTCGTGGATGTAGAGTCCGTGAACACGTATCTCATCAGTTTCCCGTATGGCACCCCTCTCAAGAGAAAGAGAGATTTTAGTTGTGCAGTTTTGTGAGCCGCGGAGGTGCCCAAATGTAGAATCCTCCGCCACAATCAGACCGCAACATCACTTTTTCTCCATGTCAATAAGAACAATACACAAGCACTGTCTTATTTCTCAAACACTAGCGCTTCCCTGAATGACACGACTACCACAACAACACATTCCAGCTAACATTTGCAGTGCTTCTTCATTCTTCAAATCTGGTGCCACACAACTTTATCGCTTTGTTTGTGACACAAGACGCGACTAGATTTATCTCAATTGATCGCAGCCAGGAAGAGCTAATTCTACGTTGTTCCGCAATGTTCTAGTAACTTTGCACGCTTTATCTCGAAAGTTTGCTATCAGCTTTAAATTCAGCACGGCCGACAGCGGCGGGCATTCTGTTCAACGACCGCGGAGCACGTTTGTCGCTTCGCCGGCGCCGAGTGATTCAGTCCATTTTGGGTGCAAGTCAAGCCAATAAACAGTTCTTTAGAAGACCTTTTGTCCGTCTTCGTCGCTGCTTCGACTGCCGTCACCACTACGTGACATCTGGGGGAGGTGCTTGGTAGCCTTCCATGTTCCGGACGCCACCGTTCAAGTCGTGAAGCCAGCCCTCAGCGCTTCGCAACTGAGGACGAGCCAGCAGCTCAGCGATCCAGCCGACGTCTCCAGGGAGAGGAGCCTGAGTTCGGGACCCTGCCGGACCGCACCAGACAGCGAAAAGACGCTGCTACGAGCAGAGCAACCTCGCCGAAGATGTCGACGCCAATCATACTGCAGCAGCTGCGGGTGCCGCCAACTTTCAATGGATCACTAGGCAAGACCCTGAATAATGGTTGGACCAATTTGAGCGCATGGCGTCATTCAACTAGTGGGATGATGCGGAAAAAACAGGACGCGTATTTTTGTCATTGGATGGCTCCGCACGCACGCGGTACAAAAACCACGAGTCGTCTCTTACGATATGAAAGCTATTCAAGAGAGAACTATTGAAAATGTTCACCAGTGTCGTGAGGAAAGAAAGAGTCGAACGACTCCTCGAGTCCAGGATCCAGCTTCCGAATGAGCCCGTCCACGGTTACGTCGAGGAGATGAAGCGCTTATTTCGCCGCGCCGACCCCGACATAACCCAGAAAGAGAAAGTTCAGTTTTTATTGCGCGGCGTAAAAGAACAACTATTTGGTAGCCTCGTCCGCAAGCAGCCAAAAACAGTCGAGGAATTTATACAAGAAGCCTTCACGATTGAAAAGAGCCTCGACGTCCGAGCTCGGAAGTGAAATCGCCCTTCCTCTGATTGTGCAATTCGCTCGGACACGATGGCCACTACCAGCGACAGCTTGCCGGAAGTTATCCGCGAAATCGTCCGATAGGAGCTACGCCGATTACTGCCATCCTCCCCACAGCCAAAAGCAGCGACTCTGATGGATGTGGCAAGGGAAGAAGTGCAACAGGCACTTGGCGCCCCGACGGCCACAGAACCCCAGACCATGACCTACGCCGCTGCAGTAATGACTCCTCAGCCCAACGATAACCTCTGCATCCTGTCCGACATGAACAACTTGTTCCCGAACGCCACCTCCCTGCCCCCACCCACCCAGCCTACGTTCGATGCTCAAGCCCCAGGAAATGCGACGCCTGGAGGACTTCCCACAACCGGCCGTTGTGCTTCCATTGCGGGGAGGCCAGCCATTTTCTTCGTCACTGCCCGTACCGACGTATCGGTCTTCGAGGATATGCTGTTAACGCTCCACGACCAAGCTTCGGCCAACGACCGCAGGAAATCGACGAGTACCAGCGTCGAGAAGAGTACACGCCGAACCGCTTTTCGCGCTCACCATAGCCGTCAACCTCGCGCTTTGTGTCGCTACGCTGCCGCGGTGCGAGGAAGGTCTCCCAGCCCCCGCAGGGGAAACTAAAAGCAGCAACCTCTGGAGGTGAGGTTGCTCACGAGCGAAATGCCGAACATCCTCCACCGACCACGCCCCATGAAGACGCTGCACCCACGACGCTGCATGAAGAACCTACACTCTCTGCACCGACGCCGCACAAAATGACAACCGCGACCACGATGCAAGCTGCCTTCAAAGCGACGCCGCCACCCAGAAAAGCTTCGACCAGACGCCCACCTGCGGCTCGCACACGCGATGAAGCCATCACCCGGCGCCAAGAGCGACTTGCAATGCATGAGCCAGGACCCCCGACTTAGACGTGACTATCGCCGGCCGGAAAGTTCCCGCTCTAGTCGACTCAGGAGCCGGTTACTCGGTGATGAATGGAGCATTTGAGAAAAGTCACAACGGCTTGGGACGGCCCACAAATTCGCACCGCGAGGGGCCATCTCATTACGCCATCAGGGCGATGCACAGCGCAAGTGTCTGTCGAAGGACATACCTATCCTGCGACCTTTGTTGATCTATCGCAATGCGCCCGCGAAGTGATCTTGGGTATGGATTTCCTTAATGACCGTCAGGCGATCATCAACCTGCAATCCAAGCTGATCACGCTTTCGACGGACGAATCCATCGCTTCGATGAAACCTCGGGAAAATCACTTTGCCCTGAGTATCCTAGAGGAAGAAGTGAGCGTCCCACCCCGATAAAGCTTTATCGCGACCGTAGGCGCCAGGAAAGCCATTAACGCTGAAGCCA
Source organism: Amblyomma americanum (assembly GCF_052857255.1). Lineage (NCBI taxonomy): Eukaryota > Metazoa > Arthropoda > Arachnida > Ixodida > Ixodidae > Amblyomma > Amblyomma americanum. The sequence goes on along the minus strand of NC_135499.1, from coordinate 97,287,703 downwards.
TCATCGAGAGGAACATGCAGTTGCTTCTAGACCGAGGAATCAGCATCGCAAGAGGCATCGCACAATTCCGCAATGGGCAGGCCGATGTACTGCTGACTAACTGCAGCGAAGAATACCGGCACATTAACAGAAGAACGACGATTGCTTTCTTCGACGAAATATCTGACGTACGAGACTCCTTTGCCCTCTCCGACCCCTCCGCAGAAGATGCGCTTGACCAAGAGAACTCGCCCACATTCGGCATTAGCCCAGCCCTGCCCCGGAACAGACAAGGCTAGATCCGCAATTTGCTTCGAAGCTACAGTGAGTGTTTTTCGACATCGCTGAAGGTCCGACAAAGGGCAATTGCCTAGCATCGCATTATAGCGGACCAAAACGTCCGACCTCTGCGTCAAAGCCCCTACCGTGTGTTACCGCGAGAAAGGCAAGCCATCCCGGACCAAGTCGAAAAAATTCTTTGCGACGACGTCATCCAGCCTTCAAACAGCCCATGGGCGGCACCGGTTCTTCTAGTGAGAAAGAAAGACGACGCACTTCGAATCTGCGTTGATACCGCCGCTTGAACAACATAATAAAGAAGGACGTCTACCCCCTCCTCGCATCGACGACACACTGGACCGCCTCTGCCACGCCAAATACTTCTCGTCTATTGACCTCAAGAGCGGCTACTGGCAAACTGAGGTCGACAAAAAAGATCGCGAGAAGACAGCATTCATCACTCCGGATTGGCTGCTTGAGTTCAAATTGATGCCATTTGGTCTCTGTTCCGCACCAGCGACGTTTCAGCGAGTAATGGATACAGTGCTGGCAGGCCTGAAGTGGCAAATTGTTCTGGTATAATTAGATCACGTCGTTGTCTTCGCCTCGAACAGTGAAGAGCACCTCAAAGTCTTCGAACAGTACTAGACACCATCAAGTCGTCTGGCCTAACCTTGAAAGCAGAGAAGTGCCACTTTGCCTACGAAGAGCTTCTGTTCCTAGGCCACATCGTTAGCAAGGAGGTAGTACGCCCGGACCCGCAGAAAAGAGCTACTATTGAACAGTTTCCACCGCCGGCTGATAAGAAAGCAGTGAGCAGATTTCTCGGACTATGCGCATATTACCGACGATTTGTGAAAAACTTTGCACGCATAGCCGGGCCCTTGACCCAACTGACGAAAGCGGACGTGCCGTTTAAATGGAAAGCGCCGCAAGCAGAAGCCTTCAGGGAACTTCAGCGCCGTTTACAGTCCCAACCGATCCTCGCGCATTTCGATGAGAACGCTGATACTGAAGTTAATACCGACGCAAGTAGCGTGGGCCTAGGTGCCGTTCTCGTTCAAAAAAGCGACGGGCTGGAGAAGGTCATCGCATACTTTAGCCGTTCCCTTTTCAAGGCCGTGGCTATCTATTTGACAACTGAGAAGGAGTGCCTTGTCATCATCTGGGCTACGTCAAAATTCCGCCCCTACCTGTACGAACGACCGTTCAAGGTGGTCAGCGATCACCACGCGCTGTGCAGGCTCGCCAATTTGAAGGACCCCTCTGGCCGACTCGCTCGATGGAGTCTGTTTCTCTAGGAGTTTGACGTCACCGTCGTTTACAAGCCCGGACGCAAGCACTCTGACGCCGATTGCCTCTCACGAGCCCCAGTAGATACACCGCCGCCGGACGACGATGAGGACGCCTTCCTGGAACCCATCAGCCCCAGCTCTTTTGCACAGCAGCAACGCTCGGACCCCGACCTGGAACGCCTCATCGAGTACCTGGAACGCAAGGTTTTTTCACCCCCCGCTTCATTCAAGCGAGAACTGTCTTCCTTCTGTGTGCAGAATGAGGTCCTTGGGAAGAACTTTGCAGCGAACAAAACAGCCTATCTCCTTGTTGTACCTGCTTGTCTCCCCGAAGAATTTCTACACACTTCACACGACGAGCCGACAGCTGGATATCTCGGGTTTACTCGCACCCTCCGACGCATTCAAGACAAGTATTACTGGCCCCAACTGTATGCCGATGTCGCACATTATGTGAAAACCTGCCGAGATTGTCAGCGACGAAAGACCCCTGCCACACGGCGAGAAGGTTCTGTGAACCCCATTGAACCTCCCTCAAGGCCCTTTCAGCAAGCAGATCGGCATGGACTTGCTTGGCCTTTTTCCGACGTCAACGTCTGGAAATAAGTGGATCATCATAGCGACCGACTACCTGACATGCTACGCCAAGGCTAAAGCCCTACCGAACGGAACAGAGCAGAAGTCGCAAATTGGGCGTGGAGTGCATTCTTCTTGGACAGGCGCCCCCGATGTGCTCATCACGGACAAAGAGTATGGTGGAGCTGCCATAAAAAAACGTAAACCAATGAGCTCCTGCCTGTACCACTAAAGTATCACAGGCTTAACCCAATCGTAATATAAATGAAAAGGCCCGAAGGCAATGTTGTGCTTTTGCCACCCGAAGGTGGGAAAATAAAAAAATAGGGTAATGCTACTAAGCGACCCACAGCCGGAGGAGCGGGCCCGGGGAGACTACCCTGATCTCCCCTGGGACGTAGCGGAGGGGGTGGGACATATGTTGTGGGAATGGGACTGAGGGAAGGGTTATGGGTAATGTGATGGGAATGGGGACAGCGAGATATTGACCCTCATTTTATCATCGCTCGAATCCTGTCTGGCCAGGACAGGGAGGGCGTCGATGTTCTCCAATGGTGCGGCTCCACTCACGGGATGCCCGACCACCCAACGACGCAATAGCTCCGACTCGGAGACAGGGAATCCTAACCCGGGCCAGCTGCCTCGGGCTCCTCCACGACTTTCAGGGGTCCGGTTCGGACTTGCATTACGCTCCCAGCTACTAGCCGTCGAGTATTTTTCGCGGCTTTTCAGACTCCGGAAGTATTTGTGGTGGATCCAGGGACCCACCTGTGCTTCCAACCAACCAACCTTGCACTTATTTCCTCCCCTGGCTTGCTCCACACCTACTGAGGAGGGAGTGTTCAGGGCCGGGCTGACCGGGCCACAAACCAAGAACCTGGCCGAGGGTGAGATAACCCGGGCCTACTCCACCGGTACTCCGCAACATCGACGGTTTTTGCATCGGTCCTACTAAGGTCCCCTTACCTTGGCGTCCCGCGCTCTAGCCTCACGGCCCCGCGGTCAGCCATCCCTGGCTGCTTCCCCGAGGACATCGCTCCCAAGGAGCCCTTCTGCTGGAAACCCCCGCGCGGACCTGGCCTCTCCGTGGCCAGAAACCGACGCGCCAGCCGGTAGCCACGCACGCCCCCGCGTGCAGAGGCTTTTTGATTTTCGAGCAGTTTTTGAGTCCAATTCCGTGAGTCCAACCTGATTATGAAACCAGGCCTGCCTCCGCACAGGCATCGGACCTCACGTGCGCGACTGGCCCACTCAGTCGCTTGGGAGTCGCTGCCACTCCCATGGGGTTTTGCATCCTCAGAGGACGGGCCCCGGCCAGCCCATCCCCACCGCTGTGCGTTGCATCGGAACAAAGCCTAGTAGCCGAAACTACACCGGCCCGTATCCGGTGGCAGGGGGGGCCACGGGCAGGCCGCACAGTCGGATTTCCCCCCCGCTCATCACGGACAGAGGAACAGCATTCACGGCGGAACTAATGCAAGCCATCCTGCGTTACAACCAAACCAGACACCGAAGGACAACTGCATACCATCCGCAGACCAACGGACTGACCGAGCGCCTGAACAAAACCATCGCCGATATCCTCGCCACGTATGTCGATGCCTAACACAAAACCTGGGATGTCATCCTGCCTTACGTCGTCTTCGCCTACAACACCGCAGTGCAGGAGACCACTCAGATGACGCTTTTTAGGCTCGTCCATGGCAGGGATGCCACGACCACGCTAGACGCCATGCTGCCCAACGTTACAGAAGAAGAGAACGTCGACGTTGCCGCCTACCTTCAACGCGCAAAAGAAGCTCGAAGGCTTGACCGATTACGGATCAAAGATCAGCAGCGGTCCGATGCCAGACGCTACAACCCACGATGACGCAACGCCGAATACAAGCCAGGAGACCAAGTCTGGGTTTGGACGCCCATTCGCCGCCGTGGATTGAGTGAAAGGCTTTTGCGCCGCAATTTCGGCCCGTACAATATTCTTCGTCGGCTAGGTGAACTGGATTATGAAGTCCTCTCTGACGCAATGACTGCATCCCAGCGACGCCGCGTACGTCCAGAAGTTGTCCATGTAGTTCGTCTGAAGCCGCAATTTGTGCGCTAAACGACGCTGCATTTCCATACTCTATTTTCGCAAGATCCGTTTTATCACTTACTAGTCGCATTATTTGGTCTAATTCACCGGGTCGATGCTTCCTTGAGAGGGGAATAATGCCACGAAAATTTGCAGTGTTTGTTCATTCTTCAAATCTGCTGCCACAGAACTTTTCGCTTTGTTTGCGACGCAAGACGCGACTAGAATTATCTCGGCTGATCTCAGCCAGGCAGAGTTGATTCCACGTTGTTCCGGAATGTTCTAGTAACTTTGCACGCTTTATCTCGAAAGTTCGCTATCAGCTTTAAATTGAGCACGACCGACAGCGGCGGGCATTCTGTTCGACGACCGCCATGCACACTTTTCGCTTCGCCGCCACCGAGTTATTGAGTCCATTTTGGGCGCAAGTAAGCCCAATAAACAGTTTTCTTTTAGAAGACCCCTTCTGTCCGTCTTCATCGCTGCTTCTACTGCCGTCACTACTACGTGACAATATGATCACGGCGGCGTCAGCAAGACAACGTAAGCGTCTGTGGGAAAGGTACAACGAGACGCCTCCAGCATGATTGAGGTAATTTAAACGAAAGCTATAACGGTGAAAGCTTGTGCAGCATCATTCTCATTCCTTTTGCATGCCGGCTGAAAATGATTTCAAAGCAGCAAATGAGTATGTGCAGCACACACTCGTTTTCCTAAGCGTGAAAAAAATGCGTGAAAGCTTAAAAGAATACTGTAACCCGGCCAAAGCATTAGTAATGATGTAGATAAAGGTGATTTCGCTACTCAAGCTGAAATTTTCATAGCAGTGTTACAGCACCAGATATATAGCAGTCACGTGTAAATGACCGCAGGAGGGCGAAATTTCTTTAATGTAATTATTTCTGTAAAGCCACGCGGAAAACAAAAATATATGAGTCTTTTACATTTTCTATACAGGTGTGCTCCTCCTGCCGGTGAAGGCACCAGCACACAGGAAGTCCGCGTGGGATCCATCCATGATCCATTTGTGTAGAATATTTACATTATGCTTTACTGCTCGCATGGAAATCGTCAAACTGGTGAGCCCGTGCTTAGTGTATTGTGGCAGGCGTGAAGGTTTAACGTGTTTACAAGGAGTAAGATTGCATACAGCTAGTGATGTCTGATTGCATTTATACATAGTTTATTGAGCAAGGAAGGACAGTGTAAATAGAACTGCTTATCAAAATAATGCAAATGAATCATGACTTATAGTTTTCAGATGACAGCAGAAATAGGTGTGGGTTACACGCAGTGCTGCTCAGTAATTTTGGATTTCTCTTATTGACCACAATGTAGCCTCATTTTGATATGTGCAAAATGCAAAATCATGCATATACTAAAACTGAAGGCAGTCATAAAAAATTGAACTTGTACCCTTCCCTGCAACATATTTTGTAGTGGTTTCTTTTACTGAATATAAATAGACTCTAATATGAAATCGTTTGTGGCCATCAGTTTGGAAAATCTGCAATCAAGTTCATGCAGCTATTATGGAAACAGTTATTTTGGTACTAATAATTGGTTTTGCACTGAGCATATTTTAGTCATACGTGAAACTAGACTGCAGTTGGACTTGCAGCTTCAACAGTTTCACATATTTGGGAACGCAATGTCTAGCTTGTTCGAAGATTTCAGTGTACAACATAACTTGCTGGTGATGATGTGCGTCAAATGCAGATGTGATGGAGCACTCTCACCATGAGATCTCGTGCTCAAAAGCCCTGATGCCAAATGCACCTTCGCTCACGTCTCAGCTGGACTGGTTACCTAGCTCGGTGGCCATGCCAGGCTCCTGATTGATTACATGAGCTTTTTGCAAAGATGTCAAGGGCTGCACGGCATGGTCAAGAGTTCTATTCGAAGATCAGCACAGCTTGCATTGTGCAACCGAACGCATTCATGTACACTCAGCTGCAGGATATTGACACCACCGGCGAGTGGTGATAATAGCAGGAGCATCAACATCTACAACAAGGAGGAGAAAACAGACCATTCAGGTTCTACCTGACAGACAGGAAGTGCACGATCAGCTGCGTGTGGGAATCGCACTCACTGCAATGGTTTTCACATCTAGCTTTGTCACAAGCAGTCAGTGCACCTTTTCTTTTTTTCAAGTTTAACAGCATACTGCTAAGAAGCTCGTCAACCCTTCTTCATTTTGGTTCTCTTCTATAAACACGACCATATTTTTGGCTTTCAATTCAATAGTGGTATGCATGACAACAGAGATTACTTTCAAGGCGAAAGCCTTTTATAGGCCCATTACCTGCAAGCAGGGATATTCTCAGAAAAGTGTTACAGTATACCTATCGATCAAACGTGGTTGAGGTCTCCACCAAGATTTCGAGATATGATCTCTGGGTCCTTCCCTCAAAAACCTTTTCTTTCTTCAAGACACATGCTTTCACATTCCTCCACGTAAGCAGGCAAGTGTCCTCACAGTTAAATATTAATTAATTAATTAGCAATACTACTTCTTAATACCTGCGCTTCAGCCTACTGCGCATGCGTGTGACGTCACTGAGTGGCGACACCATCGTTCGAAAGGAGCGCTTCCCAGGCAATCTTTCCAGATGCTTCCTGAATGCTGATCTCGAAGGATGCAGCCTAAGCGCTCTCATGTGTCTCCAGAAACCAAGCGTGCGCGTGCTAATGCGAAAGTGTTGTGAAGCGAACAGTTGTGTAGTCGTTAATCAATTCCTTCGCCACACATCAGCGACGCAAGCCACGGCACTACGCTAAAGGCTTTCGCTTCACCCCACTGTAGGTCGACAAAGTGACCTCCTGAATTTTTCTTAGGTGCTGCAGTTTTTTCGTGAGTCAAGAAGTGTCCCAAGTACTTTCTGCCTACCGTCCGCTAACTTCCCGAGTGTGCAATTCAACAGAGGCTTTGGTGATTTTGAAGAAATGCCGTTCCTTGTAGTGCCTCCGTACATGCTCTGTTTGTGAACAACACACATTTTATTTGGTGCTTCAGTTAGAGACAGGAAGACACCAAAATGTTTTCCTTCTAGTATCACAGTGTTGACTGGACATGCTTTCACCAGTGCTTTTCTGTTTGCTTTGGTGTTTTTGGAGAGCTAGCAGTCCATAACATGCTCAACCTACAGCACGGTCCCTGCGTCTGCAGTCATTTACAGCATCTCTTCAGGGTGCAACACACCCTGCGTGGCACTGTTTGTGTGGTAAGATTGCAACGTGCTTTACTTCATGGCATTTAGTTGCCTCTGTGTGCTTGCTTTCGACTGTCTCTTTCAAATGCTTCATGTGGTTATACAGAAATGGTGTTTTTCTTGACGGAAAAGTGAGGCGATTGTTTCATGTTCATTATCTTCGAGGTGACAATGCAAGGCTTGGGCAGAGTTTTGTCAGGCTGCCCATTCCCATCTTCGAACTGAAATTTGTACCCGTGACGGAAACCTACAAATTCTACATTAATTCAGTTGAATGTAACTGGAAGTATAAATTATACAGGTGGACGTAATTTCAATAATAATGCTCCAAATGGCATTTTGCAGATGGAAGGGTATGATCAAGTTTAGTAATCCAGCTGGAAATTGACTGTAATAATAATAGTACTGAACTTTGTTATTGATTTTTCTGGGTTACTCTTGTGGTGTTGCCAGGTCCGGGATCTTTTTCTCTTTCCGTGATCTGGGGTCCAGGATAAATTTCTGTGCTGGGCTATCAAACTCCCAGTGAAACTGTGTAAAATCTCATTTTCACTGACTCAGCCATTTGCATTTTGCTTCATTTATATTGGGGATATTTTTCGGCGGCCTTAAGAACAATCCCCGACAACCTGTTTACCCTCTACATCGTCAGTGTGACTGGACCGTCAGTTTACGTGCTTCCACCTTTTTTTTGGCAAAGGTGACTACTGGGTACTCCTCTTTGCATGTCAGGCAACAATAATGTGCGGATACACCACTGTTGAACGTTTTTGAAAGGAGGGTCTGTCAGAAAATCTCTTTGTACACGAGGCATATTGTTCAATATGTAATGTTGCACTAGGTAATAATTCGCAGTATGGCTGCATAATGAATTCTAGGATCTATGAAGGACAGTGATGAAAATGAATTATTTTTGCAATACAGGCTTCCAGTAACTTTTCGCTGTACTTATAAAACACACCTTTCTCAGACAAGTTGCTACACCTAAAAGGCATAGGAACTTGTCTCGCTTCCCGATGTAGTAGGAGGACACGTAAGCTCAGAATTTAAGGGCATTTAATGACTTTGTTAATGGCTCCCTGCGGTGGTTTCTCTTCAACACACACTCACTGTTGTTCATTCATGTTCGCACATGTATCAGAATTATCTCAACACAGGTTTCACACTCTTGTCCTTGAACTCTTGCACACTGCACTTCACCTACATAATATTATTGTAACTGGTTTCTCACTGATTAGCACTTATCTAGTTCACTGCCGCAATTACATTATTAAGCTTCAAATGAAGCCAACAGCACACACGCTTCACCCCCCCCCCCTCTTTTGCACCTCAGTACAATCAATGTGCCAGCACGGTGTGGTTGGTAGTGTGTGCCTGGCTGGTGACCCAAGGGTCTTTGTAGCCAGACTAAAATTTAATCATAAATCTTGTAGCTGAAATCTATTGCTTTATGAGGTGAAGTAGTTTGAGACATATGCAGACATTTGATTTAAAGTACAAATCCTGTTTTCAGTGACTTTTATTGCAGATATACCCCCGTGGCGCGGTTTTTTGACACAATGCCGGCTGGCTAAAGCTGGGATTTTGCTGAATGGCAGCCTTAACGATGCCGTGTTATAAAGCTCTCCTTGACAGTGGTATGTGCAAGCTTTCGATACCTTTCTTTTCTGGTTGCACATATCGCCCAATAAAATGTTAACACTAATTGCGGTGCCATCACATGCCACACACCAGTAAAGGTATTGCCTGGTACTAATCGCTAAGAAAATAATTTTTTTTTTGTGGCAGTCCAAAACAAAAATAGCAGCCTATTTCCACCTTACTTGGTTTGGTTTCATACTTCTGCTTGAACTTGAAGAGAAAAGCCAGAAAATCTGTACAACAAGGTAATTTTTCAGGAAGCATAAATTTAATGCACAAGCAATTTAAATGACTCTAATATCGTCATTTTGCAGCCTGTTCTACCATTATATTCGTAGATGAATACTTTCTGTTCTTGCCTCTTGGAAACTAAGAGTCAAACTTGCTTACCATGTTTCAAACTGCCTTAATAATGCTGCAAAACAAGTCAAGTCAACTTTATTCCAGACATGTAAAGAAAATCACACGGCTGATGAGTAGGAAAAAAAAAAGCCGCAATATTGCGGCTTGACAACGTTCCCTTCCCCTAAACTACATCGGCGGCAGGGATAATGAAATCATATAAAGCATACATACAAACATACAAAGCACTTAGTTCACAATTTGAACATAACAAAAAAGAAATCGAAAAAATAAGAACGTACGGTTTATCCACAACCGGAAAAGCAATCAACATAATATATCTTACATCATATACAAAAAGAAAAGGTATTTCAAAGCAAACACATTCCAACACAAAGAGCAATCAAGGCATCGCAAAGGCGAGGCTAGCAAAAATTATAAAAATAAAGTTTTCATCTGTTGGCTCGAAGGTAAACTAACGGAAGAGCTGGGTAGGCGAAATTGATTAAGCAAAGTAGGTAAGGCGTAGTTTAGTGTCTGAAATCCGTAATTAGTGCGAGGACGTGGAACATACCAATCTTCATGATGGCGAGTTAGATGGGAGTGCGTATTTTCGCGTAAACTGATAGTTTCTTCTAAGAACGGCATTCGACGTTCGGACAAGGACTACAGTTGAAGGAGGCGAAAATCATAAAACGAGGAAACTTTAATTATGTTATATTTTGAGTATAAAGGCTCAGAAGACGAATAAGAAGGCACATTTGCTATTGCTTTCAGCGCGGTTTTTTGTACCGTTAACAGCTTGTTTTTATTGGTGGCAGTAGTGCTGTCCCAGATTAAGTTACAATATCTTATATTGGATTCGAACAGTGCTATATACAGAAGAAGCTTGGTTCTAACAGGTAGCATATATTGCATTTTTCTAAGAATTCCAACTGTTCGAGACAACTTGGTCTGTAGATGCTCAATATGAGCATCCCACAGCATGTATTCATTAAAGTAAACACCCAGGGATTTGACAACCTTAGCTATTTCTATGTCAATCACCCCCAATCTCAGAGGATTTTCAATGTTACAATTCGTGTTTTTGGCTCTGAAAAATACAGCTTTTGTTTTACTTGAGTTAACTAAGAGAGAATTTTTGATAGACCATAGATGCAGTTTATCCAAGACTTCATTTCCTTTTGCCACTAAGCCATTTACGTCTGAGCCAGTTAAAAAGAAAATGGTGTCATCTGCATACAATACATATTCATCTTCTTTCTCTATATTTATTAGATCGTTAATATATATATTGAATAGCAGCGGACCCAGTAAGCTTCCCTGGGGAACTCTATGCTTAAGAGGCCTGTAAGCAGAGTGAAAATTATCGACAGTGACAAACTGTTCGCGGTTACTGAGGTAATTGGAAATTAAATTAAGCATCTTATCCCTAATACCGTATGCAGAAAGTTTTAAGAGAAGGGTAGTATGATTTATTCTGTCAAAGGATTTTCAGAAGTCTACAAATATTCCTAAAGTGATCATTTTGTTCTCGATGTTCGTGAGAATGAATTCTTTTTGTCGGAGCAGTGCCAGTTCTGTAGGTGAGTGCTGCTTAAATCCGAACTGTTTCATTGTAATGACATATTTTTGAAGGAAATCAGACAGGCGTACAAAAATTATTCGCTCTAAGTCCTTGGAAAATATTGGCAAAATAGATATAGGCCTGTAATTATTGAGAGCACCTTTAGAACCGCCTTTGTGTAAGGCAATCACTTTTGCCTTTTTCATTTCAAAAGGGAATACACCTGTATCTAGAGCTAAGTTATAAATGTGAGCTAGAATTGGACAAATAACATCTATAACATGCATAACTGGTTGCATTTTAATTTCAAATGGGTCTTCACATTTACTAACCTTCATACGCCTGAAGGCTGACAGTACCTCCGTGTCGTCACACGAAGTAAGGAAGAGAGTATTGGACTTATAATTGTCTATGTAATCAATAGCACTAGGATCATGTCCAGAATCTACAAGAGAAACGAAGTAGTCATTGAATTTGTCAGCTAGGTCTTTACCGGTAAATGTTTCGTTATCAATAATTAAACTGCTAGGCACATTAGATTGCTCCTTACACAACAGTGTGTTTAGTCTTTTCCAAACGATCTTTTGATCTTTGATGCCATAAAATAGGTTGATGTGATAGTCATTTTTCGCTTTTTTTTGGGACAGCATTTAGTTTATTCCGATGTCGTTTGAAGACTAAGAAGTCTTCTGAGTCGCAACTTTTAAGGAATTTCTGATACAGTTTGTTTTTCTTTGAAATCATTTTAAGAATATGGGCCGTGACCAAGGGCTTCCGAGCCTATTTAGCTGCTTTAACCGTCTTGTATGGAAAACATTCTCTATAAATTAAAATGAACTGTTCTAAGAAAAAATGGAATGCTTCATCAGCATTTTTATATTTCAGTACAGACCCCCAGTCAATCTTGATAACAGCACTTCTGAAAGTATCTAACGTGTCACAATTAATATGCTGCATTTTCTTTTGTATTTTCATGCTAGGGTTAGTATGTGTGACATCATAAGTACAAATTGCGTAAACTGGAAGATGGTCACTGAGGGAACTGTCAATGACTCCTGCCGATATAAGTGCAGTCGACTTGCTGACAATTAACAGGTAGAGCATTGCTGCTGACGAGGGAGTTACGCGTGTGGGCAGTTTAATGACATTTTGAAGGAAATAAGATTCCAGAAGAAGCAGCATACGAGTTCGTCGGGGGAGAATTTTCGTCTATATTAATGTTGAAATCCGCGCCTACAAAAATAGTGTAACCACAAGCATGTGCAAATTCAAGGACATTCTCCATATATTCAAAAAAGTCATCGATATTGCCGTCTGGAGGACGATAAACAACAACAAATAGAATTCTGCCAGTGCGCACAGAAAGGATTTCGTAATGAGCTGTTGACGCAGTTATTTCATCTTCCTTCTCACAATGCATGCTATCTAACACTAGCAAGCAAACGCCCCCGCCCCGTCTACCAACTCGATTCAGGTGAAAGGTATGATAACCGCTAAAAGAAAAACCTCCATGATCGTTAAGACACGTCTCTGTGATCATAACTGCAGTGTAATTGAATTGAAATTCGTTTAGAAACTCATGTAAATTTTTTTCTTTACCTCTTGCCGATTGCAAATTAATATGCAAAAGTGACAATGCTGATTCTTTTCCAACAGTCGCATTCAGGTCACTTGGTTTGAAGTAGCTGTTCATGATGGTTAGCAGTTTTTGTATTTAAAAGAAACACACTACAAGCAAGTGCTCTCACGAGACGAGCTTTGCCAGGTCATCCTCCACACGAACAATATGTGCGGATTCTCCATTAGTTCTTCGGACTAGAACTTTACCGTTGGTGTGCCAAGCGTATTCAAAGCCATTCTCGTTAGCCCATTTCCTGGCAACAAGGAGAAGCGACCTATTTCGCTGAGTAAGGTTCTCAGTGACAGATACCCTGGATTGCAAGTCTCTCAGTTTCTTGCATTTCTGAATCCAGTTGTCTTTCTGTTGTAGCTGAGAAAAACGAATGATTATCCCAGGAATCTCATCTGGCCTCGATGGCAGTCTGTGCAAGGCCTCAACTTCATGCAGATTCAGATTTGGAAGGTCTACTGTGCTACCAACTTCATTGATTTTCGAGAGCAAGTCTTCATTATCAGAGAACGGTACGCCATGAACAACCAAGTTGTGGCGTCTGCTACGCCATTCTAAATCATTTACTTCCAATTTGAGCTGCTGAACCTCGACATTATAATCACGGGCCTCCACAGCTTCAACTCGCTTCCGGAGTTCCTTCAGCTCTGCATCATGCCAAGCTACTGCCTGCAGTACTTCATCGTATTTGTCTGACATTAGTGTGACAGCTCTCTCGATGCCATCAACCTTTTCAGGGAGATTTTCTAGTTTTTTCTAGTTTAGCATGGATTGCCGTCAAAATCTGGCGTGTGTCCATAGGTTGCTTATCTTTCCCGCTACCCGCTCCCCTAAGTCGAGATGAATAGCAGTTAGTGCACGACCATGTCTGAAAGAATGTTTCCGCTTTGTTTTTAGCCGCCGCATCTGTCACCCCAGAACACTTGCCTAGATGATAGGAACCAGCACATACCGAGCACTGCATAAAACGACCTTGAGCTGAGAGCACTTTTGAGCATGCTGCAGAGTCGTTGTCAGATCCAGACATGGTGAAATACAGGAGGAGTTCAAAAACAACATATAACCACAAAGAACGCTGAGTGTTGCACGCTCGGCAGCGGCGGGAGCAGAATAAAAATCAACAGGTGAAGTAAAAGAAAAGACTAACCTGCAATAGACGACAGAACAGTCTTTAGCACATCCGCTCCATGTCACCGCCGCTGCTGATGTGAGTAAAGTGGGCGTGGCGGCCAAAGCGCGATAAGTTGAAGAAAACAGCAGCGTAGTGGCGCCAGTGGTCGTGGCCTGCTTGTATCGCTACTCGTCCCGTGCACCTCGAAGATAGGCTGCAGCGCTCGGTGTGCCGTTAGAAACAGAGCTGCTGAAGATCCTTTCCGGCTTTTGGCAAAGGTGAAGCGATGGGAACTGCAATAGATGACAGGACAGTCTTTAGCACATCCGCTCCATGTCACAGCCGCTGCCGATGTTTACCCTCCATGTACACACCGCGCTGTGCATCTTAAGTGTTCCATTTTTTTTCACGTAGTCAAGGACTGTACTAGCATTCTTGCCAATGCAGTTCACGACGATAATCTTTTGCACTTCCAGTGCTTCTTTGATCAAATAATATATGAGCTGCACAGGAGCTTGGTTTTCGTTACAGGCAGGGGCTCTCTTATTGTAATGTGGTAATGTATTGTTACAGAACAACTTAGATTTGTCCTCAGCATTCTTTCAGACTTTTGCCGACATTGCAACGCCTACACATGGCACGGTGGCCTTCATTGAACTGTGGACATCGTGTTTTTAGCGTGCATAGAGAGTTTAGGTTGTTTATTTTAATGCACAGTAAAGTAAACTACTTCGAAAGTGGACGCAATTCATGAAGCATTACTCTCCTGCAGTGCACATTAGTGCCATCACATGGTCTTCATTGCATCAGTGTATTATGTAAAAGTTGCCTAACCACATTGTGATATACCGCTTGAAAAAAAAAACAGCCCTAATATGTGTGTGATAAGGAGTGTACACAGTGAAGGTTATACACTTGCACACCAGGCAACAAACATTGCTGAAGCCTGTTGTAGGTTCCTTATTGTAGCAGTGCTGGTTCACTCTGACGTCACGCTGACAGCGACCTAGCATCATCCCCTATTACTTCACCCTCCTGTCTCTCAATTAACCCGTTTTATATCGGCAATAAATGCTGTTCTTCACTGACTGGCGCCCTGCTCACATGATGGCAGCGGTCCATAGTCGGCATGTCTACGCCAGCGTCCCTTCCAGCGTCTCTTCATCCGCCACCGAAGCCCTTGAACACATCAGGCAACGCTTGGCTACGATGGCAAGCGTGGAAGAGTGAGCTCACGTTGTTTTCTACTGCTACCCAGCTGAACAAGCAGAGCAAAGAGGTGCAGGCAGCCACACTGCTAGTGACGGGTTGTGAAGAAGCTAGAAAATCGTACAGCACGTTCAAGTTTGAAGCAGGAGAAGACAAAAAGGACGCCGGGGTCCTGCTAAAACAGTTTGAGGATTTCTGTAAGCCCAAAACCAACCAAACATTTCACAAATTCCGCTATTGCTCGAGAAACCAAAAGGAAGGCGAAAGATTCATTGAATGGCTGACAGAGCTACGAATACTAGCAAAGAACTGCAAATTTGGTGAGCTAGAAGACCGTATGTTGTGCAGCCGCATTATTTTGGGCATTCGAGACAGAAAATTGCAGCAAAAGTTGGTCTTTGGGAACCCGTCCTATCAGAAGACTGTCGAAATCTGCCGCACCCTAGAACAAGGGAAAGAATAGTTCCGCGAGATAAGCGAAGCGGCAGGAACCACCCATGAAATGAGAGTTCATGTCGTAGGTGCTAAAAATGACGACTGCAATAGATGCGGTTATCAGACGCACTGTAGCGGAATATGCCTCGCGAACGGTAAATCTTGAAAGAAATGCGGCAGGCGGTACCACTTCGCAGAAGTATGCAAGTCGTAGCCGCATTCACGAGGTGAAATTCAGAGAAGAACATAATTGCAGGAGCTGCATGTAGAAGACGGGATTACTTCTTAGAAGCTTTGACAGTGCACACACTGACGGCAGACAACTGGAGTGCGATTGTGGACATTGAAGGGACACCAATGAAGTGCAAATAATACACGGGAGCAAACTGCTGCGTTATTTCAAGAAAGGACATTAAAGAACTGGCCGATAAGACAGAACAGACCTGCCTGGTCACGCTTACGGCATTTCTTGGACACAAAACCACTTCCCGCGGGAAAGTACGGTTGTTGCTTTCTTCAAACGACAAAGCTCACGACGAAACATTTTTCATTGTGGAGCAAGACGTTCCGGTAACACTGAGTGGTACAGCAGCCCAACGTTTCAGGTTTACCAGCCGCTTGCAGAGCATTCAGCACGACCAACTCTACCCACCAGCAGAGCCATTTGCAGAAGTCTTCAAAGGCTTCTGGTTCTGCAGCTAAATGACTTCGAGTACATGAAGCTGAAGCCTGGTGCCGGGGTGTCATCGTGCCAGCTACAAGAGTTCTGGTGGCCTGTTAAGACAAGGTGAAAGCAGAACTACAGCGCATGGAAGAGCAGCGCGTCTTAACAAAAGTAAACGAGCCTACTGACTGCTCTAGTTTCATGATCACAGTAGTGAAAAAAGGTCAAAGTATGCATTTGCCTCGATCCAAGAGAGCTAAACAAATTGCTTTTGCAAGAAAAATACCCTATGCCGACAATGGAGGACGTATTTCTGCGACTTTCCGGGGTTGTGTTTTTCTCTACTTTAGATGCCGAATCAGGATTTCGACAGATTAAATTGGGCGAGGCAAGTTCAAAACTCTGCACGATGGGCATGCCGTACGGCTTCCACCGGTTTCTTCGCATGCCGTTCGGAATCGCCTCAATAAAGCAGCAATAAACCGCTTGTTAGAAGGATTACCTTGCGTGGTGGTAATTATGGACGACATATTGCTCTGGGGAAGAACTAAAGAGGAAAACAACTACCACTTGACAGTCCTGTTGACTCGCTGTCAAGAGAACAATCTTAGGCTGAGCCTGAAGAAATGCGCGTTTTCGCAGCCCCAAGTGCGTTACCTGGGCTACATCTTCCCTGCAGAAGGCCTGCGAGTAGACCCACAACGAGTTCAAGATGTCCTACTAATGCCAGCGCCCAAGAACAGTAAGGAGGTACAAGTATTTCTTGCCTTGATTATTTTTGTGCAGCGGTTCATTCCTAGCATGTCTGATGTGACTGCCCCGTTCCGAACATTCCGCAAAACATTGCGTGGGTGTGGATCGAAGAGGAGGAAAGAAGTTTTAAGAGGTAGCGGCAGTCTTTGGTAGAAGCACCTGTGCTATCGTACTTCAACCGGAGTAAATCTACCATCCTCTCAGTCGATGCCAGCGAACTGCGAGTTGGCGCGCTTCTTATTCAAGAAGGCCGCCCTGTCGCTTTTTCGCCTCGGTCGCTCACAGGCGCACAACAGTGCTGTGCGCAAATTGAAAAAGAGACGCTTGATATTGTGCACGGTTGCACGAAATTCCACGATTATATTAACGGCCAGCCAGGGGTAACCGTTGAGACCAATCACCGCCCTTTGATGCCGATATTCAAGAAGCAGTGGCATCAGTGTCCTCTTCGATTGGAACGCACGAGAGTAACCCTGCAGCGCTATCCTATCAATGTTATCTACAAACCGGGCAAATAACTATTTCTCGCAGAAGGTTTGTCGCAGTTTCCCAGCAAAGAGTGCATGGCGGAAGAGAAAGAGCAAATTCAAGTGAATGTGCTAGATTTCGTTTCTGCTTCAAATGAACGTCTCGGGGACCTCCTTACTGCAACCGATGGCGATCCTTCTCTGCTCCAGCTACGTGTATATGCGGAAACAAGCTGGCTGGACGACAAGCGTGATGTCCCCGAAGCCGTCCGCCCATACTGGTCATACCGGGAGGAGATACACACCCAGGACGGCCTCTTATTTCGCAGTAACAAGGTAATCATACCACATTTGAAGAGAGCAGAAATTTTGTGTCCTCTTCACGCCGCACATTCGGGAGCGGATAAATACGCGAATTCCAACATGTGACAGCGAAACTGCTCAAATCATGGTGTGCGGAAATTTTCGCTGTTCATGAACTGCCCTTAAAGCTTTGCAGTGATAACGACCCACCGTTCAACAGCGCAGAATTCCAAGCATTTCTAGCCACGCTAGGTGTTGCACACGTCACCTCGAGCTCTTATCATCCGCGCTCTAACGGAATGGCTGAGAGGGCAGTCCAAGAGGCTAATATGGTGCTGAATAAGTGCTCGTGTGGGATGCCAGACTTCCAAATGCCTTTATTCGAGTGGCGCAATGCCGCCAGGGATACTGTGGTGAAGTCTCCTGTGCAGAGGCTTATGGGAAGGCAGACGATAACTCTGCTCCCGGTTCTGGCACAACACATGGTTCCAGAGATGGTGCCCAGCAGAACCGTGCACAGCAGACTCCAGGAAACTCGCCAATGCCAGAGAAGCTACTGCAACCGTGGCTCCAGACACTTGCCTCCCCTATCGCAGGGACAGCAGGTAACTGCGTACGACACGCTTCATCGGACCTGGGCACCTGCTATCTTCCTGAGGCCAGCGGAGACACCGCGTTCCGCAATCCTGAAAACGGTAGACGGCCGGGAGATCAGGAGGACCCGGAAGCACATACGCGACGTAACCCCTCGGCCAGACGATCCTCCAGCGTCTGGCGACCCAGACGTCGCACTCGACCCCTCAGAGCTACGGCGAAGTACACGACAACGTCTACAGCCATGCCGTTACCCACTGCCGGCGAGACGTTAAACTATTTGTTTAGGAAAACAAAGATGTAGCAGAGCTGAGTGACTCTGACGTCACGCTGACAGCGACCTAGCATTGTCACCTATTACGTCACCCTCCAGTCTCTTCACAAACCGGTTTTCTATCGGCAGAAAACGCTGTTCTTCACTGACTGCCGCCCTGTTCACAGTGGAGTGCACAGGGCTTGCCAAAACCAATATACATCCAGTGTTATCATGCAGCATTTATGAACCTTTTGCCAGAATACCACTGCTTGTGTGTGATGATGCCTCTCTGAAATATTGTGCTAAAGGCCACGTTAGCCTTGCATTTCTTGCATTCTTTGTGTGTTATCTTGTGGCTGTCATGCTTGTGCTTTTTTATTGTCGTGTTGCTCTTCTTCCTTCTTAATTCTGGTGCTTGCAACTTCACAGTTCTTTTTATTCTGCTTTGATTCCTTCGCCTCACCCTGACACATTTTCATGCTTAATGTGCCACGTGCACTAGATAATGCGTGTGTATGTGCACATTAAGATATCAACTAGTATGAAGCGAATAAAGCAAGTGTCTTGCACACTGCATGAAGCTGTTTGTAATATGGCACAACCCTCCACCTTCACTCTCCACCTCTGTATTCGTCCCGTTTTCTACGATTGAGTAGCATATGTGAATACTTTTTTTCCATGTGACCTCTTCACCTTTCCAGATATTAAACTTTTCTCTCTTACTAGGAATGTTGCTGCATTAAAAGGAGCTTACTGTTGCTGCAGCAGGTGCATAACGGTAGCCTTATAATAAATGAATCACTGGGCTCTGCGTGAGAAGTTTTGTTTCTCATTCTGCATTGTGGTGTTAACTTCCATCAAACGACCAATCATCATCATCATCAGCCTGAATACGCCCAATGCAGGGCAAGGGCCTCTACCATGTGTATCCATTAAACTTCTCCTTTGCCAGCTGCACCCACAGCGCCCGCTTTTTCTCGGCCGATATACTATCATCGGGCGTGAGGGCCAACGCTCGGTGATTCAGCATAAAGTTGAACAGAGCTTCCAGTTGAATAGCGCCGCAGCGCCGTGCCGCTATCGCCTTCACTGCTTCCGTCTGGAGAGTCCATTTTCATTCTGGCGCGATTTCGTGCTTCTGTGAATGGACAGAGGTACAGAATTTTCAGTTAAGTTGTCTTTATTACAGTTTTTTCATGCGACGAAGTTAAGTTATAAAGGGGTAAATTTTCAATATATATACTTGTTTTGCCTTCATTTTATGGGCGCACGAAGACTCTCCCCCTTGTCGCCGCATGTGCTGGTGAAGCGACAGTCAGGGACCGCCAAATAATCCTCAGTCATAGCGTTTTTCGTGCTCTGCCGCCAAGTTTCGTCACTTCCTGCGGGTATAGCAGCGGCAGGGTCGCGAAGAACATTGCTTCACGCAGTTGCCGCTCACCTATCCTCACTATTCTTGAGACTATTTGCGTCGCGTTAAGAACCAACGCCAGATCCATATATTCCTTCGCTGGCCAACGCAAACGTATGGGCTGATAAGCTGAGGCAGCAACGCATTTCCCTGTTTCGTTCATCGGCTGTAAACCACGCGTACGCGCCGGAGATGCTCGGCTTCAGGCACGCTTTAAGACATCGGTGTTTTTTGAACTTGGCGCCAAGTAGCAGACGACAGTATCGATTGTTGTCATACTTTTGAAGCGAAAAGCTTCACAACGCTAGTCAACACCGCGCTTCGCGCGAGCCGGCGTATGTCGGAGCACGAGTGACGTTACGCACGGTGCAGGTGACCCCCGCCGACTCCGTCGCCTGACCTTTCGCTGCTGTTTCTCTCTCTCGCTCCCTAGACCTTACTGCGCAGGCGCCACTAGTAGCACCAAGCCAAAGGTGTTCCGCCGCTGCGCGACTTTCCTCAAAATCCAACTTTCAATTTTCAATTTTCTCTTTCTTCTTTCCCTCCCTCCTTTACCTCTTCCTTTACGGCGCGTTTCGGGTATCCATCGATATATGTGCCACGGTTACTGTGCCATTTCATATCCCCATAACCCAAACGAAACAAGTTAGCCGACGACGTTTATAGAGTTCATTGCCGTTGACAACTTTGCAAGGGCCGTTCATTTTCTCGAAAGGAAAAGCGCACAACCGGCTCCGTGGGTCAGTGGAGAGCTCAATCTCGCTTTCATGTACGTGGCGTTGGTGCCCAACTGTAAAGCCTGCTTTGATTGCGTTCCGCACAATGGATAGGCAGCGCGCCCTCCCTGCCACCCTGCGAGGGGGCATGCAGTTAATGGTTGATCGCGAGAGATTCACCAAACGAACGCTCCGGCCTAGCTATTGCTGCAGTGCCGCATGTCAGCCGGAATGCTGTCAGCGCTAATGCACTCAGGCCACATCTCTCTCTCTCTCACCACC
This sequence comes from Amblyomma americanum, assembly GCF_052857255.1. Classification (NCBI taxonomy): domain Eukaryota; kingdom Metazoa; phylum Arthropoda; class Arachnida; order Ixodida; family Ixodidae; genus Amblyomma; species Amblyomma americanum. The sequence continues at coordinate 97,266,907 of NC_135499.1, read as the reverse complement.
GCCACATGTATCAAAGAATGAGGCGTCCGCATATCCAGAGAGCCAGTTATGCGCCTTTACTTTGCTCAAAATCACCGCTGTTTAGAACATTGTCAACACCAACGCCAAACAACACAGTGAACGCCGACATCCTTCGCTTTGTATATCCTCGATTAGCTGAGCTAATACACATTTTCTTTCTTTTCCACTTTCGTCATGCGATTCTGCGTTTACGAACCTTGCCAGCTCCCCGATGTACGCGTCACGGGTACGCCTCGCTCAGGGCGGATCGGCGTATATCGAGAATAGGGCCCCTGGTAGAGGCGCTTGGATTGATTTGGATGTAGGACTAACGATTCATGACGCGGATAATGGCGATGCCAATGGCCGTTAGGCTGCCCAGAGTCAAGAGAGTTCTAATTATTGTTCTGGCGGTGGTGGTAGTGGCTTTATTAAATATAATAGTAAAAAGGAAGGAAAAGATTTTTGCTAGCCCCTGCATCTGCCATCGATACTGAAGCACCTGAGCTGGGGCAGCGGAAATAAAGGACAGCAGGCTGAATGGAGAAATGAAATGAAAGAGGTGAGGGGACAGGAACAGAGGATAAGGGGAGAAGTAATATGTACAAACTATTTACACAATAAGAAATGTGTCCAGGTTGTGCGCGTGATTAGTTCATTTTAGAGGAATTAAATCACACACGCGCACAGCACTGTGTTGGTTACAACTAGAGTGGGGCGTCCAGTTATTAATCGTTCAAGGTATAACTCGCGGAGCGTTCGGTCACTGCGTGTAACTACCTGACGGAGAACAGACGGGACGTCAAGCCCGTGTGTTCGAGGAATGCAAAGAGGCTCACCAAAGTTCGCTCACGAGTGCGCGCACTGCCCTGCGGCCACAATAGCGTCTTGATGGAGTCTGGTAGTATGCCCTGCGCCCTATAGGCCGCGAGCATATCGCGACGAGCATCGGCGAACGCGGAACAGCGAAGGAGCAGATGTTCTAGTGTTTTATTGTTCTGGCTTTGAAATCGCCGCGCTTGTGGCTGTGGGTCTAAATTGAGAACATTATTCAAATAATCGTGTCGTACATGCATTCGCACACATATAAAATGGGATGAAAGCGTGTAATAGTTGACTGCTTGAAATAATTCCTTCCTGAAAATGCAGGACTGCGAACGCAGGAATAAATAAAATCCAAAGGTAACAATTTCAGTTTGTTCATACCCTCAAAAACAAACACATCTGTTTCTGGTAATTTGTTAGCACATTTACAAAACTTTCAATGGGCTGTAAGAACATCATGCATATTTGAATATCCTCTCCACTTAGCATGCAGAGGATATTTGAGTCCAATAGTCGCCTTAAGATGCAGAGGATATCGATACATGGACAATGGACGTTAGGACCATTTGTTGATATCCTCTGAATATTCAAGGTTTACTGGGATATGGCGTGTGCTCTAATGTTCCGCTTCTCCACCGTGGTGGCCTATTGCAGAACCACGAGCTGCTCCACGAGTTTGTGCTGAGGTACATATGCTGCATCCGCGCTTTGCGGTCTACACGCGTTCGGTGGAACGCTACTGAGCGTTTTATGCGACGCCGGTTGCAGCGCTCGCGTTTCAGACCGCGTTGCTGATGGCGTTCGGTGTAACCTTCTCCCCCCTTGCCCGTGCTTATAAAAAGGCCGTGAAGGTAGCGTTTGGTGTTAGTACTGTCCGACACCTCGATCTGTGTGCGAGCTGTCACAACGTGGCCGAGGATACACATCATCAAGCTCAAGTTCCCTCCTTCTAGAAGGTAAGCTATAATCAACGTAATTTTCATCTTGTGTAGCAAAAAGGCCCTCAGGGTTTTGTGTCAAGAGGTTGTAATAATGTGCGGTAGTAGAGAAGCCGGCACAAGGTGTGCATGTGTTGCACAGGGTCGTCAAACATATTTGCGAATGCGGCCCCGCGTGGCCGCGCTCTGCGGAGCGTCAGAGCGTCTAAACAAAGCGGTGCAGGCGCTCAGAGGCCCTGAGGAGTGTTTCGTGTCGTCTGCGACGGTGAAGAAGAGCACTGTGCTTGCATTGCAGTGAAGCGCACCAGACTGTGTGGAGACAGCGTCCGAGCCCACCGATACGGCGTTGAGGGAAAGCGCACTTATCTCATTGCAGCGCGTTGTCTTCGCTTCGGCCTGCAACTCAGTGGCCTGTTTTCTCAGTGCCACGATGCTGGTGAAATATATGTGTTGCTGGAAACTTAAAACCCTTTCCTGCTGGTGCAAAAACAGCCGGAGAAATGACATTTTTTTCCTGGGAGTATTTTTTTTTGTGTGGGCCTCGGAACTAACCTCCATGATCAAAGAATGAAAATATTTACTTCGTTATGTTCAACCTGAACCCACACATATGTGTGGTCTGGGCTTTTATTAGTACGACTTGCAGTACAGTAAAAGAAATGAGTGCATGCGAATTTGCACCCTCTAAACTCTGGTATGGAAAACTTTAAAGCAATTGCTATCGCTTGTCAGACAGCGATACAGCGCGTGCGACTTCCTCACAAGTTTCCTGGCAGCCTGCAACACCTAGCATTCTAGATGGTGTCAACCATTTTTTCCAGAAAAAGTCAAAACCATCTGTATGCTTGTCAACTGCAGGAATTAATTGCTGCTACGTACACTGATGGCTTTGTCAGCGTGCGCGTCATCAAGTCGATCTCCGTCACCACTACCAGACCTGCACTGTTTTGGTGATGGACAGATAGGTACTTCACCGATAGCGAGGCGAAAATCCACTAGCTGTATAACCTTATTTTAAACAATATTACCAAGCGCCAATATTGCTCCTCGCAAAAAAAACGACGTGAAAGTGCTAGCGGCTTGCCTTCGATGGCTGCGTTCGGGAGCTACCATGCAGCTTGCGTCCCTGGTCACATCGGCAAAAATAAAAAAAAATGTGTATTAGCTCACCCAATCCAGGATATACAAAGCGAAAGAAGTCAGCGTTCACTGTGTTCATTGGCGTTGGCGTTGACAATGGTCTAGACGGCGATGTCTTTGAGGAAAGGAAAGGCACATAGCTGTACCCTGGATATGCGGACGCCACATTCGTGCTTTGAAACATGTGGCGGTGGTGAGAGCGAGCTGTGGCCTGAATACATTAGCACTGACTGCGTTGTGGCTGACATACGGCACTGCAGCAATAGCTAGGCCGCGGCGTTCATTTAGTGATCAATCTCTCGCGATCAACCATTAACTGCAAGCCTACTCCCAGGGTGGCAGGGAGGGCGCGCTGCCTATCCAATGTGTACGGAACGCAATCAAAGCAGGCTGTTGCATGTGGACACCAACGCCATGTACATAAAAGCGTGATTGAGGTTTTCACGTGCTCACGGTGCCGGTTGTGCGCCTATCCTTTTGTGAAAATTAACGGCCTTTGCATAGTTGTCAACGCCAATGAACGCCGTCGGCTCACTTGTTTTGTTTGGTTTTTGAGGAAAGGAAATGGCACAGTAACTGTCTCACATACCTCGGTGCACACCCGAACCGCGCCGTCTCGGGTCCTTCGAATACATCCATCTGTCTTACGTTCGGGTTCTCCCGGCAGCCATGTTGGTGTCCCGCCGACAGACAGCAACTACTGGTGAGTGAGCTTGACCTGTTTGCCTCGATAACTATTAGCACATTTCACCCGCAAATTAACAGATCGACTTTCCGCTACAGCGATTGCTGCGAAATCAGTTCCAGGTTTATTTATCGGCTTCTTGTAATTTTTTCCCGCAAAATAGGAGCCGCAGCCCGCGCGTGTCCCGTCATTGTGCCATTGGCTCGGGTCCTTCAATGCGTCCCTTCCTAGGTTCATATTCTTCCCGCAGGGATGTTAGTCTGCCGCTGATAGACAACTACTACTGGTGAGTGAGCTCGACCTTGTATCAAAGCACGAATGAGGAGTCCGCATATCCAGGAGCCAGTCATGCGCCCTTCCTTTCCTCAAAGACATCGCCGTCTAGAACATTGTCAACGCCAATGAACACAGTGAACGCAGACATCTTTCGCTTCGTATATCCTGGATTAGCTGAGCTAATCCACATGAATTTTTTACTTTGTTATTTTTTTTAGCTGGAGGAACAGGGTCACTACGTGCCGTTGTGGCCGAAACGCGCAAGGCACGTATGTCGGTGCACGTATCCCTAGGTGCATGGTCTAAATTAATCCGGAGCCTTTCACGTGGATCCTTTGTAGCCCATGTGTCGCTGGGGATGTTAAAACCTTAAAACCCCATGATTGAATTCACAGTGTTTTTCTTTTCCAACGATGTTGTTGCTCTAGGGAACGCTTCCGGTGAGCGTGTTGAGCAAAAGTAACGCGTGCTGTGTATTTTATCGCCGTTTCTCTTGTCTGTTAACCTGATCGTGCTCGGCCAGCGCCTCCTCTGAAAGGATAAAGGAGGCGCTGGTTCGGCGTTTATAGCAGAAGCGCTCAAGATTTGTTCAGGTACAAACGCTTTCCGCGAATGCTTAACGTGTTCTTGAGGAGCGGCCGTTTGAGAAACGCGCCGCTCGAAAAATACACGCGGACGCGGCTCAGCTCATCATATTCGATGACCGCTGTAGAACGCTTAGCATTTATTTTTGATTAGTTTCTAAATTTTGCCACCCGCCGCGGCAGCTCAATGGTTAAGGCGCGGCTATACTGAGCCGGAGTACCCGGGTTTAAACCCGACCGCGGCGGGCGCATTTCGATATAGGCGAAACGCAAATGCGCCACGTGCTGTGCGATTTCAATGCACTTTAATGATCCCCAGGTGGTTGAAATTATTCCGGAGCCCTCCACCACGACACCTTTCTTCCTTATTTAGTCCCTCCTTTATCCCTTCCATTACGGCGCGGTTCCGGTGTCCACTGAGTTATGAGAGACAGTTACTGCGTCATTTCCTTTCCACAAAAACCAATTTTGAAATTAAATTTTGTCTGCGGATGGCGGGGCACGCAGTAATCAGGCAGTGAGTGGCGAACAACGCAGCGCACATCTAAAGCGCGTTAACCACGAAGGCCTGCGTTCAAAATCTCGTCGTTGGCCCCGAATTATATAATTTGGTCGTACTGCACAAGCCGCTGCAAAATAATGGCAACGTATTCCTTGGGTCCGTAGTCTTGGGGTGCCACTTCAAGCTTCGTCGACACAACTCCAGCTAATGTGAGTCCTTAACGTCTATTTCCTTTGTTCGACTGGACTGAGCGTCGCCCTCCAGCAGGAATCAAAATGATTCATTACAGCGATGTTCCGTTTCATGTGGCATGCTCATCGGCATTGTTCTTTTGATGGAGTTTTTTTTCTTCAAATTTTCATGGTTGCCTTGGCGAGCACAGTTCGTACTCGGTGGTAACCACGGTGCGAAGGCATCACTTCGAAATCGATGAACATCGGGAAGTAGATCCGAATTACAGCATAAATTGAATAATCTAATGAATATATAGAAAGCCTATACTGTCTAGCTACGAGTATTTTGAATGGAAACCTCGAAATTAATGTTGAGTGCTTCATTCCAATAGCTGTCGTCCGTGGACACGTTTTCTTCACTGCGCACAATATGGTGTCTCCTTAGAACGGGCTTACGATATCCCAGTTCTACAATCCATTCTCATCGACACAAAATACAGCCAAGCGGTCCTAATTCATGGCATGATGGAGGGACAAGTAGAAGGATAGGGCCAAGAACATAGTAGTTTTGTGGGGAACAAAAAATATCTTTGGACAGTGGACAGCGGCGTCCACTTCCCCGACGGGCAGAGAGCGCATTTCGGCAACGGTCAGACGCGAGGCCTAACGGAACCAAAAGAGTTTTACGCTTCATTGTAGACTGGGAAGTCAGCGTTCATAAAAACCGTAACTTTTCATTTTTTTTTCTTCGAGGAATACTCCAGAGTTTTCTGGAAATGTCTCACCACGCGGTAAAACCGAAACTCAACAAGTAGCCGCCACCTGCGTTCATACTGAAGCGGGGCCGGCCTTCTCATCAGTTGGTACCAAACGTCGCTCTAAGGAGGGTCACGACTGCCAGCAGAGCACTAAGGTGCACTCCTCATTTATCCCCTCGATGATTAGGGTGGTGTCAATTATTATGCACAAAAAGCTACTCAGCCACCTGTAACGACGACTAACGCAACAAGCCCGGACGCCACAGACGAAGACCTACGATCACCATACTGAAGCAGATATGTTCCCTATCGTCACATTTCATCATGAGTGCCACCGTTTTAAACGCAAATGGCAAGAGCCAGGGGGGGGGGGGGGGGGGGCAATTTCTGAGTATGTTACAGCTCTGCGGGACTTAGTGAACGCGTGATACTATGCCGCGTCTGACCTTGCGACCAGTTCATTATGGGAGTGGCGTCTTTGAGAGTCCGTGAAACTCTATTGGTACCGGGATAATCAGTGATGTTATAGACGGGTGTCCGCTTTGCGAGGCAGTATAAACAGTGGCGGACGCTCCGGTGTTTGACTCAGTAGTACAATCTTGTTGAGAGGACATATGCAACGCCGTCCGCATCAGAAGTGCGTCTGGCGACAAGTCAGCAGACATAGTCAAGGCAACAGAACAACTGCAACCAAATCAGTATGTGTGGTTTAGATGGTTTCCATTCTTGATTAAGTTGAGTGGATTGTTTTGCCTTTTTAGGTGTGCACTTTGTAATTGGCCTATATAGGTGTCATGAGACTAAATATGGGTGTCTTCGCCTAATAAGCGTTCTTTCTTCTACCACTCGACCAGTGAGCTTTGTCTCCCTCCCTTTGAGGGCTTAGGCCCCCACCACACTTTCTTTTGTTTTCTTCGATAAAAGTTATTCGCTCTCTCCGTCTACAAAGGGGAGACAAAGAAGCGAGCCGGATCATGAGGTGAGCATGCGAAAAGGTAGTAGTGGAACACGGCAGCATTTCGATGGAGGCCAAACGCTGAGCGCGTGTGCTGTGCAATGTCAGTGCATGTTGAGGATCCCCAGGAGGTTGAAATTATTAAGGAGCCCTCTATTGCGGTACCTCTTTCTTCCTTTCTTCTTTCACTCCCTCCTTTATTCCTTCTCTTACGGCGCGGTTCCGGTGTCCACCGAGTTATCAGAGACAGTTACTGCGCCATTTCATTCCACAAAAACCAATTTTCAATTTTTACAACAATAGGAGGATAGCGAGGCTCTCGGGGACTCTTTTCATCATGGCTTGAAGCTCTCTCAGGTTCCTGGAACTTCGCGGTTTAAGTGGTCCTTTCATCGCCCCCCAAATCCTCTTTCTTCACGCTTGAAACTCCTTCGGTCGGCTCGAGAGGGTGAACGCGCCAGCAGAGGGTGCATGGAGGTGCGCTAGGCCGTACCCTTAGGATGTGTCCATCGAGTTGGGGCTTTACTCGCCACAGCTTTGCACTTCGCTCCTTCACGTGCCGACCGAGGAGCGCGCTCTTCGCGATATTTTTCGGGTATAACTAAAGGACTTGTGATACGGCTGCAATGCCAGCTCGCCATCCCTCCACGTTTTCCATGCGAGACAGCACGCGGAATATCCTTGTTTTGAAGCGAAAAGCTTTACTTAGCCCGATTTTTGAGACGCAAGCGGGGCCGCAAACATGACCTTGATTGTAGCTAGAGGTCAAACAAGGAATTTACGCCTGTTTCACGTATCCTGGTGGGCACGCGAACTGCGCCGTAAGCGAAGTAAAATCAAGGTTGGTTTTAAGAAACGAAAATGACGCCTGCCTCACATTGCGCCACATCTACCCCCCTCCCCCCACCAAAAAAAGCGAATTTTTCAATTTGGCTGTCTGAAATTTTCGGCAGGCTTTGGGCGTCGTTTGCAATCGGATTTGGTTCCATATCTCCGCATACAACGAGCACTAATACAGTTGTAAATATCACCGAAGCTATATTAAATATTTATGCTGTCTTGTGTGAGCGCCTTCAATGTCGTTTGGATGAAAAGAAGATGCTTAACAAATAAAAAAATGTGAAAACCGCCAATCGCTCGTCCACAAACGTAGCCAGGGAGATGCAGCTTTGCGCTTTCGACCAGGGTTAACCGGACCTGAACTACCAGCATTTTTTCTTTTCTTGACAGCCCCGTACAAAAGCAGGTCTGTTCGAACTTCGAAAGCAATAACGATCTCGTTTATTGCATACCATCCGCCGAATGTCACGAGATATCTTCTTTACCTCCAGACCTAAAAATGCACGACAGCGAACGACGGAAAACTGAAGATGCTCTCTGGCGGTAAGTGTCGTGCCATACCACGTGGCGTGTTCTGCTATGAAGAGGCGTTGAAAGGCGAAGCAAAATACGGCTAGAGAGTTGAAATTCAAAAAAAAATTTTCGCCTTAAAATAAAATCTCGATAAAAATTTCACAAATGAATGGCAATAAACTGTTCTACGTAAACCGCTATCGTTTGTATTTTTACTTAGAACACCTAAGGGTGAAAGTAACGACTGTTTGGCTGAAAACGCACTTTGTGCAACTTTATTATTTTTTTTACTTCGATGTACGCAGTTTAATCCTTGTAACATTTAATACAGATACCAGACATCTAGAGAATTAAAACGGCGGTTTCTGAATTTTCGAGAGCAAGCTGATATTTATAACAAAAAACGACGAAAATGGTGCATTTTCTTACTTCGATTTTTAAATATACCGTATAAACTGCATGTATTGAATTATATCGAAAGCCAGGATCTGTGCAAATGTCAATGAAAACAATTGTTAAGTGTTTTATAAAATTTTCAATTTTTTAGTAATTATTGAGCAGCGCCTGCTTTGTCGCCTTTTCTAAATATTCACACCGCCCTCACCTCAAGAAATTTTTTTTTTCGGCAAAAGTGTTTCAGAGTTTCATTACGCACATTAGGATAAGTTTCTATGATTTTTTAGAACAAATTGGAGATGGTCGAGCGCAACGTCAGGGATGTTTGGCGTGCAATGACCCCATGCAACTGACGTGGATAGCGGAGAACGACTTCATTTTATGTGCGTGCGGTGTGAGGCGGATTAGATACTTTGCTGCAGCTGCTAATCTATGTGGAGACCGATAAAATCAATGTCATTCTTCTTGACCACAGTTCTCTCATAATGAGTCTCGCGGGAAACTGTTCGCAGACTGCGCCACTCTACATCCATTTTTATTAAAAAACTGATAAACATCATCAACACTTGGCATAAGTTAGAAAGAAATCAGAATATGTTTAACTCATCACGAAATTTTGCTTTATATCGATGTCATTGACTCCAGCATTAAGCGGGCTGTGTGACGATGCATTTGGAAGCTCAAGCGATCACTCACAGGACCCTATTCATAGAGCGTTGTAATAGCCTGCCAGGCTGGTCGCTTTTTCTGGTGCTGGATCCGCTCTGATTCCGGATAATATAAAAGAGCGAAGCCAGCAGTCCCCGAAACTGAGGTTGCTGATCGGCGAGAGGGTACTGCATTTCGATGGATGATGCAATGCCGTTATGCCTAAGGGCTGTGCGATGCGCGTGCACGTCAAAAACCACTTGGATAGTAATTATCAGAGGCCTATACGCGTCTCACATAGCCAGATTCGCTTTGGTAAGCCTTATAACCGAACATTAGCTTTGGTAAGCCGCATTACTGAACACAACTGCAGATGACGATTCATTCCTTTGCGAAAGGGCCTGAGACGCTATTAGCATTCAAGTTGACATGATTCAGTAGACTCAAATATGTTCGCAGGTATTGACATTGAGCTTGCTGCTCTTGCACGTGAAGTCAATAAAAAGACGTCATCTGACCCGAAAGTGGGAGCATTTGTCGAATACATTGAAATGCTTGGGCAGATTACCAGCAAATTATCATCAGCCTGTCTACAGAACGAACGCCTTATTACGGGCTGGATTTTATACAACCCGGCCACTGACGTGGCACAGTGATATTGCCGATGAAGGCACGAAGGAGTTGATGATGAAGTTGCAGATATTTCAACTCTCCCCCTCTTACAAGTCCATACGCACAGGTGGCCGCCGCTGTCGGGTCGATCTTTCTTCTATCTCTAGTCTTGTATTTATCTCTAGGCACATCTATTTGTAATCTGTATCTGTCTCTAGCCTGCACAATAATGCCCCTGGGTGAAACGCAGCACCTTGTGTTTTCAGTTAATACTCGTTACATCGTTTCCAACCCCAAAGACAGTCCCGAATACAGCTACGACTATAAAATATTTCTTGTAACGTGACTAGATTATGTTTCGTATTAATTTTTTGTATAAATCCTCACAAGCAGCTGAGAAACAACTTCAAAAATATAGGCCGTGGTGCCAAGTAATCTTTTTCTTTGTTACTTATGTTAATGTCTTGAAATGTTGGCGAAGCTGGTTTTTTTTTTGTGAGCTTGTATGTCAAAAATAGTTCTGCATTGACTTCTTCTGACTAGTTTCATCTGCACGTGATGATGTGTAGTGCTTTAGTAAAGGCTAAACATCCGTTCGACTGAAGGTGCTAATATACCAATCCAATCGCATTTTTACCTACGCTAGCCTGCCACAGAGAACGCCAGTAATTGTATTAATTGATACATGTCAACTGGAAACTGTGCGTGGAAATGTGTTTTTCTTAGTAACGATGGGTTTAATGACCATAAGCAGTAGATACGCAATTATGGCCTCCTTTTCTGATGCCTTTTAAAGTACGGAATCGTGCAGGAGACACTGACTGCCTTTTTCAGTCTTGTAGCAGTGCTTTGAAAGTTGTCAGGTAATGCTCTGCATTACAAACCATTGTGGTCTTACTGCTGCTTCTCGGCTGAAAGCATGGCGACGAGAACTACAGCCACTCTGGCCGCCACATAAACAGCATGCATGTTTAGTAAGCATGGCAGGATTGTTCAGCTGGGAAGTGTTGCTGCTTGCATGCTGCAGCGCTATATACAGAGACTGTTCGCTGTCTGTGCAGTGCAGAAACGCAGCCGCACACCCACTTCTAGGCATAGTGATAGCATTGATTTTGCTCGTATACCATGTGCCCTGTCTACTTTTGGTGGCCGCCATTTGTGTGTGTGGAGAAGTACGAGACCCACTGTAACAGGAGACCCACTGTAATGCAGTAGGAGACCCATTGTAACATGCTGAAACGGTTGCTTCTTTTTTTCATCATTGCCCGTTTATTTTTGACAAAGACTCTACATGTTGTATGTTTTGGTGTGTGCGCACGGTTGTTATTGCAGGAGAAAATCAAGTGCTTCGCCGTGACTTGTCACTAGGCATCATTTGTCGGCCATTGGGGTCGGCCATTTTTCGTTTGGTTGTTCTGCCAAATTTGGTACTTTCTGACTATCAGTTATTGCGTTTTTCGTTTTTTGTTCTGTTCCTCATGTTATATGTTCCTTCGTGTATCTTCATGTTCGAAGTTTTACCGACCCCTATGTAATACCCTCGTGACGAGGGCCGAAAATAAATAAATAAAATAAAATTGTCCCCCTTTTTCTGTATAACTGTTTTCTGTGCAGGCAACATTCCCAACCGGGCCATGGACAGATTGGCAAGAAAGGTCTTTCCTTGCAAATTCTCCCTGAAGGGCTGCGCTGCCCTGCTCTCATACATCGACAAGCCCGAACACGAGCAGGCCTGCGAGTTCAGGTCTGTTTCACCTCCAACTTTTTGTTCTTGTGGCCGCCATTGTTCTCCAGGAGTAGATGTTTGCCTTGACTTGTGCACACATGGTGCAACCAGGTGGCTGGTCAGGGTTCGAGTGGCGGAAACAGCTGCCAGGCTTCACAGCATCTGTTAATGAGCTCAGGTAGCCAACAGCTGGTAGGCATGCCTTCAGTAGCGTTATTCCTGTGCCCATTGTGCTGGAAGACAAAGCCTGCTACATGCTGCTACATTATGACAAACTACGAGTAATCTGCGCCTAGCCTTTGCCAATGTTCTGTATTTCCTTAAGAACAAACTTATCGGGCGCCACGTGTGACCCTACGTGAACGTACGTACTCATGCTGCATGTCATGCTGGCCAGACCAACAGAGAAGTGAAATAGGCTTGCTGCTCGCAAGAATTTAGTATGGTTATCCTCTGTTGTGGAGGCCGTGCTCAAAATGCGCATTCCAGAGACATGTACAAACAGCGCCGGTCTTGACTTCCACGCTTGGCTGAAGTGGGGAAACAGCACGCTACCGCGGAGTTGTCAGTGGGCGCCGATTCTAGGGTTCGCTTTGTTGCTCTATAAAATAGAGGTGGATAGTCCGGGTAAGTTTTTTCTCACTCACCTCAAACTGTATCCCTGCTGCGTTGTTCTCTTAATCAACGGCACTCAACTTCAGTTTTACATCGGAGCTTCCTTGCCTCACAGGCATCATCGTGTTAGTAAGAACAACTCCTAATGTGCGCGAAGCCATACGGATGCGACGCTGAATTCGAAACTTTTGAGACTCTAACTGGACTAGATACAGCAGCATCACACACTTTGTTCTGGTCAATTGTTTAAGGAAATACCCCTAGGTGGAGTAGATTTGTAACTCTGTTCCGAATTCGAGTTATTGATCAATTCTCTCTCGCCCTACCATAGGCTTGCTGTCCCGGTTAGCTCAGTTGGTAGAGCGAATGCTCCGGTGAAATGGTGGCCCCAGGTTGGAATCCTGGACCAGGACAAATTTTTTTAACTATAAGTTCCTGAGAAAGCTGCCTAGCTTTCCTTTGTAGCCGTAAGGCTGCACTTCGGTAGATACCCATGAGTAATTACTGCCTTGCACTTTGTTACGCTGCCAAATTCCGTCCGGAGATTGCGAAATTATGTGATTCTAGCCGAAGGATAATACCTAAAAATGTTTTAGCATAGCGCAATATACGTTCCACTACTGTTAACAGCATCCACGGTTAGCTATATGCACATGCGCAGATGGCGCTGAGGAACACACACCGACCATTGCACAAACGTAGTTGGGTCCTCAACTCACCGTCGATTCGGATCACGGTAACGGATTACGCTGTGCTAAAACTAACAACTCGATTCTTCTCTTTTTTAGCCGCCGCGGTGGCTCAGTGGTTATGGCGCTCGGCTGCTGACCTGAAAGACGCGAGCTCGATCTCGGCCGCGGCGGTCGAATTTCGATGGAGGCGAAATTCTAAAGGCCTGTGTACCGTGCGATGGCAGTGCACGTTAAAGAACCCCAGGCGGTCGATATTTCCGGAGCCCTTCACTACGGCGTCCCTCATAGCCTGATTCGCTTTGGGGCGTTAAACCCCCTTAAACCTAAACAAGCTTCTTCTCTTGTACAGACCGATTTTCTTTTCAAACACAGATACTGAACGGCGAAAAACTGTGCGTGTTATTTTTCTCTGTACGTGAGTCGCACCGATGCAATAGCTAACAAATAACGCAACTTATACACCAGAAAATTCTGCATATATCTGCACCAAATGCTCAATTTTCTGCTCCAAAAGGCACTTTTGCTTGCTCCAAAAGCTGCTGCAAAGGGACCTCATCCAATCACATCACTCAAATGTATTTTGATTATCCTTCTCTTTTTCAGCCTGGTCAGATGCTAACATGCTAGTAAAATCTGACATCACGAAGCCAGCAATTTGCTTGATGTTTGTAAACCTGCATATGTTTTTTTATATGTTCACAGAGGAGAACGTTTACACTTTCTACTTTGTCAAGATTGAGGATTGAGTTTTTTTCATTTTTTGTTATTGCAAAGTAGGTACCGGTATGTAATTTGAAATGTCAGACTTTTTGAATTCATTAGTGGCCTCATACTATTTCACTGTTGAACACACAAAATAAAATTTGCCTAAAGGCAAGGCACTTCTGTTTCCTTCTCTGCGGAATTCGTTTTATAGTCTGCTTTCTCTGCATCACTATGGCTGAGCTGCATATGACCATGAAGCAGCACATGACGAACCAGTCACAACTTGCAAAGGCTCATCTTTGACATTAAACTGATCATGTTCTTTCTTCTACTGTTTCTGTCCTTATGCGGACGCAGGCCGTACGTGTGCCCCTTCCCCGGTGGATCATGTAAGTGGCAAGGCTCGCTCGACCAAGTGACGTCACACCTCGTCCACTGGCACGAGTCCCCGATATGTGAAGGTGAGTGAGTAGAACCAGCTACATTCATCATGCCTGCATGGCTAGAAACTGTTGACTAGGTTTGTCACTTTAGTGGAAATCGTCGGCAGCTATGCTCCACGACAACTTTTTCGGGTTGTGGAGTGGGAACCACTGAGCACAAAATTCATTTTCTCTTCCTACGGAGCGAAATATAATCCTTGCTTATTGCTCTCCTCTTAAAACACGGTATATAGTGCAATACACTTGTAACGATATTGAGAAAACCGGAAAATCCGATCGTTGTAACCGATTATCGTTTTATCTGGACCAGCAGAAAAAAAGCAGAAGGAACACACCCTGGTATTCGCCCATGCATGTAGACATTGGCCCATGCATGTAGCCACCACCACCTGTGCTCCTGTCAAGGGCGCACAGCGTCTTGGCGCTCTGCCAAGTTCGGTGAGCGAGCCACCTCCACCTCCCCCGAAGCTCCCATCAACAGATAAATAGGCCGCGATGTTATCGGCCTAGAGCATCTTGGCGCGCTGCCAAGGACTGCGATGCGGACTGAGCGAAACGCGGGAACGCGCAAAAGCGAACACTTAAAAGAAAGTAAATTCTCAGCCATGTCGGTCATAAACTAGTACGTTTGTGTTAGACGGCTGCTCAGCAGTGGCCAAGCAAGCTGCTCCCTAAAGCAATTGTGACTACGACAGCGCTTGGTACCCAAGTTGGTACCAAAGTTGGGCGAGGCGGTATCGATTCATGAGAAAAAGAGCGCGAGCACAAGACGATGGATGAGCACAGAACACACACCGCGAGCGCTCGTGCAGTGGGTTCTGTCTTCGTCCATCGTCTTGTGTTCGCGCTACCTTTCTCTTGAAGTGATATATAGTTATATCTGGTATCGTTATAAGTGGATTGCTTTGTATTTTCAATGTTCATTATTTAAGGCTTGCCGTACAAAGGAGTGTAAGGGCCGCACTTTTTTTCCCCAGATTCGAGGGCCAATTTCGAGGCGCGAACCATACACGCGATGTTCAGAACTTTTTTAAAAGTAAAAACACACCACTCGGGGAATGAGCGGCATTTATTATACGTTCAGTCGTCGCTCGCGGAGTCTTCAGACCCTGAGCTGGCGCTGAACTCTGGTGTACGCTCATCCCACGAGAAGTCGCGCAGCATGTCTGTTGTCAACGCGTAGCTGTTTCTTCCATTTAGGGAAACTTGCACGGCTTGCCTCGGAACGTGCATTCTTAGCATTTTGTGTTCCTCAATGCAACCTTTTGATTGCACCATCGTCGGACGCACTTCTCGGCCACGTCAAATTTTCTGCCCGCCTCACGCTTGCCGTCTTCGAGAGCAAATTTCCAGCCGTGTAGCTATTGATGGGCTTGCCTTTTATGTTAAATTGTGACGCTGGGCGGCAGCATGCAAAAGCCACAACTACGTTGAACTAACATGTTACCACAACTCCCGTGCCTTTGGCAACCACAAAAAGCTTGATCTGGTGATACCAATGCCATTGTAGATAGGGGGAGCTCGCGGCCAGAATGCGGGCGGACCGTTCCTCGCAGCCGGAGCTGATCGCGGAAGCCATTGCCTGTGCAATTCAAAGGCTATTTCCGTGTGGGTTGTGAAAAGTTTGGGTGTGGCGCTTACAGGGATATTTTTTTTAAATATTTCCTTCGGGAATACAGGTTCCGGCCTTTACATGCGTTTCTACAATATTTCTTATGCAACTGCCAGCTTTCAATGCTGAAAGCCAAGGAAGAAAGATGTTTTTGATATCTTAGGAATTTTGCTACGCACAATAGTTACAAAAAGCCTCCGTTGATGGCGCCAGCTGCCCCACCGATGATGCTAAAGTTGTGTGGAGGAGAGAACAACGCGCCAGGCAGCTACACGCACCTTTCTGTGGCCGAACTGTTGGATGGAATGACACAGTTCGGATGCTTCACCCCTGTAGCCTTTCCTTCTTTTCCAATAAAAGCAGCCGCCAGGTATAGTCAAACCTCGATGTAACAAACATATTCAATTCTTTCTTTATATATCGGACGCGGTTTTGCCGTAAAACGGATATATCAAGCTGCCGAGTGCTGTTCTATTGCTATTCCTTTTTTCTTTTGCCCACGCGGAAGGAGAGAAAGCTCAGCTCGTATGTAGACTTTTATCAGCGTCACTCACTGTGCTATGCCTAAAGAATTTCGGACGCGCATGTCTTGCCACATTGAACGATACAAAAGATAAGAATATAAATTACAAAACCCAGCAGTGGGCTGCACTAAGCGGCGCTCTTGTCGAAGCTTTCTAACGCGTGACTGACAGCTCATCGCACGAATGCGCTCGCCTACTGAAGTTCCGAATACCGCTGACTTGGCTCTTTCAGCTACCAGTAGCAGACGCCATCAGATCTGTCAGAAGGTGCTCTCCGTCGGTTCATTTTTGTGTTATTGCTCACGTTTGAGCAATTCAAGTCTCATAAGAAGCGCTGGAAAGGGCTTTCGTTCGACAGTCGACGGGTGGCTGTCCCAAGATGATCTTCGATTGTCGCCTCCCAAAAACCACATCTCTACCCTACGAGAAACGCCATTGAGGAGAGTATATTGGTTTAGGGAACATCGGCTATACAAACCTACTACCCAATAAAGAGGCGATTTTATTACTTTTCTTCATGATAGAAAAGCGCCCAGCGTGGTCTTTATTCAGCACACGAAATCGTGCTCATTAAAAAGGAAATGTCATTGCTACGGTTTTGAGATCGTTTTATTATTTAGACGTCCCGGGCAATTAAAAATGACTGATGAAAAATCTGGACATAATGCAAAATTAACTGCGCGTTTATGCAAACTTTTTCATTTGACTCTCTTAAGTTCGGCGCTATCCACAGAAAAAAAAAACTACTGTTCAAAAGACAAAGCGGGCGAGCCCGCCTTTATGTTCTCTTTTTGTATTTGCCTAGACATTATTATTCATGGTCACAGCGGTTTTAGCGCCCTTGCTCGCCGCTTTTTTACTCGCGAAGCCTGAGATAGGCGAAGTTTAACACCACCGTACCGTAAACACCGCAACTGCTGCCGTACGCAAATTGTGGCTGGGCAACGTCAACGCTTTGCTGAATTCACCGGACGGCTGTCTAACTACGCTACCACTGTCTACTATCCGCACTAGGTGAACAATTTACGATTGCTCAGGGAACAGGCCCGGGCTGGCCCAGGCTTTGCATCGAGCCTGGTGACCCGGGCCTAGGCTCAGTAAAGTGTTAATGTAGCGGGCCCGTCCTGGGCCCGGGCTTGATGCCACGGGCTCGGGCAGGGCTCAAGCTTTGAGTCGCGACCTCGGGCCTCGCAATGTGGGCCGTGCAGTGCTCTAATGTGGACATTGACAAATGTCTTGCTCTAGAAGTTGGGCTTCAGTCTGTGAACACCCATAAGATCTGAAGCGTGTGCTAGCAAGTCAGAAATTAAGAGAATATGATGCACCACAATGTGTTCTCCTGTCCATCTTTCTGCCAGGTGAGCACATTGTGCTCCAGGCGACAGACATCAACGTGCCGGACGCCCTCAACTGGGTAATGGTACAGTCTTGCTTTGGCCACCACTTCATGGTGGTGCTGAAGAAGCAGGAGAAGTACGACGGCTACCAGCAGTTCTTCGCCATGGTCCAGCTCATGGGGTCCCAAGCACAGGCAGACAAATTCATCTACCGGCTCGAGCTCAACGGCCACAAACGGCGGCTCACCTGGGAGGCCCCGCCACGCATCATCCGAACGGGTGTCCAGGCTGTCATCGTGAACAGCGACTGCCTCGTCTTTGACAGCAGCATGGCCCAGCTTTTCGCCTACAGCGGAAACCTGGTCATCGAAGTGACCATCTCCTTGTCTGTACAAAATCACACTGAATGATACAGGCGCCACGATGAAAAGAAAGAGGAAGTAACAAATTATGAAGTCAGACGACATGTCAGACATTGTTTAAATCTATCAGGGTCAAGCTCGATTACATTTTCAGAAATCTCTTTCCAGTCGCCAATTGCGGCTGTTAAAAAAATATCCGTTAAATGCATTAGTAGATCCATGTAAGCGCCGGATGGTGTTCAAGTTGAACAGACAAGATGATGTGTGAACTGGTGGCACTACAGTAGAGAATCATGGAGATTTGCGCAGTCTGGTAATGTTTATGGAACAGACAAAGGCAGGAAATTATGCATCTTAGGGCTAGTGGGCTGATACAGAGAGATGTCTTAATACTGCTGATGCTGTAGCGAAAGTCATAATTTGAAAAACATAAAACAGACAGCGGGTATCTGTATGGATTCAAATTCGTTAACTAGGTGCGCCTGATGAGGGGACGAAATTGCCGATGCGTATTCGAGCTTCGGGAGAATGACAGTTTCGTACGCAAGTTTACCAATGGATGGGGTGATAGTGAAAGTGACCTTCTAATGAAGCCCAGCGTTCTTGAAGTGTCAGCAGCTAGCGTGTAACATGCACATTCCATGTTAGTTAACTAATCAGCACGTCGCCTGGACTCAAGTTATGATATGATAGTTGAGTTGAGGGAATATGCATTGGAAATGTTGGAACCTTTACGTGAGACGTGCGGCAATTTGCATTTAGTTATGCTCTGTTTCATCATCCAATCTGAGCACCAATTTTCAATTCTGCGTAAATCGTTTTAAAGGGTTAGCTGGTGAACGTGAGAAGAAATGCGGCACTATAGCATGCAGCTTTCGGCGAACAGACGACTGGATGATGCTATGCCAGAAGGGAGGTCATTTACTAAGATTAGGAAAAGCAACGGCCCGAGATTACTTGGTGAGTGGCGGAATGATACCCTTGGATGACTGTGTATTGAAAGTAGCTTGTGAGGAAACAGTTAATCCAGGATAAAATCAGCGGACCAATACACAGACATTTAAATAATACACAGGCAATTTAAATATTATTCTTTGGTGGAGGACGTGATCGAATGCTTTGGAGAAATCGAGAAAAATGACGCCATGCTGGAAAGACGAGTCAAGGTTAAAGCGAAGGTCAGAAGTGAATTTAATAAGTTGGGTCTCGCATAAAAGGCCAGGATTGAAACCATGCTGACTCGTTAAAAAACTATCAAGGTGGCTTGCAACTTCGGAGTAAATGACGTGTTCCATGATCTTACAGACAAGTTAATGAATCAGAGTGATGATTGGATGGATTGGAGCGGTTTCCTGATTAGAACACTGAGCCTACACTGCCTATTTTCCAGTAATCCGGAAACGAACTGCTAGCCAAGGACAGGGTGGATATGATCTTTAAGATAAGGCTTGAAATAATATTAGTGGACTGAAGTACCTTTGCAGGGATATTGTCGGGGCCAGGGCTTCTTGAGAGTTTAAGGTTCTAAATGGGTTTTACGACTGCTTCAGAACTGATGTGAATGGCGGGGCATCTGGACATGTTTACAGGAGGTAGCGTATGTGTGCTCAAGGCTGGTACACATGTGAAAATAGAATAAAAATATGAATTCATGACATCAGAACGCTGATCAGTCGGCACAGGGGACCTGCCCAAATTAAATAAGTAAATGTTGTGGCTTTTACTTCGCGAGGAGTAAATATATTCTAAAATTTTTGGGGGTTGGTGCGGAGGATGCAGAGTAGGTCCTGCTGAGGAAACTTTTTCTTTGAGCGTCTCAAAAGTTTTGTGTACTGCCTCAGGCAAGTAAAGTATTTTTTCCATTTAAGTTCAGAATGTGATGTCCTAGATGCAAGAAAAAGGCATTTTTTCTTTCGGGATAGCTTTCTCAAAGCGTTTGAATACCAGTGTTTTCATGCATTGCCACGGAAGAAACGAGAGGAACCTACTTCTTAATCAGAGATAAAAGTTTGTGCATATAAAACCAGTTTTTGTTCACAGATTTTAAAGTGCGAGATTCGCGAAAGGAATAATAAAATATTTCTGTTTGTTGATACCAAAATGCCTGCCGGTTTGCAGTCTCGTATATATTTGATGGATGGTGTTCGGACAGGGGTGTGGAAGGAAAAGTCGGATAACAGCATTTTGTGATCGCTCACACCACTGACCATTTGCACTGACTGTATCAAATATCTATCGGTGGAAAAAAATGAATTCAGTTTGTGATTATTGCGAGTTGGCATGCTGACTGTTTTGGCATGTTAAACATCAGAGGCAGGTCAATAAATTCTTTGGAGGGGCAGGAGGATGCAGATAAGCTGGTCCAATCAACATCAGGAAAGCTAAAATCGCCACAAATTATATAATTGGTGTGGGGAAGGCGAAAATTAAATTCAATAGGGACCTAGTGCAGATCGTGGGTAAAAGAGGTATCACAATCCGGTGGGCGGTACCGGGCAGTCAGTACATTTGTGCTTGCGGGAGGCGAAACATTTACACAGAGGATTTCACGGTGATCGCCAATATCCAGAGGGATGGACGGTGAACCCGATTTTATAAGCACGAGAAACGCACCGCCGCTACGACCAGCCGTATCGAGCCTATGAACGATGAAAGATGACATGTCAGCAAGCAGTTCGTCATTACTGCGGTCGCGCAAGAGGTTTTAGGCGGGCAGAAAAATAAGGAAATTAGTTTTTGAGGAAATAAAATGGCGCAATATCTGCATCACATCTCGAGGGACATCTAAACCGCGCCCTAAGGGAAGGGATAAAGGAAGAAAGAGGTGCCGTAGTGGAGGGCTCCGGAAAAAGTTCGCCCACCTGAAGGCCTTTAACGTGCACTGACATTGCACAACAAACGGGCTCCTTTGCGTTTGGCCTCCACAGAAATGCAGGCGCCGCGACCGGTGTTCAAACCTGGGTCCTCCGGATAAATAGCTGAGTGCTCTCACCACTTACCCACCGCAACGAGTGCCAGCCGGGACACCTGCTTCGCTTTTGACCAAAAAAAAAAGATTAGGTGACACACTGCGAGTTAACTGCTGCTGAACGTAGATAGAGAGCGATAGCTGTGGTGTATCGGGAATGTAGAGGCGAATTGGCGTTTCTAAAGTTGAGCGCAATCGGTACACTGGCTAGGCAGCGCGTTTTCCCTGGCAGTTAATGGTTGATCGCGAGTGGTAGGTTACCCAATGAGCGCTGCGGCCTATTGCTGCAGCGCGCGCGAGTGGAAAAGTTCTTGGGGAGCGTTCAGCAGGTGCGCATCGGCTCTGCCGATTGTGTGCTGGAGCCGCGGATTTTTTCCACCCCAGGCCAACAAGACCGGCACCACCGCTCGACGGATGTCACAGGGGATCAGCGTATAACTTTTTAAGAGGTGGGATCACCCTTTTATGAAGTTTCGACCACGCTGGCCGGCGGGGCCCCTGCAGCTCTGCGACGATATGGCCTTGCAGCCAGCCAGGGATATGACCCGGAGGCGATGGCACCGTTCATCCCCAGAATGTGAGTGAGCCGATAGCAGCAAGCTTCAAGAGCACCGTGCTCGCTGCCGCGGTAGCTCGCCGACGGCAGGGCCATGCCCTAACAACGGCGTCCGTCGACGCGGCCTCCCCTGCCGCCCCCTCCGCCGGCGCCCGATCCGACAACACGCCGGCGCCCTCTCAACGCACAGCGGACCGCACAGACCGGCTTGTTACGACGTGGATGCCTCGGCCATTACCCAAACCGGCACCCGAAGACTTAGTGGTTGTCATCAAGCCGAGAACTCGAGTATCCTTGCGCGAGGTATTTCAGGAGAACGGATATGGGCCGGCGTTCATAGCGCACCTCGGACCGGACTCCTCGCAATTCATCACAGTTCTCCCGGTACGGGAGCAGAACTTGATTCTCATCCAAACACGAAAGACGAAATTGCAGACAAGATTATCGTGGACTTCGACATCAGTATGCAGAATAATAGAGTCCCACTTACGGGCCACCTGAGGCAAGACGGAGGCAACGTCTGCTGCGGCGTGGTCACTGTTTCGCAACTCAGACACAGCGGAATGCCTCCGCTGAACTCTCTAGTGGCGCCATGGCGAAATTCTTTAGGTACGCAAGCTCAGGACGTCGAATTAAGCGCAAATCACCTTTTCCGGGAAGCAGAAGCCGGGCTACGTTCACTACGAGTTGATGCTCGTTCAAGTCCATGAATATCAGCGCACCATCCCGGCCTGCGGTCATTGCGGTGTTGTCGGTCACCGCATGGACAACTGCCCTGGCCCCAGACCGGACACATATGGAGTGTGCGGCCAGCAAGCCCAGCTCGCTGAGGCGGTACGGGTCCCTCACGAGTGTGTTCCGAAATGCTCTCTGTGCGGTGGAGCCCATACGACGAGGGCCAGCGCGTGCGTTGCAAAGTACCAAACCCCCCAGCCCCTGCTTCCGGAGCAGGCACCGAGGCCAAAGAAGGGCCGCCGTAAATGTCGGAAACGGCGGTCCCGCCAAACGAAGGACAAGGGAGCCGTCCAGCCCCCGAACAAGCCAGGCGGTCCATCTGCAGGCAAGACGGAGTTGCTTCAAACAGTACCACCACCGCCCCGAGCGACGTGGAGAAACGAACGGGTGCTCCCCCACCAGGGTCTTCGCGGACGGGGGCGCAGCCATGATCCAGGGATCCCAGGTGAGCGGCAAGAGCAGGGCAGATCCTCCTCATCCACCCCCCGTTCCAAACCGTCGATGAAAGCGGCCGAGCTATCCGAAATTTCCGCCTTCAAAGACGAAATCACTAGCCTACAGAAGCGTCTTGCCCTAACTGAGGCGCGCCAAAATTTTTCTGCCTAGAGGCCCCGCTCCCCCCGCGGCGGAGGAAATGCACAACGACACACCGGCGAACGCGCAGGCTGCAATGGTGCAGTGTGCGCTTGAGGCAAGGGCTCGGCATTGGAGCCCCAGATTAACTCCGCATTCTCCGCCTTAGAAATGCAAAAAGCAGCCACCATCATGGCGGCTATAGACAAAATTCCGACCTTTAAAGTCGCACACATGACCAAGCAAACTCTAACTACCAGGTGCTCCGGCCCTCTCAATCGTATAAGGAGCCACAATATTAAGGCTGGTAGACCAAAAGTCGCACATAAGAAACAGGAGCCTGCCCTCAGCCTGCCCAGCGTGACGGAACCTGCTGTCATTGGGGCACCCGAGTCAGAGGTGGGCCCCTTCCTAGTAAGCATAAAATCTGGTTATAACCATGGCGACTACTCCTAAACCGCGATGGTACTCACGCAGCAATTCGGCCCTCGTACAAACTTTACATTGGAGCTGCAAAGGTTTCAAGGCCCGCACTAAGCGGTCTGACCTCCGGCTTTTCCTAACAACGTTCCTAACTCTTCCTGCTGTAGTGGCCTTCCAAGAGCAGGGGACGCAGCCACTCTCAAAAATTACTCAGTATATCAGCAGGATGCGCAGTGCTGCCTCTGCGTACATAAAAATTATACGGCCTCCCCGGTGGACCTGGATTACAAAGCGATTTTCTCGTTTGTGATGGTGATGGTCCTTCCGCTATCCAAACAGGACCCCCATCAGGCGTACTCAACGTTTACAGCTCTCCCAAACTTCCAAACGTCACATTTGCAGACTTATTCAGTCGCGCGTAAAAGGTGGCGAACAGGGACCCGCTCATAATCAATGAGACTTTAATGATCCAGCCCCTTAGGGGGGTACATACATGAAGAAAAACGAAAACGCAAGCTGTCGGAACTTGCGTCAACGTTGGGCCTTACTCTTCACATGGACCCTGCACAACGCACTCGCATTGGGAGCCCCGTGGCACGCGACACATGCCGAGATCTCACCTTTGCCAAACGTATTAGATATGCAGAATGGCACAACAGCGAGGAAACGTTGGGCAGCGACCACTGCATTCTTGCGGCCACAATCCGCACCAAACCCCTTACAAGACCTCGCAATAAAGCAACCTTTCCTGAATGGACCAAATTCAGATCAAATAACACTTACCCTACCCCTATAGTGGATCAAAGTTCCGCTACCTGGTCACAACACCTCATCTGCCAACTCAAAGATTCCCGAACAGCACGTTCAGCTCTCTGAGGAGAACCAGGCGGTAGAGAACCACCTCCTTCACCTCTGAGAGGCCCAGTACAGCCTCATCTGCTGATGAGGCCGGCCGAAGCATAATCGGCAACTCAAAATCCGCTTCGCGGGACTCACCCAACAAGCGGCAGATACGCGGCCCAACTGCCGACTCGAAATTTGTAGGCCGCTGCTCGACAAATGTCGAACCGGAGAACGTGCATTGGTCCGACCCAAACCCGCACCGAAACCCAAAAACATCTGCAACGAACAATTCACACCTTCAACGAAGACACAGCCAAACTGCCTGACGCGCTCCGAGATAAATATCTGTACACAGACCAGGACTCGCGTGGTCCGGCGTACTCGTATGCAGGTTCTTAGAACGCAGAGCTGGATCAAACGTTCAAGTTTCACGACCTCAAAGCGGCCCTGGCCAAAATGAAACGAGGGACAGCTCCGAGACAAGGTGACGGTGAAACTTCTCGCTAACCTCCACGAAACGGCCTACGAGCGGCTGCTCGTATGTTTCACTACCATCTGGACGGGAGGTACGCCTTCCCGGTGGATTGGAAGACTGCTCTCGTCACATTCATACCTAAACTAGGCAAAGCTCTCAACACCGACAACCTCCGGCTAATCTCTCTCACTTGTGTGGGGAAGTTGTGCAGAACACGATCCGCGAAAGACTGTCCACCTACCTAGAAAAGCCCAACGCCTTTGCAGACACCACGTTTGGGTACCGCCTGCACCGGTCCGCACAAGATGAGCTGCTGCAACTTCATAGACAGATTCCTGATTCTGTCGAGCACCCTAGCGACGACAAGGTGGTCATCGTACTGGGCTTGCGGGGTGCATTCGACAATTTGACGCATGATATCATCCTCTTCCACCTGTTCCACGTGGACTGTGTGTGCAACACATTCCAATACATTAGGCAATTCCTCACAGATCGGCATTAATATATCCGCCTCCAAGACAGTGAAAATGGCTCGCAACAACTTGGTACGCGAGGGGCTCCACAGATGGCAATCCTCTCGCTCTTGTCTTAAATCTGGCCATGATGATGCACCCTACCCTGGTGGGTAAGGTCCCTGGTGTGCAGCATGCCCTGTACGCGGACGACATCCCCCCCCCCCCTCCGGACAACACACGGATCGGTTGGAGAAATCGAGGCCAACCTGCAGCAAGCGGGGGATATTGCGGACGATTATGCACGCCGGTGCGGCCTCGATTGCTCCGCGAGAAAATCGGAATTCGTGCACATACGCCCCAATCCACAGTGCATAACCAAAATTGCCCTCTCTCTGCTTAGCGGCCCGATACTTGAACACGAGGAAATCAGAGTATTGGGACTCTACATACACAGGAACCGCAAGATTGACACCACGCTGAAAAATCTCCGGAAGGTGGAGGATCAGGTGGGCCATATGGTCCGCCGGATATCAAACAAACGGGGAACGGGGGGAGGTTGCGATGCAAAGACGCCCGGCGGCTGGCCAATGCATTCGTAACCAGCCGAATAATGTGTTGGGCTGCAAATGCGATGAGAACGCTCTCGAAGTGATTCTTCGCAGAATCTATGAGAGAGCTCTTGACCTCCCCATTGGAACATCCAACCAACGTCTCCTCGGCCTGGGGATAATAATAATAATTGGTTTTTTTGGGGAAAGGAAATGGCACCGTCTCATATATCTTCGGAACCTGAACAGCGCCGTAAGGGAAAGGATAAATTGGGGAGAGAAAGAAGAAAGGAAGAAAGAGCTGCCGTAGTGGAGGGCTCCGGAATAATTTCGTCCATCTGCGGATTTTTAACGTGCATTGAATAATAATTGGTTTTTGGTGAAAGGAAATGGCGCAGTATCTGTCTCATATACAGGCGGTCACCTGAACAGCGCCGTAAGGGAAGGGATAAAGGAGGGAGTGAAGGAAGAAACAGGTGCCGTAGTGGTGGTCTCCGGCACAATTTCGACCACCTGGGGACCTTTAACGTGCCCTGATATCGCACAGCACACGGGCGCCTTAGCGTTTTTCCTCCATAAGAACGCAGCCGCCACGGTCGGGTTAGAGCTCGAGAACTCCAGATCAGTAGCCGAGCGCACTAACCACTGAGCCACCGCGGCGGGTCTCTTGGCCTTGGGATGACGAACACTTTTGGGGAGCTGCGCGAGGCACATCTCAACAATCAATACTTGCGGTTAAGCAAAACACGTGCGGGTAGCGGCCTTCTGAGCCGCCTCCACATCAGTTACAGTTACACAACCCAACAGGAGAAGCGGATATCCCGGCCCGAGGCCAGGCCCTTCGCCCTGCAGTTTCGCCCCCTCCGCAATAACATGACAAATGATGCCCATGATGGCCGCCACCTGCGCGAGCGGAGGCCATTTCCGAGCAGCACGGTGGCAACCGAGTACACAGACGCGGCCGGTCCACACTATAGGGGTTGGTAACCGACGGCCGTTGTTCAGCAAAACACCCCTGTTCAGGGCCTCAGCTTCCGTGTCCCCAACATTACATTTGCGGAGGAAGTTGCTTCCGTGCTTAGAGCCGCGAATCCGGCGTCCCGAGTAATTACACCGAATCAATGGGAGCTGGCCTCAATTTCGAACAGGGACAAATTACAGATTGTGCCTTCCACATTTTACATAGATGTGAGCACCGGGGTTTCCCAATCCGGCGCACCATCATCTGTCCCCAGCACATGCGGGGATAGAGGTAAATATGGTAGCAGACGCTACCGCCCGCGCGCTTAACCACCGGGCATCGCCTCTCTAGCTGCCTGATCTGCCTCCTGATATCAATTCGGCTATTACTTTTCGGGAGATCTCTCTCCTGTATCAAACCGCTCACGGCCGATACCCCCCCCCCCCCCCCCCCCCCCCCCCTGTAAAGGCCTCAAGAAGGCGGAGGAGCGTTGGCTTCTTCGCATCTACACCAACACGGTACTGTGCCCGGCACTGCTTAAACATTACAATTCGGCCTTTCGGACGAGTGTCCATACTTTGGGGAAGTGTTTGCGGACGCGTATCACATGGTGCGGGCACGCCCTGCGAATCCTACTCACCCCCCCCCCCCCCCCAAAAGCACTGGGCCGTTGCTGAGGCCACAGGGGTCCCGGACTAGGGATCCCTTCTAGTGATAGTGAGGGCCGGGCCCTCCAGGCCCGGTCCAAGCAATGCCTCTTTAGTAAATAGTATAAATGTTTTACACCACCACCACCACGCGTCTGCCACAACGTCCCCAGCGCTAATGCATGCAGCCCACATCTCTTCCTTTCACCACGGCCACGTACTGTCCTGTTATAGGCATCGACTGCGGCGAATAACGGCTGCAAAGCACGATAGAGGCGTCCATTGACCCAGGGAGCTAGTTATGCGCTCTTTCCTCAAAATCATTATAGAACGTTGTCAACGCCAATGAACACCGACGGCCTGTAGCTTCAGTGCCGCTTTTCTGCCACAAAATTGTCAATGCCAAAGCATGCAGAGCCCATCTGTCACCACCGCCCAGCCACGTATCTTAAAACGCGAAAGACGTTTACACTTTCCTAGGGGGCGAGTTAGGCACCTTTCGTCTGCTTTCGAAGCTCCTGCTCTTCAGCAGTTTTGGCGCAGCTTCACACGCTACGCGGTCGGCGAAACTCGCGGAGCATGCATTAGGGAAGCTTTCACTTTAAAATATATTTCAAGCGAAAAGCTTCACTACTCTTGCTTTTTTTATTTTGTTGACAGCTCATAAAAACACCGACAGAAGACATAGAATACGACGTCACAGGAGCTTAACATCAACTTTATTCAAGAACACCGAAACACGGCATATATACCCAAAACACAGGCGCCGACAAGCGGCGAAAATCTTGTGCACTCGTGGCAACAGAAATGATGTGACATGTAATGGTGAAATGACAAGGGCTAAAAACGGAAAGAATTGAACAGGGCAGGATAAAACCTGAACAAGTGAGACAAAAAAATATCTTTTACCAAGTCATTTAAAAAAGAATATCCTCCGACACGTGAAAAAATGGTGCGGTTGGTGCTAAAGGAATTTTCAAGAAGTGGTCCGATAACATTCAACCAAAAGGTACACACCAACAAAGATCAAACGTGGTGAAAAATGAGAAAGGGGTAGTGGCAAGAAAAAAAAAACCACGCAATGAAAACACAACAGTGATCGGGTACGCAAACGAAAATTTAACAACAAAGATAAAGCCAACAATTAACGCATCTAAACACAGAAGATGAAGTGCGCTAGATAGCTAAAAGGATAAAGAGACAATAGAGATGAGCAGGAAAGGTGAAGCCAACAAAAAACACGGCTAAAGGTATTATTACATGAGATGCAGTAAAACCGAGAGCTAAAGATAAAATACCAAGAAATGAAATTCATCAACAAGTAAGTCTAGAAGCAAGAAAAAGATAGTAATAAAATCGATAAAAGGGTGATTGACGAAGAAAGCAGAGAATGTAACTCCTTTGTAAAACCAAGATTAAGTTAAACAGATCCAGAAAGAAAGGCTAACTATTTTTCCCGACAGTGAAACCGAGGGTGCGCTTACACATACACCCTCGTGCCTCAAAATCTCGGTGGCTTTCACTATTTCACGTGCCAGCTGTTTCACGTGTCAGCGCCTGTGACGTCGTCTTCCATGTTTTCTGTCCTTGTCTTCTAAGCGCTGTCAACAAAAGAACGGATCACCACCAACTAGCCCGACAACTTGTCCTATATAGCTTCACTACGCCAGCTTTTCGAGCCGTCAGTGGGGCCGCAAGTTTGACGTTGAATGTAGCTAAAGGTCGAAGCATGAGCATAACTGGTGGTAGTAAGGTTCGACAAATGACGGCAGGGACACAAGCGGCTGTTACAGCAACTTTCTTGACATTGACCTTGACCTTCGGTCGAGAGGGAAAGCGTCTGCCGTCGTCGCATGCGCAGCTCATGTAAGTGGGTTCTGCGTAAAACGCCGCTGCACTTTGATGCGTTCAGCGGAACTCTAGGTGTGATCGATGCCACGCCTGCCATGGAGAGCGGCTGATGTGCGCTCCGTCACCGCGTTGCGAAGAGGAGGAAAGGAGGCATCCCAGGTGGGCTGCCTACGCCCTCCGTGACGTCACACACCTCGACCGAGCGTAGCGGGAAAGCGTCTGCTGGTATCGCATGCGCAGGGTACAATGCCAGCCGCATCGCCTGATTCACACTAGCAACCGCAGGCACACCTCATTTCAGTTAGTTGCCGCGCTGCGGCGCTACCCAGATGGTACGACAGTTTGCCTCAGTATTGCGCATGATCGCGCGGTGCTTGCGTTATGATGATAGCTCTCTCCTACTCCGTCACCACGCGTCTGTCAGAGTTTTGCTTCCTACCCCTTCTTGAACTCTCGCTTCATCCCTGGCGCGACGCTTTTCCCTGCGACAATCGTGTGGAGCAGCAGCTTTGCTAGCCGTTTGCAGAGGTGGGCAGAGGCGTTCGCTCCGCCTATCACTTGGTGGCGGCTGGCATAATTGAGGTGCTGCTTCAGATTTTTCCGCCGCTTAATGCTGTTCCTTGCCAGGCAAATAGAGTGTTGTAAGTTGTTACATTCGTTCGTTTCGTGCCACCAAAGTTACCGAAAATGGTTTTGCGCGGGTAAATGATGTTTTTCGTGCAGGGCCGGATTAAGAAAAATGGGGGCTCTGGTCTAATGCGCATGCAGGCCCCTTTTCCGTATAATGACAACCCCTCCCCCCCCCCCCCCTGTCGCCTGCTAAGCTAATGGAAATATGCTGTGTTTCATTTTAATTCCACCACATTAAAAAGAACGAAGCGCGATCAACGGGATTATTATTATAGTCATTATTATAAGGAAAACAACAAAACTTGCTTGAAACGCGTGTTGTAAACACCAACACATATCTTCACGTCGTGATTAACATGCATTCTGTTTTCAGCAAAAGCTAGGATTTAAGGAAAAGTTTAGTGCATTCAAGAGGAAGAATAACGCAGAAAAGACAACGCAGCTCAAATGTCGATCCTTCTGAAGCTAGGCTTTGTTTGCATCACTAAGTTTAATCCCGTGAGGAGACGCATAGTAGTATCCAAAACTTTCTTTATTAAAATTCAAGCATCAGACTTCAGTAGTCGTTATACACGCTACTCTATAAATATGCAATAGATATATAGAATACTTTAGGCAATACAAACACCATACAAATGCTCTAGAATATAGATGAAAATTACCAATTGTAATTACAAAACGTTATTTGGAAATGTTTTCGTTAAAGGTAAGACAAGCAAGGACGACACTAAATAAACGTGACACCATCAAAAAAACAATAAAAATACAGTTCTTCCACGTTAAATATCACAAGAAGAACAAACAAGAGACGAACAACGAAGATTTGCATATCTTCAATTACACTGCTGATCGTTTAATTGGCAACGTGGAGGCTGGGAGGCGAGGCAACGAACTTAATGAAACTATTCATGTATAGCGCAAACAGTCCTCTTATAAAATGGCTTTCGCGCCTTCGCGTTGGCGAAATCGGATATAGTCTGTTCGAAGGATAGATCGCGGAGGTCATTTTAAATGGACATGATAGAAAGCGAGTTTTCACCTTGTCGTCAAGGATGCTCGAACAAAGGCGTTTTTTTATCAGCGACAACTTTGAAAACGATCGTTCGGTCTCAAAGTTTACCACGGGTATTTTATTTTATTTATTTATTTGCGAATACTGCAGGACCTTCTCGGGCCCATGCAGGAGTGGATACAAGGCACAAAAAAATTACAATGACAGATCGAACAAGGGAGACAGGTATATGCACAATTAAATACACAATACAATTTCATCATTACAGAAGCATCACGGTGAGAATGTTGGATCAAGGTGATTAACATGCTGTAAGAAAGATTCCACTGTGCTTCATTTCACAACAGTGGATGGTTGTTTATTCTTGTAATGGATAGCTGTAGGGAACAAGGAATTTTTGTGAACATTATTGTGGCTTATGGGTTGACGAAGTGCTTTCGTATTGTTAGTCCGTGAGGAGTGGTAGAATGGTTCCTGAAGGTATGTTTCTTTTTTATGTTGAAGTGTCTGTGATAAAGTAGGCACAAGAACTTCAGTCTTGATACTACTCTACGCTGAGCTAGGCTGTGTAGATCTGCATTCTTTAGTAGGTTAGAGATGCTGGAGTGCCTGGAATAGTTCGAGTATACAAAGGGTACTGCAAGGTTCTGAATTCGTTCTAATCTGCCCATTAAATATTTCTTATGGGGACTCCAAATAATATCAGCGTACTCTAAGCATGGTCTCACGAGGGTTTTGTATGCATTACGTTTTACAGCTGGAGGAGCCTTGCGTAATGTTCTTCTGAGGAAATACACATTTCCCTGGCCTTCTTGCATATGCTACTTACATGTTGTTACCAGCTCAGATTTCTTGATAGCGTCACTTCTAGGTATTTTACAGAATTGGTTTTTACGACTGGTACATTATTTAAAGTGTATGAAAAATCTAGAGCCGTTTTTTTGTCGGTAAAAACTATGCTATTTGTTTTGACGGCATAAAGTTTCATTTCCCAATTAATGCACCAAGTATGAATGGATGATAAAGAATCGTTTAGTTTAATGTGATCTTCTACAGAATCTATTACCTTATACAATACGCAGTCATCCGCGAAGAGTCGGGTTTGTACTCCCGGCTCAACGCATGAATGGATATCATTGATATATATATTTAAGAATAACAAGGGTGCAAGCACTGAACCTTAAGTTACTCCTGAATAAGCATCCAAGTTGCCAGATACGGAATTTTTCAGTTTGACCCACTGTTTACGGTTTTTCAGAAAGCAGTCAATCCATGAAATTACGTCATTTTCGATGCCTAGAGCCTGGAGTTTTGTAAGCAAGTCTTGATGAGGAAATAAGTCAAATGCCTTAGAAAAGTCCAAGAAGATGACATCTAACTGACTCCTTACATTGAGAGCATTTGCGATACCGTAAGTTATCTCTGCCAACTGTGTGGTTGTTGATAATCGGGATAGAAAGCCATGTTGCCGACTGTAGAGTAGATGATTAATTTCTAGGTGATTAATGAGTGCTTTGTAAATAATATGTTCTAGCAGTTTACAACTACAGCTTGTTATCGAGACCGGCCTGTAGTTATTTATTTCGTTGTTGGGACCACGCTTATGAATTATAACTATTTCAGCACAGCGCCAGTAATCCGGAATTGTTATGATTTGCATTGACAGAGTGAATATTCTAAATAAATATATTGAAACCCATGATGTGTACCTACTTGAAAAGTTATTTGAGATATCATCCTGCCCCGTAGATTTCTTTGTGTCTAGTTTTCGCAGTGAGCAGAGAATGCCATCCTCGCTTAGGCTTATTTCAGGCATAGGATGAGAGATGGAGTATGCTTGTAGGCAAGTTGCCGAAGCCTTACGTGAGAAGACAGACTGATAGAAGGAGTTGAAATTCGTAGCAATGGTGTCAGGGTCACTAATGATACCGCGTGGAGTTTTTATTTCGGAAGCTGTGGATTGCTCGCTTGCAAGATAGCGCCAAAACTTGTGTGGGTCATGCTTCATAAAGGACTTCAGCGTCTCCGAGAAGAACCGTGTTTTAGCATTTCGAATTATATCGTGCAGCGTACTGATAAGGTGTACACGGTCGGCTGACGAGCGATGCTTGCGCCGCCGCTTAATCTTTCTTTTCAGGCGAATAATTTCTCGCGTTATCCACGGATATTCTCGGTTGTCGCGTTTTTTTCGCAAAGAAATATAATGCTGCTCGCAGAAGTGAACAACTTCTTTGAAATAGGACCATGAAGCGCAAACGTCACTTAACGTTTCATATTCTGGGCAACAAGCTTCCAGGTGAGCTAGAACCGAAATATCATCAGCCCGCTTGTAATCTTTGACAAAGGTAACAGATGGTTTTACAGGGCTGTGTGAAATATGGAATGGACATGAGAGGATTATCATTTTATGGTCCGAAATTCTATCGTCGATATTTACCGAACTGTATGCTTAAGTACATTCGCAAAGCAATAGAAAGGTTCGGAAACACATCAATAAGCTTTCTTTCGTGCAGCAACTTCATTATTTCCAGTGGACTCGTGTCCTAGCTGGCACACAGAGTTGTAAACAAAGTTCGCAAACTGAACAATTGCAGCGGAAAATGCTGGCTCCAAATCAATTTTGCAGGTTTTCACCAACTTCTCATCCTGCTGTGCCACAGAGGCCTCGCTTCCAACTTCTGTCGGCAATTTGAAGAATCCGAACCTTTCAGTGTAGGCAGCCTTTCGCACTCGCAAAACAGAGCCTAGACTGTCAAGTACAACAATGTAAGTCTCTACAATAAACTTTTTTCTACCTTGTAGTGCACTATCGCTTTTTACGTCCTGGTGCTTACTCAAAACGATGCGTTTGCGCTCATCTTGATAACATTGATTGGTACTTAGTGTGCGTGCTCTCTCTCCGAAGGTATCATATACAGGTAGCAAAGTATTAACAAAGCCTTCTAGAGAGCTCAGCATGTCTACAGCAGTTGGAATGTCTAGGCCTGGTTTTTTTATATCTATGCTCGTTTCGTCAAAGCGCTCCAAGGTTTCACTCCAGAAAATTGCCATGAATGCAGTCTCTAGATTTGTCATTTTCTTGAAGAGAGAGTGCGCTTCGTTTCTAGTGTCTCCGTTTTATTCCTCGTTCTTTAATATAGGTTCGAAGCAACACAAAACATCATTGAAATTTTTCAGAATGGCCTTACATGATTCAGCATGTATTGACCACCTGGTCTCAGAGAGACTTTTAAAAACAAGGTGCTGGCCAGTTACTGACATGCTGTCCAAAAGATACCTCCATCGCTTAGGTGAGGCAGAACAGAACAGATACAGTCTCTGAATTAGTGAAAAATTTGACTGCCTCAAGGAAACTCTCAACGCTACACGCGCCAACTAAGTTCAGTGAACGACCAGCACACGAGACGTAGACTGATAATTCGTTCAGGTGTTTGATTCGAGCTTGCAGTGCTTTGTATTTTCCTGAGATATTACTCGCATTTTCATAAGCTTGGCCCCAACAATCATCAATTGAGATGCCATTGGTCGTCAAGAGGAACAACACGGTATCGAAAAGATACAAGCCGGCATGCGGTTCGATTGGAACAAATCCAATGAAGCGTTCGTACACATTCTCATTTATACAGTATCGTAGAACAACTGACAGCTGATTAACGTGAGTATGGTCTGGAGTCCAATCAACAATTAAAGAGAAGTATTTTGTGCGTTTCACTGCTTCAACGAGACGTTCCTTGAGAGCCTTTGCCATATGCTCTATAAATTCATCACAAATCGTTTTTGACAGATACCATGGGTGAACTTTTCGTTTGTTCCCCTAGCGTTTGAGGTGCTCTTCTAGAAAGAGATCAAACTTGGCAACAGCCTCAAACACTCCCATATAATTGCCATTTCTCGGTGAACCAAAAATCCCCTCACTGCCCCTAAACGCTAGGTTACGCTCAGCTAGAAGCTTAACTACAACGACTACGCGCTTCAACGCCTCTGTCCAGTAAGCGGTCTCTGTGACAAGATGCTTAACCAGTTCCTTGGCAATTGTGGTGCTCGAGTTAGAGCGGTCGAGCCAAGCTGCCACGTAGTTCCGGTGCTCGGCGCTCATGCGCGCAAACCTTTCTTTCTGCTCTTTTTCAATAAGAAAAGCCGTGCGTGGTGAGAGCACTGGGGTTGCTTGAAATCGAAAATAGTTTTCACATGAAAGAGTAAACGCAACCTTTGGACTCCGAGTACATTAAACAGTGTACGCTCGTACGCATCTCCATTTACAGCCTTTCGCACGAAAAGTTGAGGTGACATATAGTGTTTCTGAGTTTTGTATTGCCTTTCGGAAGACGGAAAAATTTCTGCCCGATATTGAAAATACAATGGCCCTTTCTCAAGGCATACACTCCGAAAGGTGCCAGTAATACCGCCCGGCCATTTAGCAGGGTCACTTCAGAGAATCTCGCAACGTACCTCTTGCTGCGGGGGTGTCTGTAATTCTCTTTTGCTGCAACGAGAAGCCGTCTTATTCGTCCCCTCGAGGCACACTTTGTGGGTGGCAACATGATTATTTGAAGCCAAACTAACAGTAAATAAGTGAGTCGGTTCTTGAAGTGTTGTTTCCTGGCGCCCGTCAGTAGAAGGAGGCTCATCGGGGAGGTTTGGCACGTGTTGATCAGCAGTAGTAGAAATCTGGCGCAGCGGAACGGACACCTGGAGCTCTGTGGCAGGGGCCCGGCCGAGTAGCATAGACGTTGCTGATTCAGGAACAGGACAGCGCTCGGTCAGCATCGGTTGCTCAGAAATAAGGACGACCGAAGTTGGCACCGTTTTTACAGGATCCAGACAACCAAGATGAGTCAAACCTTGCTTCTTGCCAGGAAACCGTGGTGATGGAGTTGGCAGGTCCTCTACAGAAGCACAGTCGGTACTATTGGGAGTTTGAAATGGACTCTGAGTAGAGCGATCACACTGCTGCTCCGCGAAAGGCGCTTTCAGTAGGTACTTTGTCATCTTTGGTAGCTTATTTTCACGCCCTTCTCTCTCTAACTTCGCCTTTCGTTTAGACGCACCACTTAACGATCGAGCATTTTCCCATGTATGGATGCTAATTGTGAACCGCACCGGGCACTTCGTCAGTCAAATGCGACCGCAGGTGTTTAACGGTGGCCGTCCCGATGACTGGCGCACGCTGCCTGGATGGTCCGTGGCTGGCCGAGAGTAGTGCGTCCCCCGGGAGCTCCTCAGCGAGCGGGCTTATGCAAGCTTAACTGGCGGCTCGGGGCTGAGTCGCAGCCCGCGATCAACTTCCTTTCACGGAAGCGCGCAGCGTCTGTTTGTTACTAGCGCCAAAGCAGGCGTTCACATACGCATAGAGTTCCTTGTACAAATTCCCTCCTTCTCCGTAAAAACTCACTCCTTCTCCCGTTTCGGTCTCGTCTTGCTATAGGCTAGGAGCAATCGTCTTTTCTGGGAGGTTCTCGATTTTTCTTCCGCCCGTCAACGCCGAGCGCGAGAACGAAGGGGAGAAGGTGACTCCTAGCGCGGGCGAAGTTACTCGCCCTCTGTCGCCTCTGAGCCATATTTTTGAACTTCTTTCTGGAAAGCTCGGAGGCCAGTTTGACCTACTTTTCCATCGAGCGCGGGCGAGGGTGCGCAGCCACTTTGCAGGAATGGGCCCTGGAGGCAGGTCTTTGTGTCCACCTCTCCTACTTCCCCCTTCACTCTTCCACCATCCTAGCCAGAACAGTGAATGTTCCATGTGCCATGGCACGCGGACAAAAGCACGTGTGATGTCTTCTTTCCTTTCCTGCCTAGGCTCTGCCATCAGACTCATCATCATCTGCTATCAGACTCATCCTACCCCCCCTCCCCCCCAAATTACCATCACGATGAAGAAATGTCGAATGGGAAGCACTGTTTTGTACTGCAGCGCATCCATTCTATGAGAAGGACAGCGGCGGAGCTCTTTCCGAGTGTGTGGGTGGCGTGGTGGTGACAAGAGGCAAGGGAGATTTAGGTCCTCATCCCACATTACATGTTTTGTGTGTTTCCGCCTTGCCCCTCCTCTCCAGACAGCACTGGAGAAACGGACTGACAAGAAATCACGAAAACTCTTCTAAGCAAACGCACCTCGCTTCGTAAGAAAGAGGACCCCGCCGGGGTGGCGGGGGATTGCTGTTTTTGCAGCTCTACAACCTCTCCCCAAATGATCAGGGTAAACGCATGCTGTTACATAAGTCGGGGACCCCGTCTAATCGTTCTGGTTTTCTCGCTTCATACATGTCGCTCGAAGTTCGGTTGCCCATGGTACCATATACTAAGCAGGTTAGAATAAATGGGCCCCCTTCTCCTACTGTCTGCGGTGAGGCCCTGGGCTGCAGCCCCCTTAGCCTCCCCCCCCCCCCCCCCCATTAATCCAGCGCTGGGTCTGTGACGCTTTACAGGTGTCCTCGCAGGAGCACTACAATGGCGCCGATTAATTATATATATCCTGTACGGCTGCGGCTGACAGTTTTTTGTGGGATGTGGGCATTCTTAAGCTGGCTTATGTGGACCAGAGGAACTTCGCTGCACAGACTATAGAAAAGAAGGGGACGTTTGCGTGCATTTATTTACATATATTTACAACTATTTACAGCAATACCATACACTGAACTTTGCACGTATCTGCTGCTATATACGTTACAACTCTTTGTATGTGTAGTCATTTTAATTTATAGAATTTATGTCTATTTACAGTGATAAGAAATATGCATTGTAGCGCAACCATCTTTGTACTCGCGAGGACGAAAAAGCGTCTCTTGCGCGAACGGAACGCAACAACACTGAACGAAACAAAACACTTCTAACGACCGTCTGGAGACGCCACTTCATACGCCCTCAAGTGTTTGATCGCCCCTCCTGCGGCGCCGAACGACAACGCCCGTAGAAGAGACGCTGACGCGGCGCCGAAGAAATGTTGGCTTGTGGTTTGGCCTTTACGGTGACTGCGCCTGAGCACGTGCTGAAGCGAACTTGTATTCATTTTTTTTCTGCCCCTTTTCTTTCAATTGCTTTTTTAGCTTTGAATAGTAGTATTAGCGCCTGGTTGTAGTCACATCCAGGCAGAAATTCCGAAATGCTTCGGCATCAGCTGCTGTGCCGTACATTAGCGAATAGAGTTCACTTCTCGCTTCTTAAAACATTCTTAGCTGCAGTCTGCTACGGACAGGGAAAATCTTTATCTAGTTGTCGTAACGATGACAGCTTATCCTGCAAACGGTAGAGCTGCGACTTGAAAGTTACTGCTACTTGGTAGTTTCGAAGAATGCCTTCTCGGGAAGATTTACCATTCCTTTATTTCATTGCACCATTTTTCTTACTGAACTTCATTGAATCGCAAATCAATATAGCGAAGCTTATTACTGTCTTTATCCTCTGATATCATATTTCTGCCAAGGAGTTGTAGTGCCTCTCCCGGGATGTTTCCGTGTTCCATCTAAACCACAATCTTGATTCGAACAAACCGCCACAGCCTTTTGTTGCAGTGCCAACGCCGCAGCACCGCACTCTCTGTGGCTCCTTTTAAAACCAGCGCCTGCAGGGGCTCCACGATGAGCAGCTCCACGGTGAGCAGCGCCACGAACGGCGCGCTCTATGACGCGTCCATACCTGACAGGCAGCCTGACGATCATGAAAGATGCAGAGCATCGCGTCACGAAGAGAGAGAGAAACAACTTTATTGAGCCGAGCTAATTACGACGCCATCGATGGAAGTGGTTCTCTCTTCACGGGACCCATATGATTCCCTAGCCGCCTGGCCCCTGCAGATCAGGACGAGCTGGACTTCCTGGGTGGGGCTGGTTAGCAAGGTCTCCCATCGCTCGGTAAGCGAGGATGAGGGATGGGGTGGGGAAGTGGGGCATTTGAGAGGTTGGGGATTGCTTTGACGAAATTGCATACTCCAATGACGTGCTTGAGCTCGCCTATCTGAGTCTTGCAAAAATTGCATTCCTTCTCGTATCTTTCAGGGTACATCTTGTTTTGCAGGTAAGGGTGCGGGAAGGATCCCGCCTGTATCTGCCTGTAGATCGCTTGCTGTTCTCTGCTATGCGATTTGTGAGGATTGTGGCAATGTCGCCTCTCCCTCTTGTAATGGTTCGTAATGTCCCTATAATTAAGAAAGAGGGAACGTTTCAAAAATAATCTTCGTCCACTTTCTGCCGTCTGGCGCCTCTCAGACGGCTCTCTCCCCCAAAGGCGTAGAGCAGGCGCGAAGGCTAGCCGACGCGGGAGAGTAGGAAACGAGGATAGGAGAAGGTCTTGGACGGTCGGATCGACCGTACTTGGCAGGCATGATAAAAAAAAGAAGGCCGCCACTGCCTGGAAAACTTTGAAGTAACGAGTGTTAGCTTTATTGGCCATGCATAAAACGGAAGTTTTTCCGCATCCAGCGGGGCAAGTGAAGAAAACCTAAGCGGTTCGGAAAGTTAACATCACTTTTCCACCTATAGGATCGATCGACGCCTAGCGCCATCTATAAGAGAAATTACGATGCACGTCTACCCACTGTCGAGTTACACCCCTTCAAGATTGGTCATAAACGGAATTTGCTTCGTTTGGGGGATCAAAATGGGCCTAGAATTCGGCTTGCGGTGCGATATGATAACGATTCAATTAGTAATTGCATGTATACAATGTTTGCCTATTATTCCTTTGCGCGTTTATTTTTATACCACAACCCAGAGGGTTTTTATTTGAATACCAAATTCAGTACACAACTGCACCCGGATGGATGCCCCTAGTTGTCGGAGCATATATAACGGAACGAATGTATACATTGTATATGGCGCTATATGTCTCAATGCGAGATGTGTTGTTTTCTAGTTGCGGCTACAGATGGCGCTGTGACCTGAGAGTAGTAGCAGGCCCCCGTAATCCTGAAACGTGGTGAGTAAGAGCTCACGCTTTTTAAATAGAGCAGGAGCTGCAAAAGAAGTGGGTTCTGCATAAAACGCCGGTGCACTTTCATGCGTTCAGCATAAAGCTAGGTGTGTTCGATAAGACGCCTGCCATGGAGACCGCCAGTCGCTCGACCACAAACGTTGCCAGGGATATGAGGCTTTTCGCCTTCGACCAGGGTTAACCAGAGCAAAAACCACCAGCAATTTTTTGCGTGACGGAAAGGCACAATAACTATCACGCTTCTCTGTCGACACCTCAACCACGTCGTGTTTGAAAAAGGCCGCCACAGTCTGCAAGACGTTGAAGTAACGATCGTTAGCTTAATTGGCCGTGCGTAAAACGAGTCTTTCAGCATCCAGCGGGGCCAGGGGAAAGGGACGTCATCACTGGCGCGCGGCAGGTGGTTGGTTTTACAATGCTATTGTGGATGGCGCTGTGTCCTCAGGGTGGCAGCTTACTCCACGAAATCTTCAAACGTGATAAGTTTTTGCTGCCACAGATGGCGCTGTGATCTCAGTGTGGTAGCAGACCACAAGAAATCTCGAAACGTGATGAGTAAGAGCTGACGCTCTTAAAATGAAATGAAAAAAGTTGGGAGTGGCTTAATTTGGCTAAACCTAGAATTCAGCGAAAAGCAAGGACGCTTGCTAGGCATCTCAGGCTCGTCTATGGGTTCTCTGCTACATGCTCGCGACAGCCGTTATGGTATATCCCCACACAACCACGGGGCTATGACGGGGTATCACATGGTCTTACGACACCCCCATCGGATGTTACGTGGCTTCACGTCACCTCATCGGATGTTCTCAAAGTCAAAGGACAACCCAAAGGTCACCCAATGTTAAAAGGTCAACTAAAGGTCATTGGTGAAGGGTTCGATACCATAACTGTAACACTTATGGTCATACTCGGCTAACGTGGTGAGGCTGAAGGCCGTTCAAAGTCATTCTGCGGCCTACGTGACGACGGCTTTACCTAGCGTACTGAAGCATTTCTCTTCGAATATTGTAGAGGGCGCGCACCTACGCCTTAGGGAAGGACACGAAAGAACAGCACACGACAAAAAAGCATGCGCAAAAACAGCGCACAAAAAACAGGACGGTTACAAAACAGCACAACGAAATAATGGTACAGCGACAAAACAGCACAGGGAAAAAGCAGCATGGCGACAAAATAGCACAAAGAAAAATCAGCCAGCGTCTAAACAGCACGCCGGACAAAATATCACAGCGACAAAACAGCGCAGCGAAAAAACAGCACGGTGACTGAAAAGCACAGGGGAAAGATAGCACGACGACAAAACAGCGCACTGCAGTACGGGGCAGCGCTGCAGAGGCTGCTGCAGTGGTCGAGTGCTCCAAGGCAGCGGGAAGCGAAGCCGTTTTGCGCGTCTCTGTTTCGATTTCAGAATTTTTTTGTACTTCATACTGCTCTAACGCAAAAGTTCGGAATGTCAAAAGTGAGCATATATCATGTGCCATGCGGGAGTTTCTTTAAGGCTACCCATGCAAATTTTTGTTTTAAATGAAAAAATAGTTATTCTTCAAGTTGTGGGCCTCCTATGAGGGGCATCTGCCGCTTCGTTCTTGAGTTGTATCCCACTATAGCCACGACGTTATCGCGCGTGCTTCAGAGAGAACAAAGGTTCTACGCGCGAATTTGAGCTGTAAATAGCAATTAGACGATATCGGCTCTAATCTCCTCACCCTGCCAGCGACGGCCGTATTTAAGCAGCCACCAAATAAGCTCATATTTTGCCTTGTTGTTCCGAAATGCTTAGCGAACATGTTATAAACAGCTTGAGACAAAAAACAGTGTTATCGTCCCTTTAAGACAGGTGAAGGCTTGATATGTGATGAAATGCCCGTGTTCCGTTCAAAGGCCGCGCGCTTTAAAACCGTCGAGTCAGTTCAACTCTGTTCTTGAATAAACTCTTCTGGCATCGAGAGGGCTACGGCACGTTTGGTAGTTTTCTCCGTCCTGTAAATAGCTCATAAGGGATCAGTATCTGTCCTTTATATAACCTCTGAAGACTGGTTCTTGCTGCGCAGCACCTTCGTCTGCTGCAAAAGGAGATATAAAATGCCATCCCGTTCGGTCTTACTTTCTTTCCGCCCATGGGCACAACCAAACCACAGCGCTTGATCTCCCGTGGCCAAACTCACGAAAAACAACTCCGATTTGCTCAAAGAATGCGGCACGATCTCTTGGAGCTGCCTTCACTCTCCTTGTTATCAAAACGCAAAGTGTGCTTCCTGGTAGGAGGGCAGAGCGGTACTGC
This sequence comes from Amblyomma americanum, assembly GCF_052857255.1. NCBI lineage: Eukaryota > Metazoa > Arthropoda > Arachnida > Ixodida > Ixodidae > Amblyomma > Amblyomma americanum. The sequence goes on along the minus strand of NC_135499.1, from coordinate 97,225,166 downwards.
TAGCCTGGTGGAACACTAGCCAGTCTGCTTGTGTTCGGACCTAAAGCGGCTCCTGCATTTTACAGCGCTTCTCGCAGCTGCGGGGTGGGGAGCGTGTCTGCAGCGCTCTTTTGTCCGCATCTCCAGTTACTACGCGGTTTATCCTGATGCTCCTGCTACGTGGCCGCTTCATTTTCCTTTTTCTGTAATTGTGCCCTTGAGAAGATTTCTCTATTGCTCAAGCTGGCATCGTCGAAACCTAGAGCACCATCGCATGCGAGCAGCGGGTTCTGTGTATGTTTGCAGCCGGCGGCGAAGATTACTGAAATGAAGAGTAGGAACAGGGCAACGCCGGAATCGGACGCGGGGACGCAGCATAAAAAATTATTTCCTCCATTAAAAAAATGTTCCGGAAATAAGTGCATTGAACGGTGCTGTTCTACGCACTAAATTTCATATTTTGACGAGCAGCTCACTGCAAAAATTAGGGCCGATTATAGCGCAATAAGCAAATTTCCTCACATTTCCAATTTCTTATCTGACAGGGCTTACCTTTCCTCATGTTTGAAGCAATTTTGTCGGCTTCTTTGCCTTTTGGACAACCTGAGAAAATACTTCGACTACTGTGACACGATAAATTTTTCAAAATATTTCAAAATCCCATTGTTGTGCACCCTTTACGCACGGTTCGCAAAAAATAAGCTGGAATAATGGTTGTCATAGAAGCCATGATATTTTTCGCAGGAATCGAAGGATGCATCACGATTTTCTGCAATTCATAAAGTACTTTATATCGCACGCAGCTTGTAGTACTCAAGAATACCTTTATTACTAATTATTATGAATAATAATTATAAAATACCATTAATACAAGTGGAATTTAAGAACGGTGCCTATGACACAATTTCGCACAATACTTTACTAAAATATCCGTCTACGTACGCTGCTGATTTACTGATGAATTTCTGTACGAGTCATAGCGACATTGAGGGCTACAAGACACGCCAAACGAGGGCGCTGATTCTTAATTAGTTGGTTTTCTTTATTTGTAGTCGTAGTGTGAACAGCGGGCAGCTGTATCGGGGAAGGCAAGACGGGTTACCGCAAATAGACTAGTGGTACTAGTAAGTGGGTTTATGAAGAAGAATGGGCATGAGCCTGTCAACCGGCACCAACTGGGCCACTAACAGTGAAGCGTGCGGAAAAGAGAGAGAGAGATAGCAGAATCAAGAAAAATGACGATGGAAAGAATAAATACGCGTCAAACCCACCGCATGCTTTAGGACTGCGTAGGGAAACCAACACGACGGCTACTAGAAGAAGGAGCTTGTAGAAAACATTTATTTCGCGAGGAGCTCACACTCGTAAGCAAATCGGCAGCCTAGCATAACATCTATTAAAGGCGTCGTTGAGTGGTTTGCCAAGACGCCTTGCTGGCGCTCAGCAATATCAGCATAGGCTGACCTTTGGGGAACTGCAATCCCACGTCTAGCCTCCGCCTGCTTTTGCTCGGTTAGTGACGGCTCCTGCTTGTATCCGTGCCGCACAGGACGCGACAAAAGCCAGATGGCCAGAACAAGAAAAACGCGGGTTTATTGAGAAGCGTTGCTTTTATAGCCGACCAAGTGAAAACGGGCCGACCGCAGCGCGCATGTCCGGAACAGGCGCACGGTCATGCACGCGTCTGATACATCCTTTCGTTTCAAGAAACAAAACAGACGCTCGACAGATTAGTTAAGCAACTTGATTAAATGCCTCGTCATAGTGAAGGCGTTGCGGGGGCCTAGTGTTCCGGGAGGATCTTCTAGGAGCTGGGGTCTGCACAGAATCAGGTGTTGACCTTCCTTCAGAGTTGGCTGTCCACTGTTGTGCCCCATCAATCATTCGTGACGATTCCGAGGCCTGCGATGTTGACCCAGCCCAAGAACGCATCGCAGGTACCTGAGGGTTGTCGACAGGCGTGTTCGCTTCGGTTGTGTCGTCCCCGTCTTCGCTGCTTGTCTCAGAATACGGCTCATCCGTTTGTATGAGGTGTTTGCGGTTGCGCCGCATCACTTTCCCATCTTCAGTTACCAGCTGGTACAGCTTTGGAGCTTGCGTGCCTCTTACCCTCGCTTTCCGCAACCACGTTCTCGTTCCTCGCAGCCGTACTACGTCCCCTCGAGAAAGCCTCGGCAAAGGGTTGCCTTGTGCGTGCAGGCAGGGCTTCTTCACCTCGGTGCAGTGTACTACATGGAAGTCGGGATGATTGGCTCCCAGGCGCTTCCCTTGCAACAGTTCACCAGGGGATCGCCCAACCTCTGAGCTGAGCGATAAGCCAGTAGCCCTTGCCAGAAGTCGTCCCCGGACTCCTGGGGTTTTTTTTTTGAAGATGCGTTTGACGATCTGTACACCTTTTTCCGCCATCCCATTTGAAGCGGGAAATGAGGACTACAGGTTGCATCTGAAAAATCAGTTTCGTGCAAACATATGGCGAAGTCGTAACTCGAAAACTAAGTTCCATTGTCCGTGAAAACTTCTACCGGGACGCCATATGTTACGAAGATAGCGCTGAGTGCAGTTATCGTGGTCCTTGAGGTAGTGTCCTGGAGTTGTTAGACCTCTGGAAAGTTCCAGAAGGCGTCATAAGCGACAAGGTAGGAGTCTCCCCCTATTGGAAAAAAGGCAACGATGGGTAAATTGGAAACCAACATCAAACACCTTGGTGGAATATGGTAATGGAAAACGCAGTGGACTGCTGGCGATGCTGGGCGATGTTGCGACTGTTGGGCGATTGTGGTAATGTTGGGCAATGTTGCGACGGTTGGGCGATAGTGGTACTGTTTCGCAATGTTGTGATAGTAGGGCAATGTTGGGATTGTTGGGCAATGTTGGAACTGTTGGGCAATGTTGGGACATTTGGGCAATGGTGGTACTGTTGGGCAATGGTGGGACTTGTTTAAAATCAGTTCCTGGGCGAGTTTGTATTTCATGCTTACATTCACAGCGCAAAGACAAACACGGACACGAGGGGAGACACCACAAAGCGCCGCCGTGGTGTCTCCCCTCGTGTCCGTGTTTGTCTTTGCGCTGCGAATGTAAGAATGGTGGGACTGTTGGGCAATGTTGAAACTGTGGAGCCAGGGTCCATGCTAGGAATTCGGCCAAGCTACACCTGTCGCAATGAGACATCAAAAAAGAAGCTTGTGCAGCCAGCTTTATTTTGTGTTCATGGTCCTCTCCTCTCCTTCGCTCACTTGCCAATGCCGCTGGGCCCTATGAAACAGCCTTGTTGATGTACTGCCGGTGCATGGGAACTTGGGATAACCAGGCGAAGCACTCTCCAGAAAAGATTCAAGTAGAAACATTGGGATCCCCAAGATTTTTTTTCCTTGCCTATATTAGAGCCTTAAAAAAGTAAGCACTGTATTACGGGTACAGGAATACAACTAACCTAAATCAAGAACCGCTGAAACTATTCGCACTCCAAGAGAAAAATAATCTCATGTTCTTACTGGGTTCTTAATGTTTTCATGTGCTCCTTTAAATCGGCATCAGGGAGCATCTTGAGCCTATTAACAACTTCATATAATTTTTTCTCGGATTGTTCTTCTTGGAAGCTTTTTTCTAACTTATGATCAATAAAAAGTTCCACTCATATTTTAAAATCGTTCTGCTTTGCGTTCGTAGAGGGCTCCTCAGCTTTTCTTCTATACGTAAAACCTAACCACATTCCTTACAGAACTTTCTTTTTAAACGTATAAACGCAAACGTTTGAACGCAAACGTAGCTAGCGTGTAGACGTAAACGTAAACGTTTTAAGTGTAAATGTAAATGATTAAACGCTAGCTACTACAGACCGCTTCGGACGAATTCTTTGTTCCACCGGCACTTGCGCACACAAAGAAAATTTCACGCTACATGCAAAAAGAGGCTGCATTGAAGTCCTTATCGTCTGCTGTCAGTGAAAGGACCAAGAAAATTTGAGAAACTGACTGCCATCACGCTTGTTTGAGTTTTCATTATTTAATATCTATGTGTGCAGTTAGACATGATCAAAGCCACCTTTTGTCCATTTGGTAGTCTACGTGTGGACGTGTCTGACGTGGACCGATTTTCAGTGAAGGGAGACAGCTAATTTACTGCTACGCTTTCTGGCTGAAAATAACATTTTTTTCATTGCGAAGGAAGTAGCAGACAGGACAAGTGCTCTCCCGTCTGTTCAGTTCTTCTTTTTGTCCTTCGTCTTTAGATAAAGGCACTAAAAGGTTTCGAAGCAATGCATAACTGAATTGTGCTTGGCCTTTAACCCGCAAATGCTAAAGGATGAATCATATTCCTACTTTCTACTCTTAAATACTGCTTAATATATGCCGCAGTTTTAGAGAGCGGAAGACTTGGTGGCATAAGTAAATATTAAGCGGTACCCGCTTGAGAGAAAAAGACAGCACAGGTTAGCTCCCTGAGCAAGGGTTCAAAAAGAATGCACAAGCACATCAGCCACCATCGGAAACACTGGCTTTATTTTTGGCAAAACAGCAGCAGTAGCCAGCACCGGGAGGAATGAGAGATCTTGCAGTGCAAGTAACCAGTCCATTTCAGTCAGCAATATTATAGCGCCATGAGCAACAGCAGAGACCGCGCATGGTCATCAGCAGTTCTCACCAACCTTTTATTGACCTCAAAATAAGGTGGTGCTATCAACATATTTGGACATCACGTATCCGACATTGACGAGAAGCGTGTGTGCGGTGGGCTGGGGTTACTGGAGAAATGGGGTTAGCAGAGACAGCCATAAGTGAACAGTAGCGATTGTTGTTCAAGGAGCGTAGATCTGAAATCGAGATGTGAGGGGTGTTGTGTCTTGGGAGGGAAACGGCATTGTAGCCGAGGTGTAAAAATAACTCAGGTTTAATGTCAGCAGGCCGTCAGACCGCGCGTCCCGCTGGTCTACGACTGCCCATGCAAACCAGCACGCCATGCATGAGATACAGACAGGCAAGGGGGCGTTGCCCAAACACCGGCACGTGGCCATGAGTTTGCCGCTTGCTTATCTTGATACAAACACTACATTCCCTCGTCCCTAAACTTTGCATGCTCTCATCACAAATGGTTGCATTTATAACGAAAGGTTAGATTTTATACAGACATAGCAGAAACAAGTTAACTGTTTAAACTGTAGCTCCAAATGTTGGTTGGCACAATCACGGCCCCGGTTTGTACCGATCCGGGGACATCTTTCCCTGGTCGGGTACCGATGTCGTGTTGAGGCTTCGTAGCCCCTGGCGCCAGGAGAAAACCCCGAGTCGTGATCAGTGTCTTCGGAATCGAGGGCTGCCGTCGATACTCCGCCTCCTGCGGTGACCGCCCCCGGATCTTCCTCAGTGGTGCTCGCTGCTTGTTTCTGCGGTTGCACGGCACTCTTGTCGTCAGTACCCGTATGTGACCCAGATGGTTGCCACGGCTGCCAGGAGTCCTCACCATGGGCGCCGCAACCGTGGTCGGCAGACGGTGGCTCCGGTTCTGCCTTCCTTGCGTCGTGTTCGCCGTTTGCTTATCGTGATACAAACACTACAAGGAAAAATGGTGCAGTGCATAGATTCTTGTGCCAGTTCTCACTCGCCACACGCCTCAGTGAAGGTACGAAAACTACCCGGAGTGGTAGGCACGGCTAGGTAAATAGTAAGAGCGTTACTTAAAGTTTAAGAAACTGGAGATATCATTACGCAACGAGGCAAAGCAAGTCTTTCTTTAAAACACTGCATTTCTCAGGACAAGTCAAACGTGACAGGTAAACACAGCAGAAAAGGTAGCTCAAAATTAGCTGTTCTGATTCCTCTTATGTTGCCAACAGCTAATTCCTCCGGTCAAACAGCTCAACATAACTGATATTCATTGTCTCCCCAAAACATAGAGAATTCCTCTTTTAGAGGAAATAATGTGACTCAGACTTTACTGTGTATGCTCTATATAATAGAATCTCGTTTCTGTCTACCATCGAGCGTTCCAGTAGTGCACATGCTCGTCTTATTCAGAAAATAGAATCTAAAGAAGTATAGCAGATTTCATAAAGGCTAAGCATGACGCTTTTACGTGATGGATCGGCTGGAGTTGCCTCCTGTTTGTGATGGCGTTCATTGCATTACGCAGGACCACCGACAATGAGCTGTGCCAAACTACAACGGCATCGGGAACAACCAAGTGAAGTAGGCCGACACATCTCTGGAGTCCAAGACGACCAACAATGCGTTACAAAACGGGAAACCAGGTGAACTGGAATACTTTACTACTTCAAACTGGGCTCACATTTTCCGTGTAATTGTACACTCAAGGCGGTGCCGATCGACTTTATATTCCCCCTAGTGTACAAAATGGGGCTTGGACAAGTTGGTCTAGCAGTATCGAAACGGCGCAAAGGCACAGACATGATGAACATCCTTTTCACGTCCGCGCCTTTGCGGCGGTTCGGTTTGCGCGGGAATCTAAATAAAAAATTGACAGTGCGGCGCTGAGTTCAGATTTAAAATCACAAATACGGTGAAATTTTATAAAACCACCGTAATTTCAAGAACACGCTTATTCACCAGCCCGAGTGGGGTTGTGTAAAGATTTTATTTTCTGAGGTCATGAAATAAGTCTCGACGAATGGCATTCTAACGACCTTTGGTGTATCCCTAGATGAGACCGCTGCGTTGAACTATTTTAATGTGTTCAAGGTAAAATAAAGTGAAGTAAGCGGAGAAGTGCATTGAAAAGAAAAATGGCGGTGCTTTTGAGTCTTAGCGGCAGATCATTTTGCCATTTCATAAACAAGCGCAAACTTTTCGCACTAAAATATGGTGCACTTATTTCGTGGGTTGAGCGGTTCGCCCACAGTGCACGAGAAAGCCGAGCTGAAGGCTGCCACGTGCCGCACAGCAGTGTTGCAGTCGTCCCCCAGAACCTCCGAGAATCCGCGACACTTGATGTAGCACCAGGAAACGAAGAAAAGCTGCAGCTCTGTCATGCTGCTGAAGTCAGCCAATCTGTTCTGAAAGCCGCGGCTCTTGAATGCGTCTACCAACATGTCCAAGGACGCGAAATCTGACAGACTGGCTAGCCATGATCTCCCCTCCGGGGGCGTGACACAATTGCGAGCAGATTGTATCAAGTTCGTCGTCGCGTTAATGTTGAAGTAGTGGATGAGAGATATTTCAGCGGACGCTTTCGCTACGTGAGCTCCAAGTGCGCCGTACTTTACAGCGTCAACAACGCTAAAGTCGTACAGCGGAAATGAAATTACGTATGGAGCAAGGACATAGTCGTGGAGCCAGTTGGAATACGGCGAGAACTGGTTGAGGGTTTGCCAACCCAGCGTCCGCGGTATGGTGTCGTTCTCCTGGAGTCGAAACATTCCCCAAGCTTTCTCCCAGTTCTTAGTAAGCGAGAGAGTCATCTCGGGGAGGGAGTTAGTTGCAGCTTTGAAGCTCGCGTCCCTAGACATCGATCGGTTCAATGCACCCATCACAACGTCGAGTGAGCTCCACCGGACACTCATGGAAGTGTCGTCAGAGTAATGCGGCTGCGAAGACAGCCGAGAAGCGAATTCTTTTCTTATGGACAGGACGACACGTTCCACATCTTCGCGTATTTGAGAATAAAATGTCAGCGCATTGTACGGAACGAAGAGGTAGTCTCCGACGAATTGGTAGACGAGTCTGTAGCACAAGCGGCCATGATGGTATCGAATAAGTTCATGATTGCTTGTACCATAGTAGTTCGAGATGAGCTGGTAGTTTGCAAACACACTGGCGTACCTTGCTGCCATCCCAGACACGAAAAGGTGAGTTTTATTCTCGCCTAATTTCTTCCAAAGTTCGATAAATGTCATTACGTAATATAATCTAAATGTCCGAAAATTTGGCACGGTAGTCACGTTGAATTCTGCGAGTAACTCCATCCATTTCTCTTCCTGTAGGCTATGGTCTGGGAATGCCTGCATTGTTAAGCGTTTTCGAGCGGTATGAAGCCGAGGGAGAAACGTCTCTTCCAGCTCGCTGACTTCTTCGAACGTAACAGCCCTATCTGTATCGCCTCCGGAGAACGTTTTCCTTATGAACTCGAAGCTGGCACGCCTGCTGTCCAGTCGGCGAAGTCTTTCTTGCTCTTCCACCGCGAGATCAAAAGATAGGGGGACAAAGACCCAGATGTTGTGTCGGCGTGGGACAACTTTAATCACGACGGCCCAGTCGAACTCGATGTTAAGGCTCAGCAGCGTCCGCAGAACATCGGGTGTCGTGGACAGGCGCGGCCACACGATGCCAGCTCGCCGGAAGCACTCTCGGATCACAGGGAGCTCATCGCGCTCCCCACGCCAGACCATATCACAGGAGCGGTAGAAGAGGCCGGCTTTCTGCACAATGTTCTGGCCTGTGGTCGGAGGGCTCGTGTCTCCGCTGACGACTTCGGTCATTTTGTCGACTGCATTGGCGACAAGCTCCGCGTGCACCGAGAACTTGCGCTTGGTGTGCCACCCAGCGCAGACGTACGCATCGAAGTTGGCGCACGGATTTAAGGAGCCGTTGACGGACTCCGCCATGAGCTTGGCGAACTGCTCGCAGGCGGGACTTGTGCAGAGCGTGGTTTCGTTACGGAGCGATCCATGGAAAATACCGAGCAGAAGCAGGAAGCAGGCGCCGGTTAAGAGTGCAGCGCCGACGGCTGCGGCTATGGCGATGCGGTACGGCGAGGGTTTATGCTGCACACGCGGACTGACGAGGCGCTTGTACAGCTGCCTAGGTGACTGCGAAGAATGGAAAGCAGAGAACAACTTCCGTGAGGTGGGGCTCTCTGAAAAGAGTCACAGCAGAGGGCACAAAAAAGTCGCTGATAAGATTAGCTTTACACTATGTAATCGTCAGTCCCAATTTCTCCTTTTATGATGAAACACTACACGCGCTTGATTGTTTTTATTTCCAGCGCACTGCTGGCCAGGTAGGCCAGTGCAGTTCATAAACAACTCTTTTAGCATTCCGAAATGTGTGCTACTATTTTAGTAGCGCTTTGTATGGGGCTAGCTAGGCTCAGGATTTAGGACGGACAACGGCTAGGGCAACGGAAAGGGCGCACCACATAAAGGAAGACGGCACAAGCCGTAAGAACTTTTTGTTAGGAGAAAACGTCTTTTTCTTATCTGTACACTGACGTCGCCGATGCATTGTTGATACGTTTTTCGGATAAAAGCGGCATCAAAGACTTCACGTGCCCCAGTCTCGTGGCTTCGGCTTAAAATATTTACATTATAATCTTAAGCTTTGATTTATATTTTTACTCTACTTACAGTCTACCCCAGGTGTAAATTTGCAGAGTTTTGGAGTGACAATTCAAGTTCGCGCTCCCTTACAGCTTGTTAAATGCATATCTTTCCACGCAGAAGGGGTAATTCATACAAAACCACTTGCGCACTTGGGCCTGGTATGATTGGTCCCGCATCCAGCTTTCTTTTTTTGCATCCATAAGATGGGGATCCATCGATCATGTTTTCGGAAATCTGACAAAACGGGAGCATTGCACTTCTTCGCCACTTTTTCAGACTGAGACATTTGATGTAGAAATGCGGAGCTCTCTGTCTCACTTCATTTTTTTCTCTTGGTATGCTTTTCTGTCCTTTCGCTTCCTCCAGCAGGCACTCGGCGATTGATAGAAAAATAAAATGCAGATGTCCTGCTTTTTCTAATCTTCTAATCTCGATAGAGAAACAACATTCAGCCTTATGAATGCAGGACTTCAAACCTGGCAGCGTTAAAGCGGACTTTCACTGGAAAAGCCGCACATCTTCTCACACTAATATAGGATTAGCCCAGAGGGCTCAAACGCAAACTTTCACCTGTGGAATGAGAATAGCCAGAACTCGAATAAAGTTGGGATTATGAGTTGTAGTTTCACTTAATATCATTACGACCCATAATTAGGTTAAGTAAATCAATTTCGCTGAACAGATAACTGCGGTATTTACTTGTAAATTGAAACCATGGCCATTGGGTTGCTGTAGCTGGATACAACTCAAGAACAAAGCGCATTTTTCACGTCAAAGGACCTCCGTCCAGCCAATGGCATCGGCCGATTCTCATGACCCTGCTAACGAGGTAATGGGAAGTGGAAGATGATAGGCGACAGTCCCCTCCCTCCATGGCCGGGGATAGTCCCCTACCTGCATTATCATGCCACTTCCTGCATTCTGACGCTAGCTGGCTCATGAGAAGTGACCGACGCTACCGCCTGGAAAAAGATCCTTTGAAGGGGAAAAGCCGCGTCGTTCGTGAGCTGAATGCGACTATAGTCCCACACGTTTGCGCTAGGCTATTAACGTTCGTTCGACTTGGTTAAATAGAGAATTTTGTACTGTGGTGTATGTCGTGGCCCCTTATGCCTGCTGGCGAAGCACAGGGTTAATTGGAGAGACTTGGGAGAGATCTTTGCCCTGCAGAGGGTGTACTCTGGCTAGTGATGATGATCATGAATTAAAAGAGGTGCTAATTAAGCAAGAAACTAGCAAATTAGCATTAACGCTTTCGCTTTACACCCGTAAGGCGTCGCATAATTGTGTCTCTAAATTTGTAGCGCCGACAGAAGGGCAATGTTTGCTATTGCTCTCTTCGCTGCCTTATAGAGACAATAAATGTCAAGCCCAGCATAGAATCTAATGATGCTAATGCCTTTAGAAACAATTCTGAAATTTCTGTGGAAATGTTTTCGCCGCTGCTGTAATTTTATCGCAGTGCCACGCTTGTGTCGATCTCAAACCCACTAGCATATTGGAGCTGTAAAGCATTTACGTAGGGTCATCTGTAGCACTTGATCTGTCAAACATCTTTCTTGCCTCATAGTTCATGACATTATTAACGTCCGGTACGGTAATAGTGCTATTAAGTACGCTCAAGGCAGTCTAGTGCGCCTCAAGTAACCTGTCTTGGCCTATGTGAGAATGATGGGACGTGCTGTCGCGAAAATTGGTACTGTTTCTTCGTTGACACTGGAAGATGCGGCACGCGATTTTGTCTTTTTTTTTTTGTGAAGCGAGAAGGCGAGCAGACCTAACTCGAGTGATCATGGCTAAGTGCAATGCTTCCGCAAGTTTCCGGATTGTTGTAGCTGCTCTGGTCTCTTATCTCGAACGTTCATTGACGACAAAAAATTGAGCGGGGCCAGAAGATGCAGACAGAACTACAGGCCATCACGTTTTCAGTGGGAAGCCGTATACCTAGCAATACTAAGTCGGAGCATCCCGTCACCTTGAGTGTGTTTGAAGCAGCAGTGCGTGTTCTGCCTCGATCAAGCGTCATCATCTCAATGGGTGCCAGAATTATCAAGAACATCAAGGGTATCATCGAGGGAAACACGCAGCTTCCCTTAGACCAAGGACTTGGGATGGCCATAGAAGCACCACCGGCTTCCGAAATGGAGTAGCTGAGGCACTGGTGGCACACTTTAGTGAAGAATACCGACACCCCAACAAATTCACGACGATTGCTTTTTTTAGATGAACTATCCGGCGTACGAGGGGCCTTCGCCCTCTCCGTCCGATCAGCAAAGGATTTCGCGTAATCAAGACAACTTGCCCGCATTCGACATCAACCCTTTGCTGCCACGGAAGACAGAAGATCAAAGATGAAATACGCAACATTCTTCAAAGTTAGAGCTTCTCGTCGCCTTCTAAAGGTCAGACAAACACCCATTGCCAAACATCGCATTGTAACGGACGAGCACACCTGACCATTCCGCCAAAGCCTCTATCGTGTGTCGCTGCGACAGCGCTAAGCCATTCGGGCCCGGACCAAGTGGAAAAAATAATTTGGTACGTCGTCATCCAGCAGTCGAAGAGTCGCTGGGCGGCACTTGTTGTTTAGGAGAGAAACAGGGACGGCACACTGTGGTTCTACGTCGATAACTGCCCCTTCAACACCATTACTAAGAAGGATGTCTAACCAATCCCCCACATCGACGACACACTGGAGCGGCTGTGCAACAGGAAGTACTTCTCTTCGGGGGACTTCAAGAGCGGGAACTGGAAAACTAAAGTCAATGAAAGAGTCCAAGAGAAAACCACATTCATCGCACCAGGTGGCTTTTTCGATTTCACGGCGATTCCATTTGGACTCTGTTCTGTACCAGCAACGTTCCGACTGGTAATGAAAACAGTACTGGCAGCTCTGTAGTGGGAGAGTGTGCCTTGTATATTTAGATGACGTCGTTGTCTTCGACTCAAACTTTGATGACCACCTAAAAAGTTTCTGAACATAGCTGGAAGCAATCAAATCGCCCGCGGACTGTGTGAAAGCATAGCAGGGCCCTTTCGCCTATTAGGAGCTTTTGTTTCTGGTAACTATCGTAAGCAAGGTTGAATTACGCCCGGCTTTAAACTGAGCGCTGACAGGATATACAGGCTTTCTGTTCGAGGACCGCCGAGCACGCTTGTGACTATCGCCGCCGAGTTATTCAATTATTGCTGGGCGGAAGTAAGCACAAATTAATTTTTTAACCCTTTTCTCCGTGATTCTGATTACTGGACTGCCATCAACGCTTAGTAGCAATAATTTTTAAATACCCTTAGGCAACATAGCCAAAAGCTGACTTGTACCAATTAGCTTCCTACTGAATACATCCTTAAGATTTAGATGTTAAACTTTCCTTTGAAAAGAAACATGCCTGCTGGATGTACAATACACGGTCAAATAAAGAATTACGCATTAGGATTCAGCTCATTCAAAAACTGCAAAGGAATCAAAAGCAAACATCTTTATCTGCAGCAAGTTGTATTAATCGCCGAGACATTGATGCATAAAGTAAGGGGGGGGGGGGGGGGGGGTTGAAAATAGAACTAGGAAGGAAAATGACGGGAAACCGATAGCAGTGAGTTTTATATATATAGATTGGCGCACAATAAGAAAAAAAATGCGAATAAGCAGAATACGCGCTTTGTTTTCTCAGGCCTCTTGCAATTTGCTCAGCTGTGCTCCCGCATTATGCATGCAAAAAGAAGAAATTTTTATGTGGGAAGCGATATTCCTGGCAGATTGGAAATTGCGCAAGCGGCGTGGTGTACAAATTATCCCTTTTGTGTCGAAAGGCATAAATTGGACAAACTGGTGTATGTATGCAAGAAGCGCATGGACATAAGCTGCCAGTGTAAACTGGTGGTAACTTACTTCTGCCGAAGCAGAGCAAAACATAAAAAAAGCGAGCGAACGTTGACACGTATGAAAACATTATGCAGACGCCATGTATGGATCTGCGTCACGTCACCTCCTTGAAGATCTTTTTAGCCGAAAAAAGATTAACTGCGTGGCATCGACGTATGAGTGTGCCTGAAACAACAAGAACTTCTCGATGTATGATTAGATGAGAATACGTACTTATACATGTTTATGTTTAGGTTTATACGGCTTTACCGTCCCAAAGTGACTCAGGCTGATATGGACGCCGTAGTGTTTGGCTCCGGATAATTTGGGCCCGTGAGGTTCCTTAACGTGCATTCACGTCGCACAGTAAACGCGGCTCTAGAATTTCGCCTCTATAGACAAGGGACCGCCGCCGTCGGGGTCGAACCCGCTTCATGCTGGCCAGCAACCGACCACTGTAATCAATGATCCGCCATGGCAGCTCTACTTTATTGTTATGTGTGCTTTATGCTGGTCTATGCAGTACTAGGTCCTAACTCATGTGCCACAATATACTGGTGCCTAAGTTGTAGCGAGACTACAGAAGGAGTAATAATAAAATATTCTCTAGCAATCACCAATAAAAGGAACGCTAATTAAACTTCGTATATATAATGGACGCAAGCATGGCTACAAAAAAAGAGTTCAAAACTTTTCAGGAATAAATTTGTTTCCTTTGTACTTTGTGCTTTTTTGTCCCGTGTAGCTTGTATTAGAGCTGTGAAGTTAGTCCTGTAGAGAGGCAAACTTGGGTGGAAGAAGTGGAACTCGAAGTATGAACAAACAGCAAAACTTACGTTCCCTGGAATGGGCTATTATTTTTCAATGGGGCAAATAACTCAATGCGAGCTATGAAAAAATTCAGAAATTCAAGTTTTGCTGGAAATATATAATTTTAGATCAATGAGTGTTACCTAATTGTTCCATTCTTGACGGCATATTTGAACCTTTTTTTAGCCATTCTGAGAAAAAAGATCCAATATTAAAAAAATAGATTAATGGGAATTAAAAACGAAGCCAGATTTTTTGCACTGACCTTAAAAAGTTATGTGTCTAACTCGTAAGCGCATTATTTTTGACGTTTCTTCACTGTTGCTTTCGTCATAGCATTGCTCTGGAATATTCTAATAATGCGAGAGCATTAGAAACTACGTGTCAGAAAAAAAAACTGATGGAAGACTTTGCGTACTTAGACCAAACAAACAATTAGGCGCGTCAGAGCTTTTTCTGCTGTTCTGAACCAGTGTTCACGGAAGACAAGGAGAGGGCTGAGTCGGGCTGATTTGTTCATGTTGTATGGTACGACGAAACAGCGCTGATGGACGGGACGTAAAAAGAGACAGACACATGCGCTCTCTGCCTGTCTTTTCCTCCGTTCCATTCGTCAGTGCTGTTCAGTCGTACCATTCAAAAACAAAGTGCCACTGTCCTGCCACGTCTGATGCTGCCATGAGGCTAAATGCGGCAATTGCCCACTTATGCTCGCTATAAGTGCTAACGCTTTAAAAATGTCAACTGGCGGTGCTCTCTCTGATGGCAGATGCCACTGCTGGCAGGTGAGAAACTGGAGAGAGCAAAATCCCCTCAACATATAGGGAAGAGGAGGAGAGCCCAGAAAGCGGTTGCCATCGGCAGAGCCCAGAAGGTGGGCTCTGGCGATGGCAATCGTCTTCGCCTTTTTCATAAACTTTTTCACCATTCTTATCTACGCGAAGAACTTATTTCACCCCCACAGTACGTGTCATCCCGCATGGATCACGCCCACAAGGTTGGAATACCATTCTGCAGAACGAAAACCTACTTTCATTCCTTTTTATCCCGGACATTCGACGAGTGGAATCACCTTCCCGCACCACTGGCTCTAATTAATGATCACCGTTTATTTCAAGTTGCATTAACTAACATTGCATAACTAGCAACCTTACGTAAAATTGTGCTCATATTTCTGTTTTACTACATTGTATAACCACTCCCCTCTAGAATGCCTTATGGCCCTGAGGGTATTTCAAATAAATAAATTAATTAATTAATTAATTAACCTAGACTGAGGTGGTTCTGACAAGAGCGAAGGAATGCGCAACATGAGGGCGGTCGCGAAGCAAACAACCCGCCGGGTGGCTATACAGGAAGGCAAAGGGTGAGGAGAAAAGCGAGCTGGTAAGATGAGTCGAGATTACTAAGGAGAAGAGGAAGAAGAGATAGTAGTGTGGCGCACACGCTCAGGACCTCACTCTTTCGTTGAAGTCGATGCATGCTAGTCACCTCCAGATCCGAGTGCCGATGAGTAGTTGAGATGAAACATGGCACAGACCGCATAGGTAGGGAGTCAAGTGTAAAGAAGAAGTACAAAGGCGACAAAGTGCGCAATAGAGGTGAATTCAAAGAAATGTGTGTCGTGTGTCGTGTTCTGTAATGCCGATTGACTGATACTTCGCATTTCCATCGGATTGGTCCACCGATTGCCAGATATTAGAGTTAAAGCGTTGCGCGATTCGTGATTCGCTACCGTGTACAGCTTCTGCGGAGCACCACTACATACGCGCTGGTTGGTCCAGGCGTGCACGCAGCTGACGGCAACGTGGCGCCATCTGGCGCCCCCATGGCGTTCTGCGTACGTGGAGTGGCGCCACGCGGCAGCGGTTCATAGTAGCGGATCGCGCGGTGCTATAACTCTGTGGCATTTTTTAGACGTTAGTATAAGTTGCCCCATTGAGCGAAAAACCGGCCGTGAGTGCGCGCGCGCGTGCGTGCGTGGGTGTGTGTGCGTGCACGTGTGTGTGTGTGTTTGTGCGTGTGTGTGTGTGAGAGAGAGAGAGAGAGAGAGAGAGAGAGAAGACTGCTAGTGATCGTTGAATGTTAAGTATGGACAGACTGATTCTGCATATAAGGCCATTAATCCATTAGCTATCGCGTCAGACCCTTTAGGCGGAGCGCGGGCCGCAGTACAGCCGGCGACTGCTTTCCCGGAGTTAGCGCGCAGAATTCACCCATGCAGAATTCCCAGCATCGAGGCATCGGTTTACATCACGCCGCAGCGCGCGGCTACTGCGTTCATTGAGGGGGCGGGCGAGCTTACGCCTGGTCACACGTAAGCAGTCTTGTCTCTGCTCACTTTTTTTTTATTATTTATAACTGCAGGCGTGAACACCGTGGGAATTAGAAAGGAGTTAGGGCTTTATATTCTTAGCTCGCCTTATGTTACTGCGACTTCAAGTAGAGAGTGTATTGCATTGCATTGCTGCATATAAAATCTTGCACGTATTGCACCCCTTAAAACATGCTGACAGTGGGTCAGTCCCGTAGCAACCGTACACATGCATTAAGCGATAAAAAAATGATACAGCACAGTCTACCTAACTGACTGAACAACCTATAGTTTGTGGTTCACTTTTCTGTCGTCCTTTGTTGCGAGCGAAAATTTCATCCGGCTGTTAAAATAAACAACAGAAGAAAAGCACATATTCGAGCAAAAATGCATAAGATATTTTAGATTCAGATAAAATGCCACCCGCCAATTTAGGAGTTCCCGGGCTATTATACTAAAGTTGCGGCATTCGCGCTGTCAGCCAAGTGGATATTATCAGGCTGATGACAATTATTCTAAGAAAAAAAGGGCGCTGACTGTTGAGTTCGAAGAAATTTCAGATCAGTTTCACGCCCAGTCCTCTGTAAGTATCGGTGCGTTGTAAAGGCCTTTTAAAACAGTACCAGTAAAAACTCTAGAGCATGCTTACTACATTCGAATCAGTGCGAAAACACGATTTTGTGCTGCGTAGAAGACGACGATAAGCGGACAGTGCCCCCGGACGGACCAGATGGAATTCTGTGAAGAAGAAGCTCTGCAATGCACTGCGCTAGTTTGTGGTGGTGCTAAACACAAAGCGTGATCGGCTGTGGCGATAGCCTAGTGGTCAATAAAGGGGAAAAAGAAGTGGCGATGCGCTAGTGGTCTCGCGCAGAGGTCTTTGAAGCATTCTGTTCACGCCGCCGCAGGTATGAATACTAGTCATGGATATTGAGGTGATATTGAGGTGATGCGGACATACATCGTATATAGGCGATTTTTCATGGCTCACAAAAACCGGATTAGTGCTTTCACCCTAAAATAAAATACATGATACTAAGCGATGACGTATGAGTATGTCTTTGCGCTCTATGTACGATAAAACAAAATTCTGTGCCTGTTTTGCATGTAATTCATTTATGTTTGTGAAGCTTGCTCTCTCATATAAGGGAAGAAACTGCTGCTGTTGATCCATTTTCTTCACCGTTACTGCCTTCTTTCTCTCTATTTTCAACCTGAAAGCCAGCGTATGCAATAAAAGAGAGAGAACTGCAGCTGTTACCACCCACACATGACTGTTACATCAGAGGAATCAAAGGCAGTGGACGCAGTACATGATATAGGCAACACGCTTTAGGGTAGAACTCGTTACTGCCTTTACCATAATGAACCAGAATATATGCTATAGCATATATGACCGGAATATTAGATATATGATAACTGCAACACATTGTTGCCTAATGCCATGTGTGGTTTTGCCGAGACCGTAATGAACGGCACTTGCTTCAAGCAAATCGGGTTAGAGGCCCCTTAATATTCCTATAAAGCTGATGCGAGCAAAGTGGACTCTCTCGCAAAAAAAAACGTCTTCTCGTCGGTTGACACTGGCAAAAGAGAAACTACAGCTAATTCTCGCTTTTCTGAGAATACATGGATATCTATACTTTGCGATGACGGTTAACATGATCAATAGCGGCGGCTTGCATTTCGTTCAACGGCAACCATGTTTGTTCATAAACTAATGCTTCGAATTAGCTGTATGATCGGTAGAATCGTCTAGCGACATAAAAACAACATATTTATTGCTCATATATTTTGTTGTCTTGATGACAAGAAGCGAAATCCTCGTGCACCATTTATGCCCAGCACAGGTATTGAAAAACACGGTAACAACCATAATCTCACTACGATGCAAAGCTTCGCGCTTTAGAGCGTGCCATTATGTTGGAAACGCTACCTCCCATCCTTCGCTGGAGTTACGCGATTTAAACACCTATAAAAACTGCATAATAAGGTTCAACCAGAAATAGCGTTAGTGAATGTACTCTTCGAAGAGCGACAGTTTTTGCGTACGCAATACTGAAACAACCTAATTCAATAATTGACGAAAAGCAGCTTTACGCGCCCCCTGAGTGTTTTTATTTTCCAATCTCCTTGTAAAACTGGTCTTTGCACACAATATCGTTAACCTTAGGTGCATCTTTGTCCTATAAAAACATCCATTCTTTTATCGCATCTCCACGAAGGAGAGGCTACGGCGTTGCATCGATTTGCTGGCTGCCATGTTTTCTTTAAACGGGACGTCTCGTCTAAAATGCCAACGTCCTATCTCGTTGAAGGTGGAACAAGTAGGTCACGGACCAACCGTCCTCGCTGAGCCGCGCTGCTTTTCACCCAGATCGGCGCCATAAACAGAGAAATCCCTTTCACTCGCCGCATATCTGAACCACTGTGAATAAGCTTTATCCAAGGGATAAAAAGAGAAAAACATTTTCGTTCTTATTTAAAACCATCCCATAAATATGAGTGTGTTTACCGGACAGACACAACCAAGCTGATTTTGGGGCAAACCCATCACATGCGGCGACATCGGGCGCTTGGAGCACTTGCGACTGCAGAGAAATATACACAGCCACCACTTCTCGTCGGTCTTGGCCAATGATTTGAAGAGCGCCCACAGTAGCAAGTCCCCCGGTCCCAACGGAGTGAGGTCACCCTCCTGTAGCACGGTATTACTTGAGGATCTCATGGACATCGGAGGGCCTTCCCGTATTTGAACTTGGACTGGGATTTGACTCTGTTTTCGGGTATGTGTGTGTTTGGGAACATTTGGTGCGTTCCCTGTCCCTCTCATTCTACCCTCTTCGCCCCCCCCCCCCCCCACACTCCCCCCGGTGGAAAAGTGGTGATGAAAACTATTTGAAACAGGGAAGATTAGGACACGCAGGTCCTTGGGCCCCCGCACGGACCCACTGAAATCAAATGTTCATGTCCCGGAGGCTCATGACGCTGGCAGACCGGCCTAAGGCGCTGGCTTGCTTGGTCGGGTCCTCGGAGCGCAGTAGGGTCTCCCAAGCGTCCCAAATGGTAAGGTGCTCCAGGCCCCGCGGGGGAGAATCAGCCGTGCAGAGGAAAAGGATATGATCGAGAGAGGCTTTGGGGTGGTGGCAGAGGGTACAGGAGGGGTTTGTGCGGACTTCGTGATTGCGCAAACGTATATAAGTGGAGTGTAAGGTGCGTGTTTGGAGCCACCTCCAAAGTGTCTGGTAATAATTGTCGAGGGAGCGATGGGGCGGGGGGGGGGGGGGTTGAGCCGACGTTCGGCTTTGCAGGTTTGCGCCAGTTCACTGAACGAATGCATGAGCTCTCGTGAGAACCCTAGATTGGAGGCCGCGGGTGCTGGTTGAGAGAACCTCGGGCTAAAGCGCTGGCAGCCTCTTTTCTGGGATTCCCGGACTGAGCAGGCACCCATATGATCATGTGGCGGGGCGGGTATGCGGCGAGGGAGTTCAGTATGCAGGGACGTGAACTCTCCTGCGAGCAGAACTTAATATGGCAGCTTGACAGACTGAAAGTATATAACTTGCCTCCATGCGCGTGATTGCTAAGGCAATGGTGGCTTCTTAAGCCTCCTTCGAAGTGGCAGTAAGGGCACAAAAGGACGAAGAGGCCGCGCCGCAGAAAAGGCACGAGAACGAAACGCGGCGCCAGCGAGTGAATGCGAGAACGTGAAATAGGAGAACAGTTAGTCGGCGGTTTGCAGGAGCATGCTGAGTTCGTGTCTTCCTGTATCAGAGCATTGCGCAAGATCATTTTAAATTATTTGTACTTGAGAAGTGCTGCGCGTAAACTATACCTTCCGTCAGTCTTCATGTGACTAAATACTGGATTCTGAACTGTCATACATATGCATTAAGGCTTACCACAGCTTATTGCAAAAGGACAGGCCAGGTAAATGGCATTTATAGTTCTAAAATCATTACTTGTAACAAAATGGCGACCGGTATATCCTAGGACAATCTGTGTTCAATATATATAAGGCCATTCTTTTCAAAAAGACTGGGCAAATTGCTTCGGTAGCATGTGAGACTTGAGTTCGGTTGCAGATTCAAATTTCAGGAGTTGGAAGACTGGTGCTTTCATTCTAGAACATTCCGCATACTTTTCTTGTATTTATTAGCAATTAGTGGTATCAAAAGCTATACCGCTTGAAATTAGCCTTGAAATCAGGCTGAAGGAAGTTTTTTCTTAACCACTCAGACTGAGATTGTAGACGCTGTGGTGTTTCTATTCGCTGCGGTAAGAATAGTTAAAACTGTCAGAATTAAGTCCCGCAATATGGCGCGCGGTTGTGGCAAAAGACGATCGTCCTAAATATCTATAATATTAGATAGTGTATTAAACGTTACTAGCGGTATATCCTGTCAAGTCTTTCTAAAGGTAGTAAATGTTGCAAAAGAGTCTAGTTAATATTACAACTTTATAAATGTGTTATATACACCTGAAGGTAGCTCCTGTTACCACCTCGTAGTCGTGTCACCACCCAGAATTTGCTATATGCGTTTCGTGCATATGTTGTAATTTATGTGACAAGCTCTTTTTGCCACCAATGTTAATTACCGTCACAACAATTTTTCATAGCGTCATCTTCAAAAGCAATGCCTGAAATTTAAAAAAAAAACGGAAGTGCCCCTCAACGGATGGCAACTATGCACACGCTTTGCAACTTTTAACTCTTCCACAGAACAATTATTATGGCGAAACACGGGTAAGCATCACCACCTGTCTGCCGAAAAGAAAATTGTGTGGCCCGATTTTAGCCGAATAAAACCAAGAAAGATCATCCGCTGGAAAGACTGCATATATTACACATATTGTTTTCACAGCGCATTGTGGTTTTGAAGCAGGCATTTCAACTAGTCTCTGTTTGCCCAAACGTGATGGCCACCTACCTGTCTCAGACAATTCCAACGTTCTTATGCGCTTTTATAGCATAAAATATTGGCTTTATCTTTTCAATACACCTGTCACTCATGACGTATTCGCCAAAGGGGCCTCTTTTTATTCTCATACAACACTTCTAGCGAGAGAGACGTCAAATTTTTCTTTAGGTTGAGATATGTGTGAAAGCCCGCTTGCGTAATAATGCTTAATTTTCCTTATCTCGTTTCAAACAAAAGCAAAGCGAGCGATTGCAGCATGATACGCTTCTACATGAAGATTGCGGCCCGTGAAAATGGTCCAGTTATTGTGAACCATATATTACCTCTACCGTCCAACTAAATTTCCGTGTCATCGGCGTCGTCAGCAAAAAACGCCAGGCTAAAAATTCAGTGCTATTCCAAGTGGAAATGTACCCAACAGCATATAGCTGGTGTGTCATACTGATCATAGAGGAGTCGTAATGTGTGAAGAATTAAAAAAAACACACAAATAAAAAACAAACAAATCATTATAGTTTAAAAATAAGCAAACACATTAAAATTCAAAATTAAAAGAACGAAAAATAAAAATATATGATTGGTAAATGATAAGCGGGCATACCGCATTCAACTCAGTACTCGTTTTCATTAGAAAAACAAAACAAGCATCAAAACCACATTATGGATGACAAGGCGCGTGTGAACACTAAGAACACCATTTCACCAATGCAGCTCAACTGACAACCATTCATTGTTCATGCATTGATCTAACCCTACCAAAGACTATCTACATTTAGAGCTGAAAATTTCAGTGTATATCATAGTGACCATCAAGCAGTAGTGAATGTCGTTGTGAAGTAATAAAGGGCAAAATAAGTATATTTCACTTGTCTCTGGTTTCACGTCATAATAGGTAATTGGGCGTCATTTTATGCTTCGCTGTCCAACCACATTCACAGCATGGATTGGAGCCACATTTTTTTTAATCGAAATATTAACAACCAAGCACCTACTATTAGTGCAGATAGCTCTTCTGAGCTTCACGTTAAAAGCCTTCCTGGTAAATGTAAATACAGGGCCGTTGCCAGCCGTGAATTCCTCATGTGCTGCTATTGTTACCTAGCAGCAGTCGCAGCTGCACAGGGGAGCCGTTGGACAAGTGGCGTGAAAAAATTGAGCAATCAGACTCGCTCTAGCCTCGCCAGCTCGAAAATTTCTACGTTCCTTGGGAAAAATTGGCAAGGACTTAACATAGCTAAACAGAGTAGGCATGCGAAAGCAGGCGTTAATTATTCAATTGGAGGGGGCACTTAACTCCGTCTGAAGGGTATGACGTGATATCTTTGGTTGATTGATGCCCATATATGCAAAATCGTTCATTTTCTACTTAACATTCACACATTCATAGGCTGCCAGCGCTCAGGCAAGGTATTATTTTCAGTCTTTTACTCCGCGACAACTGAGCTTGACAAAAAAGCGAAAGCTATATAGCCTGAACATGCCGAGTCTTCCAACGCAGAGATATATCATGCCCGCATTCATTTATAGTGTGTTTTAAAAGACCACTTATTCGTAATAACGTTTTGAAACGGCGCACTTATTACGTAACTGAAATCTATAAATGCTGTTGATTCGTAGCAAGAAAGGTTTTCATGATTACAACAAATATTGTAGGCATAACCCGTTTAAAGTAGCCTAGGAAGATGGCGCGATCTACAAGAGCGGCGAAGCGCGCATCACCGGCGGAGCCAGCATCGCACTAGTTGTCCTGCGGCACTATTCTGCGGCTTCATTTTGTGGAGTGACAAAGTTACAAACGGTCCTCCCATATGGGCTTCTCTTCATTGGTAGGAATAGCCGCCAGCGAGCGTACTACTATCGAAGGACTTGCCAGGTTAGTGTAACGTGGAGTTTTTGGAACTCTGCAACGTGGTCAGGTAATATTTTTGGTTAAAAACCACGGCAGCATTTAATAAATTACAAAATAGCATTTGCGACAAAATGTGACGCAATGAGATATTTCTGCGATCACCTGTGCCATGGTTAAAAAAGCGGTGCTTTGGCTAAACCATTTTTCGAGTAACATGCAGGGCAACCAGTTTAAAAAAAGATATTCAGACATGGGTACTGCTGAATGTGAGTGCGCTCTGCTTTGAGCAAAAGAGGTGCCTAGCTATTTGAATCACAAAATGGAGCGCGTAAAAGACGAAGTGCACAAACCAGTAGGGAGGACTTGAAGCCTGAAGCACATCTGATGGGCTCTTCGAAGTCCTGCAAAAGATTACTTGAGTATTAAAGTACCTCACCGCATACAGGTCCAAATGAAGCGCAAAACATATATTGAACGCATTTTCTGAGACCTTACGCAGTTCGCAAATACTAAATCTGGCTGGGATTTTGCAGCCATTTGCGTAATCTGCAAAAGACGCCAGCAGATTTTGTTGGCGCCCGCGCATCAGCCTCAACCACCCTGGAGGAGTTCTGGAATTTTGTTCGCAGAAAACTGTAGTCATTTCAAGGCCTTTTTGAATGCATGGGCGAGCGCTCTAAGGTTCAGGAATTTTAGTGAGAATTTTACTGTATACTCTCAGCTCAAGTTCGGATCTCTCGCGTCAAAACAGAAACAGCCGTGAGTGTTCTCTCCGAAAGTGATCGCATTTTAAGGCTTGTATTTCGTAGCCTTTGTTTGGGTAATTTACTAAGGCAGACCTTGCGTCTTCGACACAGTAAATTACCCATCAGTTGATATTCGCTTCATGATTGCCAAAGAAAATCTCCAGCTTACGCTCGCTCACTCAAGAAGCATCATGAACGAGGTTATCGCTTAGTGTGCTTTAGCCATCAAAAAGCCAGCGGATAGTTTGGCGATATTGCTTTGAGCGCCAACTGACGGTCACGCCAATCGCCGAAAGCGCCTTTGGTTTCGCGTAGCTTGTTTCGCTCAAAATGTTTTAATAGTTTTCTATGAGAATATAATTATCGTCACGTAATAGTGACGGCAGTAAGAAATACAGCGTAAAGGGATTCTTAAAGAAACTGTTTATAGGGCAGACCTGTGCCCACAAAAAACTGAATTACTTGGCGGCGTCACAGCAAGCGTGCTCGATGATCGTCATACACTTCTCCCAGAAAGAAAACCGTGAACAGCCTAAGGAACTGATAGGCATGTGGGATTAATGTTTGCAAAACAGCTAGCTCCGTACTCACCCGTGGGCTCGTAGGACTCGATGGCGTGAGCACAGGGCTATGTCTAGATGCCCGCTCGTGGGCCGACTGGAGTGGCGTCTGTCGCGCCATTCGTCTGAGCCTGCGAATTAATGTTTAGATTACTAACGGGGCCGTAAGATACCTTCGTTCAATTTTTTGGAGGCTTGCACCAAACGAAGCGCGTGTCGTCTTTTTTTGTTGTCTACAGACAGTCGAGCTTGGTGATGCATATTCTGCAGTTACAACGCCGATTATATTTCGTGGATTTTGTCTCCATCGACAAGGAAGAGGAAAAGGTTGGCCTATGTGACGAGTTCACAGCACCAAAATATAATTAGAGGGCTGTTTACAGCAGCTGTACAAGCCAACATTCCTCAGAGGTGTTGGTTATTGGCGCTTGCGCATTACGGGTGTGGCCTTAACACAGCCTATGTAATTACTTCAGAATTTGCGCTTTACAGATTGGGTTTGTGGAAGTTATACATAATAATGAAATAGCATTGAAGTTATTAATTATCCTACAGCAAGCGCGTGAAAAATTTAACTTACAGCTAGCAGATGTACCCGGGTGATGTGATGTGCGGAATTTTATTCATTTGATTATTTTGGGCCCTGGATGGTTAACTGGTCTTACGCTCATGCATTTCTGCTACCTGTTCTTCACTGAAAGGAACGTTATTTTCTTCCGATACACCAAAAGTAACTACCGGATAGAGAACCCAAATTCGCAGCTAGCGCTCGGCTGCACAACAAAACAGCCAATTAGTCGCCGTGGCGGGATTGATATTCGCCACATTCCTTAAGGCATAGCTCTAAAACATTTTCCAGCATATTCGAACGTAGTTCAGGCAGCCGTTTTATGAGCAAACTGTACTGCAGGCTCTGCAAAAAAAAAAAACAGTGTTCCCTTGTGTGCATTTTAGCTGCTTGTTATGTTTCTTCACATGCTCCTCGGGGCGACAGCGAGAATTCTGGAAACTGCTCTATGTACCCATTATAGACCCTGACTCACGTATTGGTCCAAGAATGCGCAGCATATAATAGTGAGACTCATCAGGAGTGAGAAATTAATACTCGCGTAGTAATCAGGAAAGCGCGTACTCATCTGGGCTATCTGATGACAAGTTTAATCTCTTACCGTCTCCTTGACTGCAGGCGTCTAGGCCCTGTAGCAGAAGTCCTTGGCAGTGCAGAGAGGCTACGATGCGAGAGGTTAGGCGGTGGCAGTCACTTCTTCTTCTCACATTCTTTTCAACTTTTTTGTCTTCGTCAAGAAATAACGCGATCATATGCACTCCGCCTGTTCGGTCTGCTGTCAGGTAGATATGTAACACGATCGAAAATGTGTTGAAAGTAGCGTTCTGTCATCTCTACATATTTTAAGTGTAACATATTAATAATGTCATCTCGAAAACCTTTGCTCTAAGTATAAGTAAAAGAACAAAAATTAGAAATCATGAAGCAGTCGTCTCAGATTTAGGCGCCTCCTGGGCGCCGTAGCTTAGATGAAATCTTGTAAGCACCGAGCAGTTGCCTGAAGAGGGGAACAGAGTAATCCCGAATGTCATAGATAATGCTCTATTAGGATTGGCGCCAGCATGTCTCGAGGATTGCCACCAAGACAGAATCTCTCGCCAGGTGTCAGCGGGGTGCATTTACCGCGCTCGCCCGGTCGTTGCTGCGTGAGACAAGCGGGGATCAGGGTTCTGCGAAAATCCCTTTAATGAGTCGCTGTCCCCGGCCGCGAAGTGGTTCCGGATGTCTTCCGATTTTCCCCGACGTCTCCACCGACCCGACTACTCCTGGCTTCACGAGTACAGCACCAGCATGGGAACGGATCTCCACAGTGGCTCGTCTGCGGGCTTCGCCGGCCATCGCTAATGGCAGAACCACTAGAGAATTTCTCCCGACGGGACGCTCCGGCTTTGCGCCTCGGCTTCTTCGAAGTTCACCGACCGGCGGAGAGCGGGCCGAACACCTGACGTCTCCTGCCAGCCTGGTGGGGTCCTGGCCGCATACCCCTCTCCCTCGGGCTCAACTTATGCCAGAGGCGTGTCCATTGTGCGGAGGTGTCTGTTTGTGTGTGATAGTGAGTTTGTCCACACCCTGGTACCACGGCGAGGGCGTCCCCTACCTGGGGAATCTAGGGAAGACGCAGTGTATAAATCTGGACTGCGGATGCAGTTGGAGGAGCTCCCTTCTGAACTTGAAAGCTTGTAAATATGTAAAATAAACCAAGTCTTCTTTCTCCACTAACGAACCCTTCACTCAGCGGCACTCCTGTCCGGGACGGAGCGGGCGTCATCTTGACCGAGGTTGTATCGAGAAGCGACCCCGATACCCACCATCAACAGCTCTATCTCAGAACACGCGAAGCCAAGACGCACCAAAAGGCTACACTGGAGTCGTGAAAATAGATCTTTCCTTATATGGATGGTCTGCAGAGACGTTTCCAGCAATCTCTACATGGTTTTGAATTCTCTCGAGCAACTTGGAGCGTACACAAGTAATTCTTAGGAACACAGCTATTAGCAGTGGAAGGCAAAGCTGGCTCGCACAGAGCAGCCCTTTCAGCGCCAGCTCAACGGCCAAGCCTGGAGGCCAATCTTCGTTGATGGTGTCCCTGACCTTTGCGATCCATCCGCGTAATTCCTCAAAGTCAATTTACTCTAAGTTTGCTCTCTGTAAGTCCTTGCATATGGTTCTGCTGAAATAATTCATCACTAGACGTTTTTGGCGAACCTTTGAAGCTGCAGTAGCTGCTGTGGTTAAGATCAATATCCAAATGAATTCTCCACAGCCGCCAACTTAACTTCGTTTTCTTATTAGGCAGCCTTGCAAGTTCATTGGCTCTGAAACTGCACCTTTTCATCATATCCTGAACGTCAGTGAAGCTTGGGTTTATTATCACCGTGGATGCTCCTGTGCAGCCTTCCTTTCTCCGGACTTCCTCGCCCTTCATTTCTAGTTCGGTTACGTTCAGTGACCTTCCATTTTAATCAGACCTCTTGTAAGCTTGAGTGCTACGAATGGTACGGAAGCTGAAGTCGTCCCGTCACTAGGACGCTAGAGAATTAGTTAGTTGACAAGTCAAAACAGCCATACAAGTCACCTTTATGCAGCGGCGCATTATATCCTGCCTGGTTACAGACGAGGGGGAATTCACTATCACGAGAACCTGAAGCGGCGATGAGCTGCTTCAAAGAAAGCCACGCCCAGATGCAGTTTCAGACGCCAAAGGATTGCTCGAATGGTAAGCGCTGTTGCGAGAGGCCGACGAGCGGTGTAGTCACATTTTCAATTGCATGGAGCGGTAGTGGTCCAACACAATTCCATGTCGTCTGCGTGACGATATTTTGTTGGCGCTCGTCGAATCGCTCGACAGTTTTCGCTCATCAGTTATTAGCACCAAGTGCGTGTGCTCTGAATCACGGTTGCTCTAAATTTAAGCCTACTGAAGCTAGCCTGAACATACGTGGCCGTTATTCCGCATTATCTAGAGTTCGATGACTCGCAGATATGAATTGCCTTTCTGAGTGCATACAATATTGCCACGTGCCTAGCACCGTGCAGCCTAAGAGCTTAATCAAAACGACGACAAAGCAGCGGTTGGCTCGAGAGGCGCGCTTGGGATATTTTGACTCAATAATTCTGTTTGAGCCCATCTCTATAATATTTTATTATTATTATTACTAATTTTGAAATCAAAACTTTTATACCTTTTCATTTGATGAGGAAGTATCCTCTGGTGTTGCTTTCCCGCGTGCTTTTCATTTTAATTACCTGAGTACAGGTGAATAGCCACCAGATTCTTGGCCGATCCCACAGTGTGGGTATGTGCCATCTTCTGATAGGCTAACAACAACTACAACATATACCTAGCCCTGGGATTAAAAGTGCCGCCCTAATTCCCCCCCCCCCTCCCCCAAGCCTACCTGCACGGCTCTCCTTGGGTCGTCATACTGCTGGAGGTGCTTGGCAGGCGAAAAATGCGATAATGGGATGAGTCGAAAAAGACAGGAATACCCGACGGAAGCCTATTTAAATTCAAATAAAGTTTCTGTCCGCTTTCTTGAGCCTCTACTGACATGCCAGCGACCATTCTGCACATTTCTGTGCTAATTCAAAAAATGAAATGCGGTTCAATCAGTAACCTGTGCCACATTGGTTCTGTTCATTCCTTTGAAGAAGCCAGCCTAAGGTCTCGGAAGAGGTCAGCATGCTGAGAAACACTGCACGTGTTTGTATCCACCAGGAAATTTACCTTTAAGAAGCAGAGTAGAGACAAGTTATGACTGTCCAGCAACTCTGAAAGGCTGGGCAGTCACTCTCCACATTGACGCTAAGCAAGAACTAGATTTTGTTTTCCTCAGCTCCTGAAACTTGTTTGCGCTATTCGTGGGGAACTCCGAGGCGCAATTCCGTTGCCTCTCATCCCCTGCCTCACTAATTTTGATGATGATGGTGCTGTGGCTCAAGGATGAGCAGAAAGTCCCAACCTTTGCAACCTTGCTGTGGTGTTTGAAAATAAAGTATTGCGAAAACACTAAAAAAGGACTTTAATAATAGCCCCAGGAAAGTAAGTGAACACATTCCAGTAAATCAGTACAGTATAAAGAAAAAGAGGAATTTCATAACAATAACCTACAAGATTAGAAGCGTTGCTCTAAATCGGCACTGAGGAGGAAAATCGAAGGTTTTGTGTTGTGGACACGCCGAATAGATGCATCAATTGCGGTCATAAAATTACATTGTTCGTTTGGTTTGTTTTTTTATGTTTGATCAAACTGGTTAGTATAGATGCAGTTCGCCCTCTACCCTAGGTGCGTTTACTTGCTACGTAGCGTATTCAGAACCCATTGATTCGGTTATACATCATTGTTCATCGTTGCTGACACAGCTTTCAAATAAGCCTTCAGGCGCAACCCAAACTTCTTGTGTGGAGGCCCTTGACAGAACGGAATTAGGGTTTTTCAAAGTGTTTGCAGTAGAGCATGGACACCGAGGACAATGACGACATGAAAGCAGGCTGCCTTGTCGCGAGGAGGTGAAGAAGAAGCAGGAGAACTGAACCTGACTGTCACCAGAATGAGGCACTCAAGAAGGCGTCCGAATCGCAGAGTTCCCGCGTCGCCTCAGCGCAAGGCACCGAATCATGGAAGAGCGGCGGCAGAAGGCGCGGCTCTCCGGCGCAAGATTTCGGAAATTCTCCCGCCAGCGCAACCGAATCCAACCCCAAGCCCCGCCAGTCCTGGGGAGGCAGTGCGTGAGGACGAACAGAAGCTCCACTTTTCGATGTGCCCTCTTGACAGTCCGGCAACAGGGCCGCCACCAGCTCCTGCAGACAGGGGCTACGCAGCGCTTACACCACCTGGGTGAGTGCTGATAATGCGCGTTGTGATTTGGACCGTCGGCTGTTCCAATCTCCTGTAGTTTTTTTTTTTTTTTTGTGAGGCGGATTCGGAGTGGAAACTGCTGGGGATAACGGGTATGCAAACATTCAAATTACGACGGTTTAAAAACCACATATTCTTGGGTAGCTGAAAACATCGTGCAGGAAGAGACTACTAATAGTGTTATACATTGCGAAAAATGAACAGCAGCGAGGCTTCATGCTCCTTCAATTGAAAGTCAATTTCATGGCTGGAACGCTAGCGGGGTGCGAAATGTTAAACATTTTAATTGCAGAATGCTTTTGACGGCCACCATAGCGTAGCAACCTGGGCGCGTATCGGAGGGTCCAAGAAAGATGAAGGTTAGTTGTGTATGGAGGGAATGGATTTCACACATAAAGCGAATGAAATCAGTCGGAGCGATTAAAAATTTTTCATTTAAATTAACTTAGCACACATAGAGTTAGCGTTACTTTTTGCACAACGAATGCGGGATTGCGGAGAAAGCATTTCATTATATGGACACTGACATACTTCTTGTAGCTAGTATTCTTAGTATGGCACTTTTAAGTATAATTTAGGCGCAGGGCATATCTCTAGAAGAATGTCAAGAAACTCTACTCTAATTGGCTTACATGTAGGAGCGTTAAGCTGCTTTGAAAACGATCAAAGACATAGAGATGTTTTCTTGATTATAGTTAGACGGTAAAACTACAAGTACAAGTTTTGATCTTGCAGTAAATATCATTTATATGCAAAGAACTGTATTTCTTAAAGAGTTAGTTTTGAAGGGCAACTCAGATCGAGAATTTGACTGCCTTCAAAGCGTCGAATGTGTCAAAGTTGCAGGTAAACCATGTGAAGCCCTTCTGTGCTAGCATTTAGAATTATGACGTGAAGGCCTATTAAAATCGCGGCTGCCTTAAAGCTTGCCCGCACCACACAGTGCCAATTGTGTGGGAGATAAGCGGGGCGGGCGGCATTGGGTGCCATTTTCAGTATAGTTGAATTTCCCTCGCATAAGCACTTGCTAAACACCACGCATAAGCACCTAAACTTCGCCTTAAGAGCATGACGCCATAGGTTTAATGGATTAATGCCATATATGCTAAATTGATCACTATGAACTTTATGTTCATAGATCAATGGGAGTCCCCATTCTTGTGCGATACAGGATTGAGTACATTCAGCGCTTTATCACATCATTGATTGCACCTCGCTGCGTGTGACTCCTAATGAATGGAGAGCAATTTTAATTGTTAGCAATATTGAAATAAAAGGAATAATCATAGCAGATCGAGGAATGGAAAAAAATTCATCGGTACATCAATGATAAGCACGAGCAAAGCAGCATAGGAGAAGCAGGGAAAGTGATATCTGGATTTTTTATCAGAATCTAACACTGACGAAAATCAGCGCGACGCGTAACGCCCGATTATTAGGCAAAATTTAAAAGCGGAGTGCCACAGCAGATAGGAAGAGCAGCGAAGCTCAAGAATCATATCTAGAAAGGACATTCGGATATTCGGATATTTGTTTTCAAGAACGTGGTAGTGCCCGCCACTAAACTGAAATAATCAGAGGTGTTATTTTCCTAACAGTGGATTCACCATGACTGCGAGTTTTGGGAGAGTGACTGTCATCCACAGCATGCAAAAGTAACTTTGGCGCTTTTCGCATGCTCCACAATCTCCCGTCCGCAATTCCGGGTATTCTGTCGTTCTGGCTTTTGTAAAATGGGTATGGAGAGGGGCGGCAAAAAGGCGGCCAACACAGTAACTGATAGGCGCAATACTTTGGGGCACAACATTGCATGGTTGGAACTTATGAAGTGGTATTGTGGTGTGGAAAGCTGACTGCTGTCATATACTGAGCCAAACCATTGCTTATAGTGCATAATTTTAACTGCAGACTACACTTCACCAGTCACCGGATTCGACTGTCTGCGGACCAGGCGCCGGCGCAAGAACTGAGCGATCTGAGTGGACTGCTCTCTCCGAGGATTGCTGCGTGGAGAAGGCCACAGCCCACATTTGGACTGTCGCCACTTTTACCACCACTGCCGCAGGCAAAGGTAATTTCTTCAGTGGATCGATTCAGTTTAGGTCCCTTTGAGTTTTAGTTCTTTTGTTTACTAACGCATTATTTCATTATTCTACTTCTTCTCTCAGGAAGCCGGCCTGACAGCCTCGAACCAACAATATTTTCTATTTCTTAAGCTTACGAGTACTATATGAATGAATACAAAGTGCGAGGAAATCCAAATAAGCATGGATATAGGACCAGAAGTTAACTGAAGTACTGCTGTCTGCGTCTAAAACAGACGCTTTCATAGAGGAACAACAAGACAATGAAGAAGAGAAACTTTCGTGTGTCGAAACTCCCGTCTAGGCGTAATCTTCTCTGCATTTTTAAGCTCGATGGAATGATAATCACTGTACTCCAATTTTTCGCCATGCGTGTATTAGTCCAAATATGAGGGTGCACGTTTTAGGGCAGGTATGACAGTCAAGTAGGGCATCAGCTCAGTTATGGAGCTGTTGTCTTCTGGTGAAGGTCAAAGCCTTTGTAAGAGAGCGGAAGATTGCCAACACTTTAATACATGTACTAGCGTAACAAGGGGCAGGGTTAACGGACACTTATTTAAGCAAGCCAGAGTGACCCTCCAAACACCTCGAAAACATGGTGATGATTATAAAGCAAGTAATAAATTTCAGATACCACATCTGCCATATTCCAGGTGTGATGACCCCCATAATGCGCAGGTCCACACGGGACGGAGAGGCAGAGACACCGTATGGCTCAGTTTAAACAAACAGGTATATTCAATAATTACACATGATTAAGATTATACATCAGAGGCTGGGGCGTCCGAGCTTACGTGCCGACGACTTCATGGGGGTGATGGAGTGGCTCCAGAGTGGGCTCGAGCGGTTGCTGGCAGAAGCTGCACGCCGTCGGGCTTCGGCGCTGAAGGCCCTCTTGGCGAACGATGTCGTCCTGAGCGTGCTTGTAGATGATGACAGCAGAGCATATATTTACAGCATACATATACAGAGAGTTAAACTGGAAAAAGCATCAAGTTACATGCTAAGCATGGAGCCTCAGCTCAGACTGGACTGCATCCGTTTACATGTGCTTTTAAGCACTTGATTAACAAAGGACTAAGGGCGGTCATTTCCAGTGGCCTGCCCAAAGCATCAATTCTCCAATCAAAAATAACATGCGAGATGGGGACAACCCTTCGGGTTGGGCTTAGCCTCGAACCCAGTGTCTGTTAACAATACAAACTAAATAAACAACAAAAACGCCACCTCTCTCTCTCAAGTGAGAGTATACACAGGCTCTCTCTTCGGAGCTAATCCTTGCCTCAGGCATGCATACCGCCTCCCACCATCGGTCCGCGTCGCTCGTCAGCAACAGAGGAGGGGGCGAAAGGGCCCACGATGCTGCCGCGCTACCGACGGCGGGACACAGCTAATAAGCATGAATGGGTTCGTCTGTTGCTCCGGGAAACCAGACTAAGGGTCGCCCCTGTCTTCCCACATTCTTGGCGAGTCTTGCCTGTCCGCCATGACAGGTGTCCGTCACGGCCATCCTAAGAATGCGCTTTTGTTCACTAGCGCCTGTCTTTCCACATTCTTGGCGAGTACTGCCTGTCCGCCATGACAGGTGTCCGTCACGGCCCTTCGTTCTGGTTGTCATCTGGGTCTCCGTCTACGCCGCGCCGTCGAACGTGGAACCTCGTAGCACACACAAGGAATGTACCTCGTAGCACACACACAAGGAATGTACCTCGTAGCACACAAGGAATGTCACACTCGCTCATCCTCCAGAAGAATGTTCTCCGAACATTTGAGTCCACGCAGCTCCCCTTGTCTTTCTGAATCGCCTCGCACAGTGCGTCCGACAAAACACTTTCGCTGCACTCAACACCACTGCACAACACCATATGCCTCCGCTGTCATAACTGGCGTCTCCAGGGGCAGCACTGATCTTCTTTTACAGATAAACATGAAACTCAGCACCCAAGCCTCTCCTTTCTAGTCCAAACTGGACGAAATAAATTTACCACAGTTACAAAGGAGCTCCCACTTCTAGCACGATCACGCACAGACAAAAATATAGATAACGAAAGGAAGTAGGGCAGGTTCTGCATGCGCTCCGCATGCTCTCCTGTGAAGGTGTTACTTAATGACAGAAAGGTTTAACTACCAACTCCGATAACTTAACACATAAGCACATAGCAATGTTATGAGCTGCGGCATTACACAATTCTAACCAGTTCACAACTCCGCTCTGTTTACGCCATTAGTCCGACTTAGCTTTCCGATTTCGCAGTGGATATCGGCCTTCATGAGTCATACTAAGTAAGTCTGTGCCCCTTTGTCTGCTTTGGGACTCGCGAGGGCTCGTGGCAGGAGCGTCTCCTGGCGTTATCTGCGCGGCAACCTCGCGCGCTTCTTCTTCTAGCAATGCATGAAGTAAATCCGGTGGCATTC